>NW_009259685.1:1058294-1073937 GCF_000687185.1 Egretta garzetta
TTAATAAGTTGCCCGAGAGTGAGCCCAGGAGGGGCAGTCCGCAAAATGTCTTTAGTCTGCTCGTTAGCTTGTTGTTTGATACACTCCATCATAACTGCGTTTTTTGCTTCAGAAGGAAGATTGGCATTTTCTATTGCTACTTGCAATTCATCACAGAAGTGTACAAATGATTGTGCATTCTTCTGGGTAATTTTTGTCCATGGTGCTGGACTCTTAGCTACTTTTCCCACTTCATCATAGGCTGCTCTTGATGCTTCTGTTGTAGCAGTGATTTCTCTTCCTCTTAAGGCTGTCGCTTGTTGTTGCGGGGTAGTTAAAGCTGGATCTCTACCTGACAATCGCTGAAATGAAGTTCCATGCAGTGGGCTGTTGGGGTTTCCAGCAGCAGCAGCCACTATAGTATGCAACCGGGCTTGCCAAGCGTCCTTCCAAAGGAGGCCATAGGTGGGTGGCAAAATACAACGAGCCAACATTCTCAGATCCCAAGGCAACATACCACCTGCATGCACTACATCCAGTAGTACTTGCGTGGCGGGCGCTGCCAGCCCCTGCTCTTGAACACTCTTTAATAACTGCTGTACGACTTTTGTATCTAGAGGTGACCATTCAACTGTTCCTCCATTCCCGGTTACTCTGACTGGAAATGCTGCTGGTGCTTGAAGCTTCAGACCTGACAACGCACAGTCACTAGCTATTAACTTCCAATCAGTTAAAGGAACTTCCCGGGGTGGGGGGGCACTAGCTCCTCTATTGTGGTCTAAAATGTTCAGTTGCTGTCTCTGGCGGCCTACATTCTCCACTAACTCATGGAGTAATCCCATCACTTCTGCTAATAACTGTTGTCCCGACCTCTCCGGATGTGTAGGCATCTGTTGCTGGGCACCCGTCACTTCATCACCTAGCATCCAGTTTCGATTAACCCCTTCAGAGTCTCTCTCCTTACTTGGGCATCGCTTAACTCCATTTGTATCCTCCTCTTTCTCTGATCGCCACGCCCTCTCGAGCCTTTGCGTTAGGCTGTTTACATCTTCTTCCATAATTGGCGATAGCCCCTCCCTTTCCTCCTGCTTCTTTTCTGGTTTTACATGCTGTGGTGCAGCATCTCTTAACCCATTCGGCGCCATATTGTCCTCATCATTTACCCACCTGTGCATCAACATCCCAGGTATCCAATCAATAGGATCTACAATGGGGGGGTTCTTATGATCACTCTCAGCAGGAGGGGGGCTTGGCTGTTCTGGTCTGTCGACCACCTGGCCCGAGTTCTCTGTCTCAGCCTGCCTCCCATCCCACTGATGCGTCTCTTGCAATTCCCCCCAGGGATACTGTGGCAGCGGCGCAGGCGGGGAGCTCTCCCGGCAACAGTTCATTGGCTCTTTTCACCCCAAACCGAATCCCCTTGCAGTACCCGTCAGAATTCCCCTTCCTTTTGCATCGCCCACCAAGTGCACCCGGGGGGGGGGGCGATCAGGTGGCTTATGCGGCGCCTTTTCCTGCAGTTGAGCAGGGAATACACACAGCTCTTTCCCCTCCACCTGTTGTAAATATTTCTTATGTGCCGCTGCAAACTCAGGGTCGGGCTCTGACTCGGATTCAATATTTTCTGCTTGGATAGTCTGACTCTGACTCTCCTCCACCTGAGTACCCTGATCTTGACTTTCAAAAAGGGCTTGACGAGCCGCTCGCCATGTCTCGCACTCGTCTTTTGTCCGTTGTAGCAGTTTAAGTATTACCCCCCAAGTCTTTAAATCTTTAGCCAATTTTTTGTTCATTGCAAAGTCGGCTAAGGCATTCATACATTTCTCCCAATTCCCCGGCGACAATATATCCCCCAGAGAACTGACCGCACCTTCCTTCAGAAGTCGGTCTACACACGCCTGGACATCTTTTGACTTCACAGAAGTATCCCACTCGCGTCCCAGGGCGCTTACTACCTTAACAATCGCTTCCATGGTCCGGACCCACACACACTCGACCGCCCGTGGTCCGCCGCCTCACAGTATCTTGTCAGGGTCACCACTTGGTGCAGCCTGAATTCCTTACCTGTCTGCGGCAACAACTCCCATTCGAGGTGGCAGGAGAGCCTCACATTCCCCGCCCCCGGGCCACTGAGACACAGACACCTCACAATATGAGGATATCACAAATGGCGTTTATTAACTCTCTTTCACTGCTTTTATATGCAAACTACTTTGTTCCTGCCTTTGCAGTTACATCATAAGCTCTATCACGGGCGGGTCAGTCCCTAGCCTTTCCGTACATCGCGAGATCTTCCGGTCGCCAATCCCTACAACTGGAGACATGTTGTCGGAACTGTAATTATTCCAGGAGAACTTACCTATTTAGTGTTGTTGTGTTCCTTAGTCTGGGAAAAGAGTAGAATAGATTTATTTAAAGAAAAAAAAAAGTATATATATAAACTAAGTAGCAATTATTATCATTTTTTTTGTAAAATTTTTTTTGTTATCTTATATGAAATAGGAAAAGGAAAAAAACTGTATACCTGATGGATGTGTGGGTTTGGGGTTATTTTCTTCTCCGGGATTTTGCATATACAAAATAGAAATATAGCAGTCCTGTGGAATTTTTTCTTGCATGTTCTGTACAGAAGGGTAATTATTTCTTTTTCTGCAGCTTCACTGGAAAACTGTGATTTTATTTTCTTTTTCTTCCCCCCCAAATGCAAGGAATCTTCAGCAATTAAACTAATTTCAAAAGGAAATGAACAATCTGTGAGTGAATTCATTTGATCTGAGTGTCAGGGCCTCTGCAAGCCACATCCTTAAACAGAACACGTGCTCATCCAAAGTGCACACAAGTAATTAAACTCAACCCTAATTTTCTGAAATGTAATTGAATTTTATGGTGCATGGAGTATTGTGAAGTTACCTACCAGGAGTTTCAATAAGCTTTGGCAGCATTAGAGACAGTATGTTTATAGCAACACAGTGGGAAGTTTGAAAAGACACTGATTCCCTAAATGCTAAAACATATAACAAGCTTTTTTCAGTTTTACTTTTGAACAGTCACATCACACCTCTACACAAATCCCCTTGATGCAGCTATGCTTTTTCCAGTATCTTCTCTTTGCTAAAGGGAAAAAAAAGTGACAATTTTGCTCTGTGGAGCAGCATTCTGCTTGCAACTGGTCTCATCAGCAGGTGAGAATTATTTATGGATTTAAGTGTCCTTTCTCCTGGTGAGTCTCTGGATTTGTAACAGTTCTTCAAGTGCCATTTAAAAGCTGATCATTTTGTGGCTTAGATTGTATCAATGAATTCTTTGGGTGAAAAAAAAACATGCAAAAAGTGTGTTTCATCTTTTGCTTTTACAATAGTTTCATAGCTACAAGGCTTACAAATGCTGTGACACAAAATAAGTATGGTTGCGGGTATGTTTATTTGTTGCAATATATTTAAGATGCTGTATTCTCCATGGTTCTTTTAATTTCCCTTCCTCCCACCCTCCCACCATGGTTGATTGTGGTATTCCTATTTCAGAAGTAAAGTCTCATCTGCTTTTCAGATCTGTCTGGAAAAATACCTTTCTGTTCTAGGTATGAGGAAAGAGCATCACTACCTTCTATGTCTACTGCTAGTAGTGATTTTTGACAACTTTTGCTGCAGGCTTGAGTGGATGTGACTTGTACATCATAGTATATAGAAGGCCAGAAGTAACAGAATGTAAAATATGGCAATACAGCTAATGTGCGAAACCTCGTGCCCAATTCATTAATATTTCTCATGCTGTTATTTATGTCCAAGTATAAAAATACTACAGATCAGGTTAGGCTCTCAAAGTGGAAAACCATGGAAAAAATAGGAATATAAATGTCTAAATATGTTGTATCAATTTTAGCAATATCTGAATTTGTAGATATTTCTTCCACCTGTGACAACTCAAAACATTCCTTTCTTCAGCTAGTACTGATTCCTTCCTAATGGTGGATTATCTGAAACTGAAGCATGGTATTTGTCCAGGAAAAACACAAAGTACTGTCATCTATAAGAGGGCAATGAATAGGTCTTTTGAAGGCTGTTGTGTAATGCAACAAGATTTCACATGTGGAGGGGTTTGGGTAAATTATTTTTGAGCCTAAAATTTGTTTCCTCATGTTCATCGTCAATTAGAAGTGAGGAAAGCATTAATAAGAATGATAAAATGTAAGAAATTCTAGGCAGCTGAAGAAAATCCCCCTACACTGATACCTGCAAAAGACTGCTGGACCTTGGCTAGACAAAATACAGCAATCACACCCTCACAGTGCCATTGGCAGCACAAAGGTGTTCTGTATATTTCATATGGTACCTGCTTTAGAGCTTGCGTAGTGATGTTTTTCCACAGGCTATAGAAAGATTTGAAAACAGGCTTTTTTTTCAGAGGTGAGGAGGAAACAACTGCTCCTGAAAGAAATTCTCTCACTTCTAGGCTAAAGCAAAGAACTGTGGTTACCTAAACAATTAAAATTTAATTCAGATTTCTTCAGCTGCTTCTTATCAGTAGGGAAAACCTTGTTTTCTGAAGGTTAGTTCCCTCAGTCAATGTGTGAACCTGAGGCAGTAATTCTGAAAACAGGCAACCTCTATGTATCACAGTGCCTATAAAGAAGAGTAAGGCTGAAACTCCTAGAGATGGCCGGGAAATTCAAAATGTACTTCTTTTAATGCAAAAATATAGGAATTGCAGGTTACAGTAGTTTTGGCAGCTTCTCAGTCACCCTCTCATGATTTCTGTCATGTGATAATGTAAAAAACCTACTGTCCTACAACCTGTGTGTGTTGTCCAAGTGAAACAGTAATCAAAACCTACTTCCAATTTATCTGCAGGTTCATATCTACACAACACTCTACACTACTTTTCTCCTTCTTCTGTTTAAGCTACAGAGCTTTCTTCTTCTTTTTTTTTTTTTTTTTTTTTTTTTTTTTTTCCCTCTCTATCATTAATTTATTCAGCTCCTGTTCTGGAGTCATACCAAGATTTTGTTCACGAAGCATTTTTCATCATCTCTGGCATCAAAATCTATAAATACCTAAATACTCTGTTGGGAAATTCTCTCATGCAACTGTGCTCAGGACAGGAGTATTTTTACTGCTTCTCCTTCAGAACGATCATTAGTATTTTTTAAAAATACCTCTTTGCCTCTAGAATAAACATATTAGCTTTAGCCTTATAGATAAAGGGAATATATTTAATACAGAATACTGAAAATTTGGAAT
Organism: Egretta garzetta; assembly: GCF_000687185.1. Taxonomy (NCBI): domain Eukaryota; kingdom Metazoa; phylum Chordata; class Aves; order Pelecaniformes; family Ardeidae; genus Egretta; species Egretta garzetta. The sequence continues at coordinate 1,063,511 of NW_009259685.1, forward strand.
ATAAAAATAATAATAATGGTTAGAAATTGTAAAATAATACATACTTTTAAAAATGGTTTAGTAGTTTGGAATTAAGTAACTGTGTTTAACAGCAACATTATTTCGCTAAGATATTAATATTTACAAATGGAACCAGTGCATGGTCATCAAAATAGAATTTGTGTTGAAAAAAATCACATGATGATCTTGATTATATATGCCTATTAAAGATGAAAGAACTTTTCAGATAACTCAGTCTGCTGTTCGGACACAAGACTGTCAATCAGTAACACCAGTAGTATATCTTTACTTCTATGTGCTGCAATTCCTCATCTGGAGTATGCCTTTCTGTGCAGCAGCTCACGCAATGAGCAAAGTAAAAGCTACACTGAAAGCTTCAGTATTAAATGACATTTGTGTTTGAAGGGATAACATTTTATATAACATACTGGGAATGTTTGTCTATCCATAGAAAAGGGGAAACCTAAAAGAGAATAACAGTATGCAGTCTCTAATGGAAAAAACCAATGAAATATTTTAGGAATGAAAGACCAAAATGATTCTAAGTCATAAGCAAATAATGGAGAGTAATATGCCTAATAAATTTTCTCCAGTGTTTCAAAAAGAAAGCAAAGCTAACAAACACGTATACCCTGACTATCTTATTCTAATTAAATGTTCCATAAAAGGCATTGTGATTAGGTAGTACTTTATAATTTAAATATTTCCAGGTATCATACCAATAGTAGTGAAATTACAATGCCCAGACAAATTATATATTGCTCAGATAAAGACAAGCATAACTTGATTAGAGTCAATCCTTTCCAAGATACTTGCAAATATTCAAAACATCATTTTGGTCCCACGCTTGAGACAGTATGCACTGTGGGGACCTGAAAATGAGATTCAGAATTATCTAGTGTGTTTTTTAAAAATGTTAGGACCAAAACTATTAAATTAACTTAAGAACCTTGGCTTTTAGGAACCTTTTTCAGAAGTAACTTGTATGCCTGTGAATCAGTCTCCTTGAAAGCACATTTAGCTTAGCTTCTAAATTAAGTATGTTACAGGAAGTCACATGGAGATTGTGGGCCATCCAGTAAGAGATGATACCCATATTCCTGTAGACTTCCCCTGCCGTACATATAAATTACATCACCTGAGTGTTACTTGGTAGAGGAAGAAACTGTTCCACCCCTGTGAAACAAAAAGGCAGCAAGAAGTATCTCACTCTCCAGAAATACCTATCTTTATCTAATGTGGGTTTTGAAGACTTGATCTTCCTTAGTGAATTGGGTTAACCCTAATGCTCAAAACTTCCCTTGTTCTTTTTGGGAAAAGCCGTGTGGGTGGGATTAGACCCTGTGCATTGCACCTCAATAACTGAGTTTTCTCCAACTTGCATCTTTGTTCCCCTCTCCAGTTTTAAACCCCCAAACAGCCCAAGTTAAATCAACAAAGTAAATATCTGCTAAAACATTTCTCTTGCAACATTTACAATTCTCTTCTGTTTCTGAAGTGAACTCAGTGTTAGCTTGGGGATTCTGTTGTTAGCCTGCTGCAGCTGTGTGGTGTGCATTGGCCACATAAGCTCTGCCTATCTGCAAAGAGTTTTTCCTATAAAACTGTTAATCTCTGGTTGCCACAGTCATGATCACTGAAGTAAGGTCAGGAAGCAAATGTCAGAGGCTTATTCTGTATAGCATCTTGCAAAGAAGTTTGTTGTTATTGTTAAAAGACTTTTTTGTATGTGTTTGAAAAATGTGTGATCTACTTAGGTACTCCAGCCTACTACACTTCTTGCCACATCAGAGAGCGGCTGACAGAATGCCAACAGATTATGAAGGCTTTGTAGAGAGGCAGAAAGATCCAAGATAGTGCTTTCATGTAGTATCTGGTAAATTACAAACACAATATATTATGTAATAGTAAAGAACCAACAAATATTCATAAGAAATCACAAAATAACTTGAGACTTCATAAAGAATTGAAATTTTCCTTTTGTTTATTTTCTAGGTTCACCTAGACAATGGGAGTCTTTATGTCTTCATGAACTAATAACTTATAAAAGCATCCAGTGTAATTGCACACATACTTGCTATCTGCAGAAAGCTACTAATTTATTGTAATTGGGACTGAGCTGGGGACCATCAGGACAAATAATAATACAAGGCAAAGACAAATACCTATACCTCAGAGCTGTAGAAAAATATCTTGTGTAACTGAAGAATAAAAGATATGGCATTCCTCCCCTTGAGTGGAGTTAATGTTAGACTGCTTATGATGTGATTGTGCAAGCCAGCAGAGGGTACAAAATGGCGGTGGCACAGGTGGAGTTTCCAGGAGATGCTGTGGGTGACCCAGGAATTTCAACATGGGGGCTCCATGGTGCAAAACAGGAATGGCTTCTTGGTACCAGGTTCAGAAATAGCAATGTGACATAATACATCCTCCTCCATGATAAACTCTCCAGAAGCAAGGAAAAGCACTGTGCTGCTTGACTGTATCCTGGACTAATAGATCATGTGATGTTTTCTCAGTGTCTACTTCTTCCAAGCCATAAACAGGAGCTGGACAAAACATGAGCCATTAGGCATGAAGAAAATAATTTTTTCACAAAGCAGGCATGTCCAGCATGTGATTCTTTCTTGTACAGCATACACTTATATTGCTATAATGGATTATTTTTTTCTTGAACTCCACTGTTAGAGCTCATTCTCTTTGTTGCTGGATGTGCTCTGGCTGGTAACATTGCCATTTGTTGCTATGGAAATTGATGCCAGAGGTTGCAGGGCTAGTGAGAATGTGCTGGGTAAATCACTTAACGGAACAGGACATTGTCAGACATCCATTATCTTTCATTTATAGCAGTTTAATTTTCTCTCTTACTTTTCTGGGCTGCTACCACTTACTGATTAATAGCCCTGTTACAATGGGTATTTTTTAATGTATTGTGGCTTTATTGCAAACCTTTACCCCTGTATTATCCAGATGCTTGTTACCCAGGTTTAAAATAAGTGGACATTACAAGGAATGGGCTCCCATCCTCTGAGACTCCATGAGCTTTATATAAGCTTATTTTTCTTAGAAATCTGTAGGAAGGTGGTAGACTTACTCCAGAAGAGTAGGTAACTAATGTGTGTTGTTTATGTCATGTAAACTAAGTTAGGCTATGGTAGTGATTACATTAATAGAGAAATTTAATTCAAATATTCAATTTCCCTTCAATTCTGTGCATAATACAATAAAAGAAGGCTAAAGGTTAGTGACAATAGTGTATGGTGCCAGGAAAAAAAAGGCATGAGCTATTATGTTCAATGGACAAAATTGTAAGCAGTATTTGAAGATGCATCTTGTTTACTGCAAAGTGGAAAAAATCTGAACTGGAGAAACAGTGGACATGAGCAATTTTAGTAACATTTGTACATTTGTCATTAAGAGAAGAATCAACCCTTGTTTCCTAGCAGAAGCTAGAAAACCATCCTTAGATGTGTGAGAGACCTGAGAAGGCTTCTTAATAAACCAGGAGCTTTTCTTTCTGGTCCTTTCCTTGTTCATGCTTCTATCTTTAAGGCCATGTTCTCTGCGGGGAAAAGTGCTGGAGTGACACTAAAATAAGCTCTTCTGATGTGATTCACAGCTAAGGATCTGACCGCTATTAATCTTTTGACTTCAAAACAAGAAGCAACTACACCTGCTGTCACCTAGCAAATACAAAGGCACTGCATTAGGCATAGTACAGAAATTCCTGGACTTAGAAAAAAATATAGGAAAATACTTGCACTGTACATTGGTAAGCATTTATGTGTTGCTGTTCTATGCTTCTACGTACCAAGCAGTAACTAGTATAATTTTACTGCACTAGTTGATCACTGTGTCATCTGGAATAAAGATTTAAAAAAAATAAAATGCATGCTAATTCATGATCAGTATTTCTTTATGTTATATATCAACTTCATATCAATCTCCTAATATCATGAGTAGTTACAGCACTCATTATTCACTATATGCATAGAAATACTAGCTCAGACTTAAGGTCCATCTCATTCAATATCCTGTCTTGAACCTTGAGATTTGAAGGCATTAAGGGTATACTGGGAGATAAAATAAGCATTTGGTCATATTCTAATTACCTGTTAGAGAAGGACCTAACACTTGAAAAATATTTATTATCCTTTTGGCAAGGGAAGAGAATCTTTGGCAGCTGGCTGGCTGGCCAACTTGGTGAGGTGGGCTTTAAACTGAAGGACGTGGGGGTGGGGGTCCAAAGTGGCAACACTCTCACCATTGCAAATAACCAGGAATAAGCCAGGACAACCAGAGCAGTGATAAATGATCCTTAGCTGCCTCCCAAGATGAGAAACAGAAGACCGACCACCTCAAGTGTATGTATACCAACTCATGCAGCCTGGGGGAGAGACAAGAACGAGCTCCATGCCCAGTCAGAAAGTTATGTTATCATAGGAATAAAACAGAGGTTTTAGATTTTAGAAGAGCAAGCTTCAGCTTGCTCATAGCTCAGTTGTGAGGGATAAGAGCTTCCGTGGAGGATAAAGGAGCTAGCAAGTGCTGGGGATTTTTCAAGAACGCTCACTTGGAAACATAAAAACAGTTCATCCTCTTTAAAGGTAAGGGAAGCAGGTGGAGCAAGACATCCCCTTGGCTTAACTTGGAGCTTCTGAGTCTGCTCAAAACTGAAAGAGAAGTGTACAAGAGATGGAAAAGTGTATGAATACCTGTTGAGAACTACAAGGGCATTGCTAGAGTGTGCAGGGATGCAGTTAGAAAAGCAAAAGCTCAGCTTTAATTGAAATTGGCCAGAGGTATCAAAAACTACAAGAAAGGGTTCTTCAGGTACGTAAAAAACAAGCAGAAACAGAAAGAAAATATTGGCCCACTGTTAAACAAGAGAGGTGAATTAGTAACCAAAAACGCTGATAAGGCAGAGCTTTTCAACACTTTCTTCATCTCTGTTTTTACCAGCTCTGTTGGACCTCAGGCCTTGGGAACAAAAGTCCAGGATGATGCAAACACAGACCAACCATCAATGAAGGAATGCTTGGTATGTGAACTGTTACAGCAGCCTGACCCCTAAAATCAATGGGCCCCAACAATATCCATCAAGGATGTTAAGAGAGCTGGTTGACGTCCTTGCGAGGCCATTCTCCATAATCTTTGAGAAGTCGTGGAGATCAGGGGACATCTCAGAAGACTGGAAGAAGGTCACCCCTATCTACAAGAAGGATTTAAAGGAGGATCCAGGAAATTATATGCCCATCAGTCTTGCTTCAGTCCCTGGGGAAGTTATGAGACAAATCCTCCTGGGGGCTATCACAAGTCAAATGAAGCATGCAATCCGAAAAAGCCAGCATAGATTCACCAGGGGCAAATCATGCTTGATAAACCTGATTGCCTTCTGCGAAAAAGTAACTTGCTCCCTTGATGTGGAGGGAGCAATGGACATTGTCTCCCTGGACTTCTCCAAGGCTTTCAGTACATTTTCCCACAGCTTCCTCCTAGAGAAACTGTTGCATTATGGTCTAGACAAGTGGTCTGTGTGGTGGGTGGGGAATTGGCTGACAGGCCGCAACCAAAGGATGGTGGTAAATAGCTCTTTTTCTAACTGGTAACCCGCCACAAGTGGAGACCCCAGGGATCAATATTGGGCCCAGCGTTCTTTAAGATCTTCATAAGTGATCTAGATGATAGGATCAAGTGTAGCCTGATGAAGTTTGATGGTGATACCAGAGTGTGAAAGTGGACACTTCAGAAGGGAAAGCCACCCTGCAGGAAGACCTGGATAGCCTGGAAGAGTGGGCTAACAAGAACCTTATGAAGTTCAACATGGACAAATGTAAGGTCTTGCACCTGGGAAAACATCATCCAGGAGTGCAGCACAGGCTGAGATCGACCCAGCTGGAGAGCAGCTCTGTAAAAAGGGACCTGGGGGTCCTGGTGGACCACAAGCTCAATATGAGTGAACAGTGTGCTGCTGCGGCCAGGGCGGCCAACAGGATGCTGGGTTGCATCAACAAGGGCATCACCATCAGGGGTAAAGAAGTTATCATCCCACTCTACTCAGTGCTTGTCAGGCCATACCTGGAAAGCTGTGTTCAGTTTTGGTCCCTGCCATATAAAAAAGACATGGATAGGCTGGGGGGGGGCCAGAGAAGGGCCACCCATATGATCAAAGGAGGGGGGAGCCTAGGCTGATAGAACTGGGTTTGTTCAGCCTGGAGAAAAGAAGTCTTAGGGGAGACCTTATCACTATGTTCCAGTATCTAAAGGGTGGCTACAAAGAAGATGGAGAGTCCCTTTTTACAAGGAGTCACATGGAAGAGATGAGGGGTAATGGGTACAAGTCAGTCCTGAGGAAATTCGGATTGGACACAAGGGGAAAATTTTTCACAATGAGAACAGTCAACCATTGGAATAATCTCCCCAGGGGAGTGGTGTATTCCTCAACATTGGACACTTTCAAGACACAGCTGGACAGGGTGCTGGGCCATCTTGTCTAGACTGTGCTCTTGCCTGGAAAGTTTGGACCAGATGATCCTTGATGTCACTTCCAACCTGGCTTTCTACGATTCAGTGTTTCTTTTATTAATGCTTCTGTCTCCAATTACCCCAAATTTGGCTATTATTTATATTCAGATAGAACTAAATGAATTTTGCTGAAAAATGGTTTTGGAATCAACAATGGCAACTTGATAAAATACCTTTCTCCAGCAAATAGATTTGATAAAATGAATCAAAGAAAATATTTTACCAAGATGATATATTTCAGCTCTTGAAATAAAATACTTCATGTTTTCAACTAAAATCAATTATCTGAGTCAAGGTTTAAAACAACTTAATGAAGTAACTATAAAAATAAAGTGAGTAAAATATTCTCTCCTCAAATTTGTGCTTAACAAATATCCCAAAATAATCCTGCAAATCTGCCCTGAATATAGGCTGAGACCTTGTTGATAATGCAGCAAGTATTGAAACATCTACTTCTTCCCTGTGTTGTGTTTTTTTAAAACAAACAACAAAAAAAGCCTTTTATTCATTTAGTATTTGAATTACCGAAATTTTATTTTTCTTGGATGTGTGTTTGTTCTGCTGTTAAAGACAAAGGAAAAAAGAGGCCTTTGATTTACCCTGTAAGTGTCAGTGGATGCTTCTTTTATCAGAAACATTGTTTGCAAATCAAGATCTTTTTTGTTAATTCAGTTCAAGAAATCAAGAAAGAAAACATTACTAAGATCTAAAAGATTACAATATATCTATAAAGCAAAAAAACCCAGATGAGTCCTGAAAGAATGATAAAGTGAAAAATGAGGTGATAAGTAGTAGTCAGATGGATGGGCTGTTTATCTTGGTTGTCTGTGGGAGTAAGCATCAGAGTTCTGTTTTCCTGCAGACTTGATAGAAAGGTGAGTTTTAGTGGTAAATCTAAAAGGAATCACCATGTTGAAGAATGTTTTAAAAAATCAAAATCAAGGATGGAGTTTGATTATAGCATTTTGTTAGGGAAGGTGACTTAAATAAAACTTGCCAATTTTTTCTGCCCAGATTTCCTGATTTGTTTTAGAGCAAGAGGGAAAAAGTAGATGTTAACAAATCTATGGATGAAACAGTGTTGTGTGATAAAAAATAAAGGCGAAAGAGGCAATGATGTTGCAGAATGAAGCTTGTGGAGATCGATCTACTTCAGTAGCTCTTAGTCTCCTTTGTCCAGCATTGAGCAGTGTTGTACCCCACTCCTCCAAAACCTCAGTCATTCTGCTGAAAGATGTGGGGGTTTGAGTATTGAGGAGTCCAGACTAAAAGGTTGTCTGTCTTTTTCTTTCCAATGTAGATGAAGACAAACATGACTGTTTATTTTTCAAGAAAGAACTACATTGCAAAATTGATTTTGAGCTCTGTCCTGCCTCAAAGCTTGGAAGTATTGGTTTTCCAATGTTCTGATCCAATAGCTTTTCCAATGTTTTGGTACAATTGCATTGTCATATGTTCTCCCAAGAGAAAGTGTGAATCCAGACAACAAAAAAAAATCTTAACACACTGAAGAATGAGGTTTTAGCATTGTTTCTTCTGCCTAGCATTATACATTTGTGGTTAAATCAACAGCTGGGGATGGCTTTCTCCAAGAAAAGATCTTCAGGCTTATGTAAAGCAGGGCTTTCCAACTAGAAAATTCTGGTTTGCATTTTGTCTGCTGTAACTGGCAAATAGGAAAATGAGAAATCTAGAAGAAAAATTGAAGGGGCTTGGATTTGATTCCTTTTTTTTTTTTTTTGCTAGCAGATCTCAGATTTCAGCACTTCATGCATCATCTATTGGTTCTTGTTTATGTACTGAGCTTGTCTTAAGCATTCACAGCCCATCTTGATTGCATGTCTATACATATTTTCTTTGAGCTTATATTGAGAACAGTTTTGGATTTCTCACTGAATGTTTAGTTGTTTTGTGTTGTTTGGTTTTGTAAGAAAAGACTTTACTTCCTTTAGGACAGGCTTTTCTTTGAACAAACATAAGGCTGAAATAAAAGAATTCTGTGATAAGGTTTTCTTTCCTTCCCCCACCAAAAACCCCAGACCATGTTTTGCCTCCTGAGAACACAAAACAGTAGGATAATATTGTTATTCACTTGATATTAATACTCAAAGCCAGGTTGGATGGGGCTCTGAGCAACCTGATCTAGTTAACGGTGTCCCTGCTCACTGCAGGGGAGTTGGACTAGATGACCTCTAGGGGTCTGTTCCAACCCAAAACATTCTATGATTTTATGATTCTATGATATATTTTGGAGATTCGGATAATATCTGGATAATATTCTTCTTTTCTTTTTCTAAAGTTTGAGACCTGGATTACATCCCTATATTATAAACTCTGTAAGATGAAACTACATCATAGGAAATATGCTTTGCTTATTATTTTTACTTAACATGGGTGAACAGAACACAGATGACAGTTTCTACTAGGTAGCATACTTCAGTTCTGTTAAGTCAAATGCAAATATTTTGTTATTAGAAAACCTGAGTGAGTGCTTTCCACCCCACCTTCTCCTTTTGAAATTATCCACTTCTGACCAGCTTTACTGATGGCAGGATATTCTTTATTTCTCTGTTTTGTGAGTAGTCTCTTTTCTGAGAGCTCTCTCAATAATAAAACAGTGAATCATAGTGTTTACTAGAAGGGGGGAAAATGGTGTTTGGCAGACTTTGAATTTTTTCACCATACATTCTTTGCAAAGAGAACCCTGTAAGAACATAAATATGTCTGTATTCTCAATACAGCTTTAGTATACGCATCCAGATTGTTTTCTCATACTATTCTCTCTCTATTCTCTTCCTTTTGTTCCATTCATTTTTGGAACTCTGAGGATGAAGACCAGCCTTCTGCTCTATCAAAAACAAAACAACCATTTTCACAAACTGTATCAACAACAGGTGTTTATAGTATAACACTTCAGAATAAAAATATTTCCTATTTTCATTTGCAGGCATTTTGTTGTTGTTTTGTACATGCTTTCCAGAGGTTTCTTTTTTGCTTTTTTGGTTTTAGTGTCTGTATCAATAGTTCCAAATGAGACACACTTTCTGTTTTCAGAAACCAGTTTAAAGGGAATCCATTAAGTGGTCTATAAAACTTGCCACTTTACAATAGGCGATAATTGGAATGACTACTTTTGATATCAGAAATATAAAAAGACTACTGTTAATTCTCTTGTTTTCAATGTATATTAAATCAAGCTGAGGGATAAACTCTTGAGACAGACTTTTATATAGGATAGTAAGTTATTTTTTATTATTTCTTAAATAAGCTATCCAGGAATAAAATAAAGGGCTGAGGGATAAACTCTTGAAACAGAGCATTACTTTTATATAGGATAATAAGTTATTTTTTATTGTTTCTTAAATAAGCTATCCAGGAATAAAATAAAGGTCAATATTGCAACTTTATACCTTGTTTTATAACACTAAAAGAACATGTGTACTCTGGCTTGAAAAATAAATCCATGGATTGTTGTACTGTTGACATACACTTGTAAGGACAGAAAAAGAATGAGCCATTCTCTCCAGGTAGAGGACCCCAAGAAAAGCCAAAGATAACTGTTTTCATAACATAAAAATGATCAAGGGGCTGGGAAAATTAACTTAAGAGGAAACACTGAAGGACCTAAATATGAATGAGGGCTTTGATGGGGTATGACTAACAGAGAAGATTGGGATCAGAAACATCTGAGGAACATAAACACTATGTGTGGAGAGGAATTAGATAGTGCAAACTTCCACCCGTGCCAAAGACATAACTAAGAGCAGTGATGTAAAATTGAGAGAGCATCGTAGAAGGCTTCAACAGTGAGTTATGCCAAATTCCAAAATAATCTCTCAAGAAAAAATCCGAAATTCATTGCATACAATATACAAATAGCAGATTAAAAAAAAGACTTCTTC
>NW_009259685.1:1073955-1078809 GCF_000687185.1 Egretta garzetta
ATACTATACATGATAGAGGATCAGAAGCAGAATAGATCTTCTAGCTTTTGCTCAGAGCTTTCACTTGATATGCATTTGATAAATGTAATTCTGAAAACTTACTCTCTAATGTAAGAATTGTTTGCAAAGAAATTCAAGTGCTCCTTGCTTTTAAAGAACAGATTTTACCCATGATACTCTCATGGTGGTGTCTAGGAAAACTCTTTTGACTTGATTAAAACTAATTGTGAAGGGGAATGGAGTGAAGCTCTGTCTTATATAGTGATTTTTTTTTCGTGTTTGTACAGCATTTCTAAAACATGTAGGAAGCTACATAGTCTTTGGTGTTTAATTTATTATTTTATTATTACTCAAGACAGGAGATGTTTTTATGCATCATGCTCTGTTTCCTAAATTTGAAAAAAAAAAAATAGCACCTGTCTTCATAGCTTTTGTAACCTTCTTGTGAAGCTCACTAGAAAGATTGGCTGAAAATTCTCCTGCAATTTTTTTCTCTCTGACCTCAGTCAAAGTTTAAATTGGAAAGTTTAACAAAAATGTTCAGGGGAAGGAAACTCAAAATACTTTGCTGATACCATGTCCATTTAAAACACTTATGTATGAAAACATGGTCTTGCACCAATTCATAAAAGAGCAGATAAAAGTCAAAATTAAAATTAATTGATTGAATCTACTGAAACAAGAACTTTAAGACACTTTTTGAATATTTTGTGTAACTTATTTTTTTTGTTTTCCAAGCATATATGGCTTTTTCTGATACATCCTGTTGTCCTAGTCATAGTATCAAAGATTGTGAACTCTCTGTGCTTTAGGCACCGGTGTATGCAGAAATAGCTCCAAACAGCTTTCTGTACAATGGGATGTGCATTGTCTAAAAATGTCTTTTTTTTTTTCCTTTTTGAACCCAAATATGTGTACAAGTGTTTGGGGATACATGGGATTTCTGGTGAATCAATTATTTGAAACTTTAAAATATTTCCTTAGATTAACAACTGCAGCGCTGTTATCTGTAATTTGCAGATGGTACATTTTGCTCCCACCTGGAATAATTCAATTTAATTAACACTGTCCCCACTAATAAATTGATTTTGGATTTGTTATATGTAGTCTGTTTACACAAGTGTGCTATGGAAATCTTACTGAATTTATTCTGGAAAGTTCAAAGCTGAAGAAATGGTTGCAGTCTCATTTCATTGCAACAATGAAAGGAAACCATTGTGTTTCCATGCTGCACAGTTCCCAGTTCACATTTTCTCTGGATGAGTTTACATGTGCTGACCATACACAGCTGTTGTAGCTCCTGAAGGGCATTTTGGGATTGATTAACCATCTGCTGGTTCTCACTGTAACAGCTCAGTGACAACAGCATGAGGGAATTTGCTTTAGATAATCTGCAAAAAAGTGGGCAGTACAAATATTCCTTCTTCAGCAGCTGTTCTGATTGGTATTGTTGCTACTGACGTTGTGTAATAGGATTTGGATTCAATCTGATCTTTGCAAGTTTATCTATATTGGTTCTGTGTAGAACACCTAATTTGCAGCTTTAAAAAAAGGACTCGATTTTCTGCAGTGTCAGAATTTATTGCTTCTTTAGGCAGCATTATCTACACAAGCAAGCACTGATCAAAAGATGTTACATATTAATATAAGGCAAAGGTATATTTGCAACTTAGTAGGACATTTGCAAATTTGGCACTTCATAATTTTACTGGGTAAGCCCAAGTCTGAAACTGCAAGGAGGTCCTTCTAACTGAAGCAGATTCAAAGTGCTAATTTGGAAGGAAAAGAAAAAAAAGCCCAACACCCAATGATAGCTGTTGTGTTACAAAATAACTGGGGATCAGATAATTCTCATGGTTGTTATTCCAAATAAGATAAATATCCATTCTAAATGAAAACTGGACATATGGTGCAAAGTTTCTCATGCTGAGTGGAAAATAGCTGGCCAAAATCTGCAACGTGTTACAAAGCTAAAAAGATGTCTATTTTTTGCATATGTGTTTAGACTGTCCTCTGTTTCTCTCTCTATTTTAGAAACATAGTATTTTGACAGGAATCATGGGAAAGAAATAATATTTTAAATGCACTTTACTCTTTCTAATGCATATATATATATATTTCAGGACCATAAAAATAGATATGATACAAAAATAACAAATAGCATGTTTTGGGGGGAAGGTTAGTAATGACTGAACACTGTAATCTAGGAAACCTGTATATAACAGTATTTTCGATAATAACTAATTCTGTTCAAAAATAAATAAATATTTACATGAACTGAGGAATATATTAATGCTTTAACTTCTGGCATTTATTATGCAAATAAAAGGGGGTTAGAAAGATATGTAGAGTTTGGGTAAAATCCATACGGCATAAGAGATTTTAAAAGTAAAGCTCACCAAACTTTCGGGCCAAAGAAGTGATAACTAAAACCTCTGGCTTTTCTTATTGCCTTTGGTGCCATTAATAGCACTCTGTCATCAGCCACTTCTGTCCCCCAAGAAGGAACAAACAATAACAAAAAGTACCATTAACTTCTAATGCTTTTAGGGCTTTTCTGTTAATATGTTTTCTTGCTTACTATGATGCTCTGTGTCTACAAGCACACAAATTAAATATCTTAGTATGAATTGTGAATTGGGTGTGTAACAGGAGATGGAGCAGCACAGTTCCATTTTATTCAAATGGTGCTTGAAATGGATGGGGTAAGCAAGCATTAAGAAAATGATTCCCCTGTAGCTGGGTTTCTGCTAGGGAATTTGATATGGCACAGTGGGATCCAGTCTGAAATGTGACTGTACCTTATGATAAACTACATGTTTGGAAAAGAGCAATGGCAGTAATGGTTCTGTCAGTTTATTCCAACACTGTTACTCTTGTAGAGTAGGGGAGTGACTCTACTTCCTGATTTGTTGCATGGCTCCATCTAGAAGCTGCTGCCAAATCATCTTTTGCCTGACTTACTCTCATAGAGACAGTGCAAATTTCCTAACACACCAATTACATTTAAAAGTGTCTTTTTTTTTTCCACACCATAATTTAAACCCATGTTTGCTTACTTCTAAAAAGCTTCATTTCCTACTTTGCATTTAATTTTCTTAACTAAAATTAAATTCTTGTGTTAGGTACTCCAAATATGGTGGGTTTTGATTGCCCCATCACAAGTGCTGCTTAGTTTGATTTAAACTCTAATAAGGGCTAGTTGTAAAGAACAGTCCTTTTTTCTCATTTGTATTTATGTAAACGAGATATCCCAGCTACTGCAATAAGAACCCATGTAGTTGCATAGTCATACATACAGTTTCTAGGCCATGAAAAATGATTGCAATCACACAGTCTAACCTTTTCCATGACACAGTCAAAGCTGAGAAGGGCACAAATATCTGTCCTTTAGAATCATAGAATATCTCAAGTTGGAAGGGACCCATAAGGATTATTGAATCCAACTCCCTGGTCCTTGCTGGACCGCCTAAAACCTAAGAGCATCATCCAGGTGCTCCTTGAACACTGACAGGCTTGAACACTTCCCGGGGGAGACTTCCCTCTCAGTGAAGAACCTTTTCGTAATGTACAATTTGAACTTCCCTTGATGCAGCTGCATTCCATTTCCTCGTGTCCTGTCTCTGGTCACCAGAGAGAGGAGATAAGCACCTCCCCCTCTGCTGCCCTCCTTGAGGAAATTGTAGACTGTGATGCGGTCACTCCTCAGCTTTCCTTTCTCCAAGCTGAACAAACCAAATGACTTCATCCGCTCCTTGTAAGTCTTGCCCTCAAGGCATTTCATCATCTTGGTCGCCTTCCTCTGGACACACTCCAGTAGTTTGATATCCTTCTTATATTAAGATGCCCCAAACTGCACACAGTACTCAAGGTGGGGCCACACCTGTGCAGTGCAGAGTGGGGCAATCACCTCCCTTGACCAGCTGGCTATACTGTGCTTGATGCACCCCTGGACATGGTTGGCCCTTTTGGCTGCCAGGGCACACTGTTGACTCCTACTCAACTTGCCATCAACCCGAACCCCCAGATCTCTTTCTGTGGGGCTGCTATCCAGCCTCTCATTCCCAGTTTGTACGTATAACCAAGATTACCCCACCCCAGGTGCAGAATCCAGCACTTGCTGTTGCTAAATTTCATATTGTTGGTGATTGCCCAGCTCTCTAGTCTATCCAGATCTCTCTGTAAGTCCCATCTACCCTCAAGATAGACCGTTATCCCCGTCATGCTTTGGTTTCACTTTGTTATAGTACCTTTAATATTATTTTCTTTTACTGTCTAACTCTTCCCATAGAAGTAATATCTTCTGCATTTTTTCCCTTCCTCAGTTGCATTGCATCTCAATTTTAGATCTGTATAACTTTTCATAGCTGTTTGGGAGGGTGAAGGGGTAAATTTTGTGAAACTTGTTAATATTTTTGCCATTTGAATCATGGCAGCCTATTAAGATAGTTTGTGCTTCATACTGTTCTGCTGATTTTGCTCTTGGGAAATGATGTGTTTTGATTCTAAAATTATGTTTTCTTGTGTAAAACATGTTTACGGCCTTGAGATTTTTGTCCAACATTTAAAACAAAGCAGCCCCAGATTCTCTAGAAAGCAGAGAAATAGCCAATATGCTGTTACATAATTTTATTTTTTTCCCTTCTCTCTTGTGCAAAAGTTGTAAGTGATAGGCAAATTTTAATAGTTATAAAGTTTGTAAGTGATATTTAATATACTGGAATTTATACAACCAGTCCCTCCTTCTGCTATATATTTTATAAACAGAAGGGGTTGTATTCATTTTTGGTTTTCTTGTTGAAGGAATAAATGATTTTGAAAGTGGAACTACTAGTAATGGGGAAAGGTTACAGT
>NW_009259685.1:1078824-1108561 GCF_000687185.1 Egretta garzetta
CTGCTACAGTTTGGGAGTTTTTGCTGAAAGAAGATTTTGCTACTGGAATTAGACATAGCAAATGCTCAGAGTTTAGTGACTTAGTTTCAAAACATAAAGGACTCGTTTAGAAGCAGCCAAGAAACCATAATAAGCTGCAGCTTTTCTCATTGCTGGAGAATGAAATACACATCTTAGATGGCTGACTTCTGTTAAGCTGCGGTAGTGTAAAAGTGTTTCTTCTCAGTATAACTGTATTCAATAAGATAGTACAGCATAGAAGACTTTTAAATTATTTCTTCTAAAAAGTACTGAGAGTTGATCTAACTTGGCATTTTCTGAAAGCAGTAGGAGTTTTTCAATGGGAATGGGGTTAGCTGTATATAGAATAACTTTGAAAATCCCTACAGTTGATCTTACCATGCTTTAACTGTTTCTGTACTTGAGAGGGAATGTGACATATTAAAATACAGTATTTTTATATTGGTAGAGCTGTATGCAAGCAAGAGTGTACGCATCAGTACTCTAGTGATATTAGTTGTCCTCTGTTTTTCTCAGGTTCTACATGCAGAATAGTTATATAGAGATAAACACTTGTTAACTGGGCTTTTAAGGAAACAATTTATAGCAAATGCGCTGTTCCATGACCTGCATCTAATTCAGCAATAGGCCTTTCATAAGTGAACTCAGAATTCAGTCACAAACAGGAAAAACATACTTATAGGCATTTTAGTATTTGTAGATATTAAAACCTGATGTCTAGATCACACTTGCACATACAGCATAATATTTGCATCCAAAGTATATCTAAACCATTCTAAATGTCCATTGCCACTTGCTTTCCTCTCTGTATTTTTATTTCTCCAAAGCCAATCCCATTTTATAAATATTCTAAATTCTCTTTTAATTCATGTTTCCATTGAGATTTCCATCAGTGTTAGGAAATTTTGTCAGCCTCTTTTGCATTGTTAGCATGGCACTGTTTTTTTCACCATAGTCCAGGCCACTTTGCCAAGACAAATTCATCAGCAGCCTGATGCTCCACGAATACGTGTTTCTGCCTCTGCCGTTGCCAAGTTGCAGTCATGTCCAAGGTGAGCTCAGTATTTCTGCTGCAGTTTCTAACAGCACTTGGATTTTGGAATTTCATAAACACACTGGGTTAGTTAATATATGAGATTCTGAAGTGGAGGATTCAGTTTGATGAAACCTGTGAGTAACTGTATGGCTTTCGAAGGGTTATCTTCATCCTGGGAAACTAAGTCTGGTTCTTTCTTACCATTGGCCTGATTTTTCATCTCTGCCTATTTCCCAGAAATGTGGTCTGGTTCAGTAACTAAGTCTTGACCAACTTATAGTATTCTCTTGGCAGTCTCAATTGCCTTTTGTTGTTTCTGTTCTTTTCCTGCAGAACGACTTCTCACAGAACTCCACAGAACACCACACTGGGTGACAGTCTGGAGCATTCATTAATTTTTTTTCTGATCTATTGTGCTAGCAACAGCTGCTTCTCCATGCAGGAGTGTATTGGGTTTCTGTGGCAAGGTCTTGGTAGTGGGGGGGCTACAGGGGTGGCTTCTGTGAGAAGCTGCTAGAAGTTTTCCCTGTGTTCACCGCTGCCCAAGGCCAAGCCAATCAGCGACGGCAGAAGTGCCTCTGTGATAACATATTTAAGAAGGACAAAAAGCCGGCTGCATCTCAGTAGCCGGAGAGAGAAGAGAAGTGAGAGGATGCAAGAGAAAACAGCTCTGCAGACACCAAGGTCAGTGAAGAAGGAGGGGCAGGAGGTGCTCCAGGTGCTGGAGCAGAGATTCCCCTGCAGCCCGTGGTGAAGACCATGGTGAGGCAGGCTGTCCCCCTGCAGTCCATGGAGGTCCACGGTGGAGCAGATCTCCACCTGTAGCCCGTGGAGGACCCCACGAAGGAGTGGGTGGGTGCCCAAAGGGAGGAGGCTGTGACCCCATGGGAAGCCTGTACCAGATCAGTTTCCTGGCAAGACTTTGTGGACCCGTGGAAAAGTTCGTGGAGGACTGTCTCCCGTGAGAGGGACCCCACGTGTGAGCAGGGGAAGAGTCCTCTCCCTAGGATGAAGAAGCAGCACAGACGACGTGTGATGAACTGACCGCAACCCCCATTCCCATCCCCCTGCGCTGCTGGGGGGAGTAGGTAGAGAAACTGGGAGTGAAGTTGAGCCCAGAAAGAAGGGAGGGGTGGGGGGAAGGATTTTAAGATCTAGCAGTTTTTCTCCTCTCCTTCTCTGATTTTGATTGATAATAAATTAATTATTTTTTAAAGTTGAGTCTGTTTTGCCCATGATAGTAACTGATAAAATGATCTCTCCCTGTCCTTATCTCGACGCACGAGCCTTTTGATTTACTTTTTTCTCCTCTGTCTGGTTAGAGGGGAGTGATAGAGCGGCTTTGGTGGGCCCCTGTCATCCAGCCAGGGTCAAACCACCACAAGGAGCAAACAGAGGAGTAAAGAACACACTGAAAGGAATGCTCATTTATTAACTCAGTAGAGAGTGGACCTAAAAAATCAAGCCATATTCTTATTTTCTATGACAATTCTTGTTGCTGTGCTCAGTTTGTCATATATTATAATATCATCTGAACTAAAACAGCCCTGGGGTTTCCATGAATGTTTTTTTCCATAATCCACCAGATAGAGAATAATAATGGCTTTTTTTTCTCCTCTGCTAGAACTGTATCAGTAGCTTCTGTACTACACACAAGAAGGTCTTTAGTAACTTTTCTTTGTTGTCTTAAGATCCAAAAACTTTTACAGCTATGCAGACCTGGAAATGCAGACTGCTTAAATAAACTGTGTGGAGCTTCTGGTATTTGCCTCTGTGTCTCCTCACTGCATTATCATTCTGTAGTAACAACATAAAATCTGTCATGCTACAGTCAGCCGGACTGCTATTTCTAAGGAATGGTCTTACTGTATATTTCGTTAATCATTTGCTGTTGCTGCCCAGCAGCTCTATTTTATTAAATGCTGGGTCCTGCACTTGTGTCACAACAACCCCATGCAATGCTATGGGCTTGGGCAAGAGTGGCTGGAAAGCTGCCCAGTGGAACAGGACCTGCGGGTGCTGGTTGACAGGTGGCTAAACATGAGCCAGCAGTGTGCCCAGGTGGCACAGCTGCTCAGCGGTCATCTTTGTCTCACTTTTCACATAGCTTAAAAATGCTGAACAGCTTAAACCCCAATACAAATTTCTGTGGTATTTAGAAGCAAACACCTGTGAGCTTCATGGGGGCTTATATGCTCCTCATGACTTCCAGCACATGAATAGTGAAGATTCACTATGCTTCTCAATATCGTCTTGATTTCTACAACCTTTCAGTGTTTGCAGCCTTCTTATATGCATTTGTTCCAGCATGTTACAGAAAGAAAGATCCAAATAAATTGTGAACTTGAATTTTCTTACCAGTAAATTAACCTCCAGTTCCATACTTTATTTCTTTGTGGAACAATGGTCAATTTGTCCTACTGTCACTGTCCCTTCTTTATTTACCTTTCAGCAGGCTATTGAGCAGTTATCTAACAGATACTCACTATAATTCTGACCATATTTTGGAGAAAATTCCTTAATATGAGAGAAATGACCACCCTTTCCTGAAACATTTTAAAAGACTCAGGAGAGAAGCTGCTCTCACTCTTTGTCCCTTTGGAAGAAATATGTTAAAATACAGTCTTCTAGTACCTTTGTAATACGTTGGTTGAGCTGTGTCTGAGCTATGGTCAGCTCTGAAATTGTAGGATTAGTAGCAACAATTCAATTAATTCTCTCTCTGTAGTGTTTTATGCAGCAGAAGGTAAATTCCTACTTTCAGAGGAAAAATAGGTAAGTTTTTCTTGCCAAATTAATTGTGGGAAAATGTAATTTAGTTTTTAATATCACTTCATTAAAAAAATAAAATGTCTTTAAACTTTACTTTCAGACAATTTATGCTTCTATTCCAGAGCATTTTCTTTCTTTCTCATTTTTATTACAAGAAACTGAGGTGTCATAACTGACATAAAATAAAAGCTGTAATTATGACAAATAGTGATTGATATAATGCTATGTGCTTTTTTAGCAGGACAAGTCATTTTGAATTTCAAGATAGGCAATATTCTGTGTTTTGCCTCTCAGATGACAGTAATCCTTCAGTCATGTTTCCTTTGTAACTGAATTTTTTTACCTTTCTTTGTAGCTAGAACAATAGAAAATTTAATCTCTCACAACATACTCATTTTCTAGAAATCAATTGCTTCAGTGACTGTACTGACTTCTCCTTAAGAAGGCAAACATTTTTTTTTTTTTGCAATTGTGTGAGATGTTATATTTCAGTTCTACAATCTCTATCATGATATAAGTGGATTACTATTACACTTTCCCCCCCCCTTACCTTTAAAGTAGTATAGGCAGTGTACATATTCTTCGGGAATAATGAAAAGACTGAGATCTTTCAGTTCTGGCTACAGGAAGATTCAGGAACTCATGAAGTGAATATCCTATAACATTGCTATTTCTTGATCACACTTGTTTGTATGCTAAATATGCTTGAATATCTTGCATAATGACATTAATCACATAGATAAAACTATAGAAATATTTAATTACTCTAACGAATAGAAAATGCACTATTTTAACTTGACAGAAAAGGTAGCTACTAAAACCATGTTTAAGTATTAGATATGCATAACTGAAAGTCATAAATGGCCAAAGAGTATTGTAGACCTTCATTGCCTTATCACTAGAATAATTTACATATATGAATAGCTACATACAAGGAAAAAATATGCATAACTTTCACAGCAACTACCTAGAAGTAAAAGAGGTCAGTGCTGACATGAAGAATTGTTTCAGGTGTTTCACCTGAACTGGTTATATGTATACTCCTCTCAACCTCTGGTCAATGTAATACCAATCAACTTGCTTTTGCTCATATAATCTAGATTGCCTCTAGATGTTGGATAACAGGGTTTGTCCCTGTTTGTTGTGGGATAAGAGCCCATGAGCAGGTAGCTACCAGGGTTAGCTGATGTGTACTAAGACACACCTTACAAGGCAGTATTTTTGGTAATAGCCCCACCGACTGGGTTTGTATACTACATGTGTATCTTTCTTATTTTGCTGAGCAAAAAAACATCTAAGAGCATGAATTTGTCAGTAGTTGTGCCTAAGTCATACACATAGTCTAATAATAACACAATCCTTATTTAACTAACATCCCTGTTGGTTTGATGGTATGTATTTCCCAAAGTACAGGGCTGCAGATTCTTATCTCACTTTCCAACTTTAGTCTGAAACTCTTGAGATTTGGACTCCTTCTTTTTCTTATGGTGACACACACAACTGCAAGCTGTTCTTAAGTAGATCCATACAAATTTGTTTTGCCAAATTAAAATAGAATAAACCTTTGACAAAATCATTGTATTGTTTCCAAAGTGCTTCAAGCAGTGACAGTTTAAAAGCATTTATAAGCACAAAACAGTCCTGTGGGTAAGCTTTCTTACAGGATAAAAATGGTTCTAATGAGACATCATGTATTACGAATATAAAATATCAGCTTTGGACAGGCTTTTATTATTTCACTTCCAGTGTTTAATCTAATAATAATATGATCTTTACCTAAGTAAAACATACAGTGGTTATTAATAGAAAATACCAACTAGACAAATATGTGACAGATAAGGAATGCTGAGAAATCCAGGCATGTAACTAACTAGCTTTGATATCGAAATACTTCCATTTTTAAGGTTGCAATGAATATATAAATATATATCTAACTTTAAATGGGGAGGGGGGTATGTATTCTTCTAGAGCAGAGATCATTTCTCTATGTTCTACTATTGTTTTCAACTCTTTATGGATTATTTCTGTCAATTTTAGGTGTGAATAAGTAATATCTTGTCAACATAGTTAGAGTTGGAATTGTGCAAATGATTAGATTAGCTATGACTATGACATAGACTGCAAAGGTAATCTTAGTGAAACTGCAACTTCCAAAACCACTTTAAATAAAATGAAGAATAATAAAGGAATAACAGAGAGAAAAGAATTTTAATTATTTGTGTTGCCACAGCAAATAGGAGCTCTAGTATGAGACCAAGACTTCTGCATTCCAAATACCATGCAAAGGCAAAAGTAGTACAGTCTCTGCCCTTAAGAATTTAGAGTCCAAATATGAAACTCAAGACAAAGCACATAAGCCCAGAAAAATGGGATAAATACTAGGGAAAACTGAGTTATGCTAGCGTGACTGGCAGTGGTCAAGGCATATATTCACTGTGGGTTATTAGAAAAATCATTGTATAAACAATGTAATTTCTGATTTGTAATGTGAAAGACTTTTTTTTTCCTCCAATGAAACTCTCAAGAACAGTGTTCTTGACATATATAAAGTCTGAATTAGAAGTTGTTTGAGAAGAATAAGGAAACTCTTAGGGTTTATTATATTTCTCTCAAGATTTATGAACTGTCACAAAATCTTTTAATCTTAAAAAAAAAGCCTCCAAGAAAATTTAAAAATTATATTAAAAACTTGTTCAATATCCCTTTCTCCAATAAGATTCTTCAGTTACTAATGCCACGTGTCAGGCTAGAATACCACTGCAACAAGTACTGGGTAGAAGGTGTAAACTAAAATTTCCTGCTATATAACTGGGTAATTTCTCAGACGATGCTGTGAAGTTAGGTGTTCGGGTCACTTTTCCTTTATGACTATCTTCGGGCACAGCTACTCCGAGCATGTACTTCATAAGTTTTACTCCTTATTCTCATATGAAAAATGAAGACAGAGTACACAATATTTATCCCTCTTTCTATTGCCACACCTGGTGAATCAGATCCTTAATTATTTAAAATAAAATTTGTAAATCAGACTGATTATGTAGGGTTTTTTAAAAAAAAACCCCAATGCTAATACTAATCACTTCTGAAAACTTAGCTCAGTGTTTCTAACTTTCAGTAAGCAGAGAGACCATTAACAGAATTTACACTAACAGAATTTATATTAGCATATTATATCTATGAATGTATGGACCTTTCATGTATGATTATACCTTTTGCATACAAACACCTCAAATCTTCCCTATAGTCAATGCTGTAGGCAGATAACTAATACATATTTATTGGCAGAGGTGCGTATAATTTCCTAGTACTATCTTAATTAGAGAGAAACTAAATAACATTAGTAATCATGCATGACAAATCTAAAATAAACCCCCAAAATGCAAATATACAGACAGAAGTTTTCTAGAGGTTAAACTGATCAATGAGGACATATTAGAATAAGCATCAAAGCTGGGGGGGGCAGGCTTAGTGAAGCAAACACAATGCATTATTAAGGAACATTTAGATGATATTAAGTAGGTAAATATTCCATTCACAGAATTAATAAGCCTAGTTAGAGTACATGACCTATATTAGAAACCTTAGAAACACTTCCTAAGATCCATTTCTAGCACTGGATGAACCTAATTTGGAAATTCAAGGATAACTTGTACCAGACAAATTCTGCTTTCCTCCTCCACCCCGCAACAGTGTAAAATGGAATAATCTTCCTTTTTGTTTGAAAGTTGTTATTGATATGCCTCAGGGACTCTGGACATTTCAATGTATTTTCAGCCCTAATGAAATCTAGAAGTGTCA
Source organism: Egretta garzetta (assembly GCF_000687185.1). NCBI lineage: Eukaryota > Metazoa > Chordata > Aves > Pelecaniformes > Ardeidae > Egretta > Egretta garzetta. The sequence goes on from NW_009259685.1 coordinate 1,086,452, forward strand.
GATTTGTGAACTCCCATCGTATTTTATAAGTCCAATTTACCTGTCTTCATACAGACAATATTTGATATAAACTGCTATTGTTCTCTGTATACCATTAAAGAATGGATAAATTGCCCTTGAGGGTTTTATGACATTTATATGTGTAACTAACTTTATCATAATTAGAACATTTGCATAACTAATGCATGTGTAGTGCAGTCTTTATTTTGTAAATACCTGTCTTGTGCAAAAATTTGCATGCTTATATGATCTTACTTGTAGCAATTGAGAATATCACTTTCTTTTTTGGTTTCTTTTTTCTTTGTTTAGAGGGGTTTTTTTTTCCTGTTTAAAAAAAAAAAAGCTAAAAAGGATTCTGAAGTAATCTGGGAAGTGTTTTTTCATAAATGCAAGAAAAAATCAACATCTCCCACCCAAACCACATCAAAGAAAATCATAGTCTAATTGTATAATAGAATGATTTTCTTCTTAGTGTACTGCAGAACTTAGGAGTAATAGCAGCTTCAAAATCAGGAAAATGTTTTTATAATAATGATAGTTAGACAATATTTGAATTATTATAAATCTTCAGTGTCAGTGTTTGTACATGCATATATATATGGTTTTTATATATATATATACATAAAGAATAAAGAATCTCTACCCCCCTTGATGAGTGAAACAGGAGACCTGGCAACAACCAGCACAGAGAAAGCTGAGGTACTCAACAACTTTTTTGCCTTGATCTTCGCGGGAGAGTGCTCTAGCCACACCATCCAATTCACAGATTCCAAAGGCAGGGACTGGGAGGATGAAGTGCTGCCCACTGCAAGAGAAGATCAGCTTTGAGACCATCTAATGAACCTGAATGTGTGTAAGTCCATGAGATGTGATGAGCTGCATCCATGGGTCCTGAGGGAACTGGCGGATGAAGTTACTAAGACACTCTTCCTCATATCTGAAATGCCATGGCAGACTCATGAAGATCCCAGTGACTGGAAAACAGGAAACATAACCCCCATTTTTAAAAAGGGAAAAAAGGAAGACCAGGGGAACTACAGGCCAGTTAGTCTCACCTTTGTACCATCATGGAGCAGATCCTCCTGGAATCTCTGCTAAGGCACATGGAGAACAGAGAGATGATTGGTGACAACCAACATGGCTTCACTAAGCACAAATCCTGCCTGAGAATTCTGGTGGCCTTCTATGACATGGTTACAGCAACAGGGAATAAGGGAAAAGTGACTGACATCATCTACCTGTACTTGTGTAAAGCATTTGATACTATCACACACAACATCCTTGTTTCTGGAATGGAGAGACATGGATTTGATGGGTAGACCACTGGGTGGATGAGGAACTGGCTCAATGCTAGTACTCAAAGAATTGCGGTCAACCACTCAATGTTTGTGTGGACGCCAGTGACAAGTGGTGTTCCTCAGGGGTCTGTACTGGGACCAGTGCACCCTCATCAAGTTTTCGGATGACACCAAGCTGAGTGGTATGGTTGATACTCTAGAAGGAAGGGATGCTATCCAGAGGAACTTTGACAGGCAAGAGAGTTGGGCCTGTGCAAACCTCATGAAGTTTAACAAGGCCAAGTGTAAGGTCATGCACATGAGAGTCAGGGCAATCCCAAACATGGATACAGGCTGGGCAATGAGTAGATTGAGAGCAGCCCTGCGGAGAAGGACTTGGGAATACTGGTGTATGAAAAACAATATGAGCCGTTAAGGTACACTCGCAGCCCAGAAAGCCAACTATATCCTGGGCTGCATCAAAAGAAGCATGGCCAGCAGGTTGAGGGAGGTGATTCTTCCCCTCTGCTTCGGTCTTGTGAGGCCTGACCTAGAGTACTGTGTTCAGCTCTGGGGTTCCCAGCATAAGAAAGATATGGACTTGTTGGAGCAGGTCCAGAGGAGGGCCACAAAGATGATCAGGGGGCTGTAATACCTTCCCTATGAGGACAGGCTGAAAGAGTTGGTGTTATTCAGCCTAGAGAAGAGAAGGCTCAAGGGAGGCCTCATAGCAGCCTTCTAGTACTTAAAGGGGACCTACATGAAAGATGGGGAGGGACTCTTTATCAGTGAGTGTAGTGATAGGGTGTGGGTTAATGATTTTAAACTGAATGAAGGTAGATTTAGATTAGCTATTAAGAAGAAATTCTTCACTGTGAGAATGGTGAGACACTGGAACAGGTTGCCCAGAGGAGCTGTAGATGCCTCCTCCCTGGAAGTGTTCAAAGCCAGGTTGGATTAGGCTTTGAGCACTTGATCTAATGGAATGTATCCCTGCCCATGGCAGGTTATTTGGAACTAGATGATCTTTAAGGTTCCTTCCAACCTAAATAATTTTATGATTCTATGATATATACATACATGTATATGAAGAAAGAAAAAAACCCTATATACATAAATAGAAGGGCAGGTGTATATATACATGTGTTTGTACATATATATATTTAAGATAAAGCCATAATTTCAGTAACTTATGGAAGTTCTTGATGGCATTGCATACCAACAAATAGGTAGCGGCGATTGAAGTCAAATTGCTTCCTAAGCTGTGCCATTTCAATTGCTGTGCACTAGCCTGTTCATGCAGTTGATCACGTTCTAGGAAACAGGACCTGGAACAGATAAAGCGGTCTTCCAGGGAGAATTTCTACTCCCTTTAAAATTGATAGCAAAATGCTAACAATCCAGGGAGGACTGAAAAAGAAAAAAAAAAAAAAAAAAAAAAAGAAACAAAAAAAAAAAACCAGAGGAATGCTGTTCAGTAGAAATTGCTTTTCAGGGTAAGGAATTCTTTTTCAGAAGATTGGATCTAGGAAAATAAGCATGTTTATGTAGAATAGTTGCAGGAAAAGAAAGAATAAAGGGCCTAGCTCTCTAATGGATAAATCTATACAGGTATATAACAGTTAATGACTCCAAAGCAATTTATTGCAACTCCAGACTTCATCTATTATAAATTACTGATGGAAATTGTGTCACAGAAAACTAGCATGACACCAAAAGGCAGACATAAGACAATGTCTTCTGCATCATTAAGACAGAAGACACAATAACAGAGACAAAAGAGGAGAGTTTGCCCACATAAGTGCCTAAAGGTTTCTCCATACCTGACAGTTTTGCTATCTCAAGTGTAACAGCTTAAGTAACAGAAATAACAAAGATGTGGATACAGTTGTAACTCTGTAACATCTCAGTTTAAGAAACAAAAGTCATAGCTAATTATAATACAGTTTTATTCCCATGTAGCCTCTATGTAAGAATGTAAGGTGGTGAAATGATAAAATAGATAAATAAATAAAAAAAAAACTTGTACATGTCCCCTATATTGAAATTCTTACATTTAAACAAGAAAGTCTTAAGAGCTAGTCCTGTCTATGGTAAATACAGAATATGGTATTAAAAAAAAATAATGTGGGATTAAGCATTATATTAATTGTTTGAATGTTTTGAGTGTATGGAAGACTGCATGGCTTAGAGCCAAGAGGAATAGAATTAAAAGTTTTTATGTTCTAGAGGATTTTTCTCACCTTTGCCCATTGCAACATCTTAATCCAAATTGGGATCCCAAAATGGGACTTTGCAACAGTTGTCACAATTGTTCTGTCAGCAATACCAATTTTCACTGAAGACATACTTAAATCCAGTATTTGAAGCATGTGTGACTGAATTTAAAATGTATAACACATGTATATATACATATATATAACTAAAGTGGCATTTGCTTGGACCTCACAAAAGTGATCTTTACTTGCTAGCTAATCACAGATGAAGAAATGTATAAGTATGGGAAAGAAAGGGAAAAAATAAAAAGGGAAGACACTTCTGCAAAACACATACTCTTCATATTTTCTGTCTCACAATTAATGAAGGTTTATGGTCATGAATGCAGTTTTATTTTGTATGGTAAAGTTACCTGGGGAAACATGCAGAGCTTTCTAATTGAGATTTCCAAGGAAACAAAGTTTATATAATCACACTACAATCACACAGACCTTAGCCAGTATCATCTCACTCTGTGCCTCATTCTCCACCTATTTGCAAAAAAGTTTGAATAGAGTGACTGAGTTAAAGAAATCCCAAGAAAAACTGTTCATATGGGTTTGCTGAGAACTGATAGTTGGGTAAAGATGAGCCTACTGAGGTACAGCTGGGATGCATTCGTACTGTATTTTATTTAGAAGCTGCTGGGTGGCCAACCTGTACACATACAGTTCTAGAAAAGATGCAGCATCTGCTCTCATTTCCTAGCAAAGAAGACAAAGGGACATGACAGAGAGGACATGGGACTGATGTGTTGACAGGGCTGGTGATTCCAGAAAATAGAACATAATTCCACCGAATGGAACAACTTGATTTTACTTAAGGCCTGTGTAAGACACAAGGAAAAGACACTTGTGAGACACTATATTATCTGGTAGCTGTGAACGTATTGATCAGGTCCTTGAAGGTGTGTGAAAAAGAAAAAAATAATGGAGGATTTGCCACTTTTTAAATCTCTCCAACAACTGCCAGATGGAGCTCTTGAAAGTCTAAGGCATTTGGCTTTTTAGTGCATGTTATATGCAAGCAGTGCATTCATTATGGTTTTTGACATTAAATTGCATAACAACTGAATCCATCCAAAAGAAATTTTGTCAAGAACATAATTATATAAAATAATTAAACCAGCAGGTATCCTGTATTCTTACTGATTGTGTATAAAAGAAACATACATTGTGTTTTGTAAAAATAATTTACTAACCACACAATTTTCTGACAAGACTGGGGGCTGTAAAAATAAACTAATAATAAAATAGGCTAGGAAGGAGACATTCGCATTTATAGCAATGAAGTTCTAATTTTATAATCATCTTAAATCAAGACTTATGAAAATGTAATAAAGTCCAATTTACTGTTAATAGTTGTTTCATTTCTTTGAGAATAAACTTTTTCTTGCATTTCAATAAAATACACTGATAGTAAATAATTCAAGCAGCATGGTACAACAGATAGTGTTATATATATTTTAAATGAAACAGTTTAAGGAAAAAAAAAAAGTAATGGCTTGAAGAGCAAAGTGCTTTGGGAGGAAGGAAACAGTAAAAGCAGCCTTAGAGGAAAAATAAACAAGTTTTGTAGTGCTTTATGAATAAAAAATAAGTTGCTCACAGTTTCATATAAGCATTGTGTTCTCTTAAGTGCTGTCTTTGCTCTGAGGAAGCCCTGTGGTTGTGACCAAGACTGTATACCTGTCTGGGTCCTGAGGGCACTGCAGGACCTAATATCCCTGTCCGCCTGTCCCTCGCCCTACCCAGGACCCCATTTCAAACCCTGTGGCCATCAGCCCCTGCCCCAGCAATGCCGCAGCAGAGATAGTCTCCACTTCCCCATGTTCTGGCCCATCCTTGGCCCATCCCCAAGGAGGTGCCTGATGCCCGGGGCAGGGGCTGCCCCAGCGCCCCCCAGCTGCCTTACTCCTGGCTGAGGTGGTGGGACGGGACCTGGCTGACCCCAGGGAGCTTCTAATACTCCCAGCCCCCAGCCCATTGGGAGCAGCTGGGCCTTGTGGTACCCTGACTACATGCTCAGTTGACTAGGTAACTCAAATTAGAAATGACAGATACCTCTGCGGATTTTAATGTTTGCATTGTTACTAGGAACTATTACTCTATTTGCTTTAGTTACAAAGTGAAGATATTTCTGAGGCATTTATTTTTACCAAAGCTTACCCCCCGAAAAATTCTTCTGTTCTTGTTATAAAGATAAGCAGCTTTAGTAACATTTGGTTTTGCATGCTTCTTCCAGTACACTATTTTTCAGTTGATAGGAGGATGGATTAAGATAGGTACCATTGATTTGCTTTCAGAGTGGAAGAAGTCTGTTAATGACCTCAAAAGTCAGGATAAAGCATAACCTTGAAAGGTACCCTAACCACTGAAAAGATCCAAAATACCTGGAAAATTTGATGAATCCATCATCCTACTAGAAATGTATCTCTAAAAACATTTCTTATAAATCTAACTTGCACCTGTTTCTGCACAGGACAGCATGCAGTTCGGTATGTTCAATAAAAAAAAAAATCTGCTTTTTGTTTCAAGATAGAAAAATGCAGAATGGAAATATATACACTATGTTTATGCCATACATATAATGCTAATGCAATTTACTTGGGTTTTTTCCTCTTCTCTGGTTTAAGCAAATATTTTTCTTTCTTTTAAATTATAAATGGTGCTCAAAAAGGTGTTTAAAACCATATGTGGCAATATTCACAGTGTCATGTCAGATACCTTGTTATTTTTTTTTATCAGATGGGTTCTTAAGAGGTACAAATGTTGGTCACTGTCTCTTCAGCTGACCACACATCAGTGCAGCTGGGTTCAGCCAATGCAAAATCATACGTAAAATTTCAGCTTTAAGAAGCGAAAGTGATTCGAGGTTTGTCACAAAGCCACTGTGGAATCAAGCTGTTGTTTTCATTATCCAAAAGGAACACTGGTTTTCCTCTAACCCTTTAGCTGCTCTGATATTGCGGAGGCATGTGGAGGTCCCAGCATTTAAAGCTTTCTATGCATTCAAGTTATTTTCCAGTCATACGCAGGACTATGTTTGATCCTGACAAAATTCCTTTCTGAACTCTAGTGTTTCTCCCTATGTATGTCCCAAAAATAAATATATAGTCATAATCTGGGGGAGAAGGTAGATTTATGTATGTTTGAATGCATAGCAAAAAGAAAATTTGGTTTCTGTAAGCCAGTGGTCAGACCACTCAGGGCACAAATAGTGTGGGTTTTGCAATGTATAACTGGTGAGATTCAAATGTGCCATCCTTAGTGACATTGGACATACAGCTGGTAAAGGGAAGGCTACTGCTGCAGTCTACAAAAGTGATATTTTTTTTTATCTTAAACAATTTTTGTCCCAGGCATGGAGTACAGTTCTGCTGCATCCTGAGACACTGGGCTATGGAACCACGCTTTGATCACCATGCCAGTTGTGAGTGTAAAAAGGTCGTTGGGAAGGGAATTGCATGTTGCCATACATTCCTTGCATGAGTTTTTCTGGACTATAGAAGCTCCAGGAGAAATCATTGACTGAAAACTTAGAGATACTTTTGAGCATATCAATAAAGGTTTACATGTAGGAAAATGGATCAGCCAAGATCTTGTTAGTCTGTGTGTCCATGATTACTGGTGACATAGCATGCATAAGGACTATAGACTGTATAGATAAATCTTCAAGAAGGCAAATTCCGTATGTCTGGGACCAGTTCACAGAAGTAAATCTCATTCTTTACTTTTACTCCTCATCTGTCCCTACACATATAAAACTTGTGTTTGCTGAACTGAATTACTTCAGAAACTAATGAAAAGGTGGGGGTATTCTTCTGGGGGGGTGAGAAAAATTGGCTTAAATATTTTCAAACAGAGAACTGAATCAAATCCTCCAGTCCTGGAAGAGTTCTCCAACCATAAGGTGAATGGGCAAAAGAAGGCCATTACTATCTTTTCTTCCTGTGACCACAGTTTGTAACTCTGGACCAGATTCTGGTGTCCATAAAATCAGCAAAGGTTCTGCCATAGTTCTGATGGACTGGGATTAGAGTCTCTGAACACTTATGGGTGAAAGAGCAATTTTTCAGACATCTGTTATGAAAAACTCAGGATGAAGACAAAGTTTTAATTTCACAAACATACCAGAATGTACTTTTATTTATTTTCTCTAATGTGAGTTTGAATCTTTTGAGTCCCTCTGCAGCTCTGCTTGGCAGTTCAGCTTTACAAACAGAACTTCCTTTAAAATTAAGCAGCTTCACTGAGACTACTCACTGATTACAGCTGGGAAAGTTGGTACTTAGAAAAAATATAGCCTCTCATTTTCTAAAGCCAATACACCTTCCATGCTTCTCCCAAGACATTAAGCAGGCTCGGTTAAACACTTGGTTGTTAGTATTCATCAGGCTTAGAAACTGCTAGTTAGAATTCACTATGCTATATTACAGAACCCTCTCTGATCACAATCAGAGGAGTGAATAAAATTTAAAATTCATACTGTTAAGAAAAGAAAAAAGGTCACATGAGGAAAGTTATTTGTGGCTGAGGGAACAAAAACAAGGATCAACACAGATTTGTAGTTCATCTGTCTATCTTTCAGACAGAGACAACAGTGCCTTCATCAATTAAACAGCTATGTTTTTATTAGTCTGAAGGTCTTCGGTATGCTCGTGAATGCAATATGTTGTATCTTGGCCAGCGTTTCTCAGACCCCTTTGCTTCATCCACCTGGCAGCTTTGTACCAGGATATTAATTGAGTGTGGCTGGGGAAGGAAAAAAAGGGTGTATTTTGGTTGAAGTGAAATCTTCCAGCTATAACAGCACCCTTGTAAACCTCCCAGTTTTAGAAATTAAACTTTCTCTTTAGAGGAATGTGTGTTGGCCCTTAAAGAAGCGCTGTTAAGGGAGCCAGGAATACTTGTCTTTCTCTAGCAAACAGCACAAGTTAGGGCTTAAGTTTTTCCTTGAATGTCCTTTCAGACCTGAACTGTTTTATTTTGCTTTAAACCTGCTTTTTTCACACCTAATGACAGCCAAGTTGAAGACTGATTAGATTTAAAATGGGCATAAAGCTATTAGATCCATATGTTAGATGACATTCAACTGAAATAGGTAATTGTTTACATGACTTTGAATGCCAAAAGCACAATAAAGACAATCCCTACGGCTAGCTTCTCTACACACTGCATTTGCTCTCTACTAGAATTAGCTTACTATTCAAATCTCTCATATAGCAAACTCTGAACATCACAAAACTTTTTTTTTTTTTTTTTTTTTTTAAAAAAAGCTTCTTTTGTTGTGTGCTCCTTATTTTTTGCATTTTATAAATGAGTGAGTGACTACTCATGGTGTTATAGTCCTCTGTGGCATTCCCCAGTGGTTGCCCATTTCCCAGGGTGAAGACTTCTGTTTTGTAGTTTGCTGTAATGGTGTTTCCTCTAGCGTGGCCCAGGGTCCCAAGGGCAGATGATGCAGACGCATCTCTCTATGTTGTTATGGCTCCAGATCTGGAGCAATGGGTCGTGACCACGCTGCACGAGAGCAGGGGCTCACACTGCTGCCAAAGGCCACCCCATGCATTCAGAAGGCAAAAGGCCTTCTGGCATGAGTTTCGCCTCATCTCTGAGTCGGGAAGAGTGCAGGGGCTGTGGGGATGCTTTGAAGGGCTATGCCAGGCCAAGGGAGCCCTGTCTGGTGCAGCTCCCAGCAGAGGGTATGTAGAACGTGTACTGATCTTGGGCTTAAACTAGTTACAGAGTTCTGGTTCAATTCTGGTGTCTACAAAGTGGTCTGATGAAAGCCTTATCAGTAAAAACCCTAGGAGAGCAGTGCCCTGTAAGTTTTGTAGACTTAAGTGTTGTTCTAATACTGCTCGTGTAAGCATTTTTAGCTGGAGTATTGCTTTGTATTTATAGATTTTTAAAATTCAAATTCTGCTTAGAAACTAGAGTTCTATAGATGTTTGATTTCAGTAAAATTGAAGTAATAACAACGCTGGAATTTTTAACATTATTTTTCTTCATTAAATACTATGTTTTTTGTTAATATTGCCTCATTTCTACTAATAAGCAACTACCCCAAAGCTGAATTTGGCTAAGAATTTTGTGTCTTAATCTAAAATTTTTTTCTGTCTTTAGAATAAAGAGGCAAAGAAGGCACTCTTAGATGCAGGAAAGTGGGCTAGAAGTTTTATGATAATTTAATTTTTCGTAAGTGTCTACCATTACCAGTCCTAAGGGAAAATAAAAAAATTCCAATATAAAGGAAAACTTAGGAGAGCCATTATAAGAAACTATAAAAAACACATGTAGTTTAGAATATCCAAGACATAAGAAGTGAAGGATTTCCTGAAAGTGAAAGAGGTTTTGGATAACACAAATTCTATTTACAATACTGATGTTATGCATTGCTAAAATCCAGACAGTTATGTGTTAGAATTTATGCATATAAATTAGAGATAAATCTTACACAAAAATAAAGGAACCATGTCTATTTTCCCAGTGTTTTAGGCAGAGAACCAACAATGAAGAGCCTCATATGCCAAATGTAATATTAGCATTCTGGTAAGAATGCTATAGTAGGTATTGTTTATTGCATGAACATAAGTAGAGATAGTGTTTGTTATTTATTTTTAAATCTGGGTTCAATAAAAAATACAATAGGCCACAACATGGAAATAAGCATTGATTTTAACAGTTGACTCACACAAGTATTGCAGGATGACTGTTAAATAGAAAAAATATTTTCATAGTATTGGAATTAGAGCCATAATTCCCTCAGTAAAATGTACAAGGAATTCCTCTGAGTTTCTGCTGATACTTTGAGCATGCTTATTAGCAAATATTAACAGAGTCTTTGATTTGGGTTCTATTTCTCTGCAATTTCTTTTTTTGTTCCCTTGAGCTGTATTTTGCACAGTTACATTCTTTTTTTGTATGATAAAAATTACTGTCTTATCTATGCAGAATTCCTGAAGCATGACCTTTATGGGCAGAGGATCATGGGTTGGCCAGGGTAATTTGGTGTTACATAAATAATATACCCAGAAATCCTCTAAAACCTCTGAAGAGATAGAACAACCGTACTAAAATCCTGGGAAATATTAATATTTTCTAGGAATGTACTGTGAAGGTGACTTTCTTAAACTTAGGGGTTACCCATAAGAAGAAGTGCTTTCAGATTCAGGGCCAAAGTTAATTGTCTTAGAGGCATCTGAATAGATATATAATAAGATAATGTTCCATTTTACAGGCAAATGAAACTGGATCAGAAAAAACAAAATATTTAGTTTTATTATGTCTACTGCTTTCCAAAACTAAAAAGGTGTAGAAAATGACTTCCAATATTTCAATATTTTATCAATATTATAATTTTTTTCCAAAGCCATAGCTTTGGATAAAAGCACACATATAAAAGTCTTCAAGTAAATCTTAAAGAAAAAAGATGTTCCTGAAGTCCATGAAACCAGAAATGTTTAATTTGTTTGCAATTTTATGTGGTAATTCAGCTACATGTGTAGGCTTAATTTCCTTTTTTTTCCAGGACAAGACTGACAACAAGCTTTTTCTAGCAGAAGATGCAGCTCAGAACTTCACAAGAAGGTAAGGATTTCTCTGTTAGCAAAGAAGAAACACCAAACATTTTGAGATTTTTATGACAGTAAATATCCAGAATGCTTGCATGTATTAAGAAATCCCCCTGAAAAAAGTCAAAAAGTCATACTTTTCTATAAAATAATCAATACCTTTTGGGATCAATTCAAAAGATCTGGAAAATCTGCTGGATAAAGCTGGAAATAAACCAATAGAAGTTCACTTGGAGAAGCCATATGTTTTCTTGGTTTTTTTTCTGGTTTAGGATGTAGTTAAGTATACTCGCATCATACATGTGAAATCCCTTGAATTACTTCCCTGAAAATCCCTGAAGCAGAATATTGGCAATAAGCTTCAAAATGCAGTTTGATAAGGAAAGGAATAGTATGGGAAGCTGTTGCTATCAATAATTTATGGTCAATAAGATTTTTCATTATTAGTGGGAGGATAAAACTGTCTTCAAGATGTCTTTTACACTTATGAGGCATCAATGATGTTATTACATAAAAAACATAGAAAGGTTCTGACCTCTTTGACCCAGGATCAGAATAAGGCCAAGGAGTTAGCAGGTTTTGATTACACGTAAGAGAGTTTCTCATTGTTTCACAGGTGTGGAACTATAACATAACCTATACCAAATTCTGTCCCAATGAAGCTCAAGAAGACCTCAATATAGATATTTTAAAAATAAAAATCAGGCCTTGCTTCAACTGTTGGGAGTAACTGTAGACAACTAATAATTTTAGAGTTTAAGTTCTTTGTACAACTGGAAAAGATTTTTTTTTCTTTTTGGTAAACCAATGAGCTGTGGAATAATAGGCTTTAAACAACAGCATAAAAACAATGTACCGAGATAATACATAAAATATAATTGCCATAAATGTCTACCTAGTGCCTCTGAATCAAAGTTTCAGCATAATCATGACAGCTGCCTTTTTCAATTACCAAAACCATTATCTATGAAACTTGTCCTGAAAATAGTTTACTTCATTAAAGAGGCAAACACACGTGGATTCTTTTCTTCCCTCCCCTCTACTAAAAAAAAAAAAAAAAAAAAAAAAAAAAAAAAAAATCAATTAACTATTGTAGATGACACCAGAAAAGCAGGATTTAAAGTAGTATACCATCTGTGCTGTTAAACCGATACACAATAGAGTATGTTAAAGATGGAATTTTATTTCAAGTAAAACTTTTAATTGCTTTTCTTTCATGTGATTGTTTATGTTAAACTTTTCTGTCCATACAAAACATGTGCAATTCCCGTCGATGTAAGTGAAAAAACATGCATGTTAAGAGGTGATATAACATATATTTCATGTTCTTGTTTTATTGGATGCTTAAGTCTTACCCTTAGTTCACCTTAGCATCTTTTCTGTACTACTCACCCTTAAACTTCACAGTCAAATTCGGCAACATTCAGTTACATGTAGAAAAGATGCCATATTCCCCATTTTAAAAACATTCTTACTCTAAAGCATACTTTAGCACATCTTTATCTTCAGCCCATATTTCCAATAGGCATATATCAAAATATTTTTTGTAAAAGGCAAACATAAGCACAGTATTTTTCAGTACAAGGTAATAAGATTTTTTTAGAACTCTGTCAGGCCTGTCTTCTCTTGCTGGTCATCCACTGGAGATATCACCTCTTGGAGTGTCTTTACTGTGGCCAGAGGTCCTCTGCCTTTGAAATTTCACTGCCTGTATGAGCAAAATGACTGAGTTTTCTGCTATGGCCTAGGAGAAAGAATGTTTTGTATCTCTAGAACCCACATGCACACATTTACCAGTAACCAGAAGGTACTCCATATTTAGGAGAAAAAACCAAAATAGTACTGCCTACAAAATGACAGATTCAGCCAGTATCTACCTCCCATTATGTTCAACAAGAGAGAAATAATGCAATGAAAGGTTATAATTCTCACAAACAACATGATGAAATGAGAATATTATTAAATTTAGCTCCTCTGATAGTTACACAGCCATGAGTTTTAAAGGATTTATTGCCCTAAGATCACTTGAAATTGAATGTCTTTGACCTGCATCTAGCCACCCAAAGGTGGTATTTACTTTAATCTAATTGTCTAGGCACCCCCATTAGTTAACATAAAAAAAATGAACACCTCTAAAGGATCACTCATGCATCTGAAGATGAATTGCCTATCAGAAATGCTTATTAGAAAGCCTCAGCTAGAAACCTTAACTGACAGCAGCTAGTCACTATCCTAATTGTTACAGATAACTTTTTTCCACAGATCCTCAGTGTCAATATATTTTACCCATCTTGAAATACCTAAAAGTTAGACACTTAGTTTAACCTTTCAGTTCAAGTGCCCTGGACAGTCCTGGTGCCAGGAAGGATGAATTGCCTTGGAAGAGGTATCACCTCTTGAATGCCCAGGATGGAATGGTTTACTCTCTGAAAGTATCCTTTTCCATTGGCTATGATCCTAAATGTCTTTCTTACACTGTTTGTTCTTACACTATTTGACATCTATTTGTTCATCTATTTGTTTGTTTTTGAGGGTGCTGTACTAGATTCTTCCACAGAAATTAAAAAAAAAAAAAAGTACCAATTAATAGAGGAGCTAATTCTCAGAATCTTCAACCCTTCTGCTTCTTTTTTTTTTTTAACAAGACAGTTTTTACTTATGTCAATATTTAGCATTTCTTGCCTTCTACTCTCCTTTCATGTAAGCCCCTCATTTCTCTTAGCTTGAAAAATGGAATAAAATACTTTATTTACCAAGCCTCTGCCAGATGTTGTAAAGATAAGTACTCTATGATAATTTGAAATCTTGAAGTGGGAACTTAGCACAGAAATAGAAGGTATTAACTTTCTTTTTGTCAAGAAACCATTTTTGCACATGATTGGAGCATGCCTGTTTGCATTTATTTTCTGCGTGTGCTTATCTTTTTGTGTCACCCCAGTTTTGGTGCCATTTTAAAGCTTTCCTGAAAATATAGTTTAGTCTTGTTCTACAGTAAATGGTTTTGCTGAGTTTGCTCAACATGCTAAAATTCTGGAATCCAAATTAAATCTTTTATAATTAATTAAATATGATTCAAAATTATGTATTTTCAACAATATTTGTCTGTGTATTTCAGTGAGTGGTCCAGATGAAGTTGAGACTATAATTTTTTTCCTCCTCATTTCCTTCATTAGCTAGATCAGTGAGTACAGCTGTTGGTCCCCTGTAATTAAACAAGTGAGAGACCATCTCTGTATGCTTAATTTGCCCTGGGTGTCAGAAAAAAAGCATCTGCTGCCCATAAACAATGATACAGAATTTGCCAGTATATGCCTTTTTTCTTTCTTAAGTTTAATATTTTCCTAGAGAATGAACATTTGATTCTATTGCTAGATTGGGCTAGACTAGACTGCACTACACTGTACTATACTACACGATACTACACTATACACTAGTATAAGCTGATAGTACTGATGTCCAAAATACTGCTTATCAGTGTGGAAGCTTTCCCATATGCTTGCATGGCTTTCCAAACTTGTTAAAGCACACTTATTCAAAAAAGATCATGCCTGTACATCCAGGCTTAAGTATTTACAGAAATCCTTATTTATTTTTATGTTTCAGCAGCAAGACTTCAAACTTATGTTTTCTACTTGTTAGAAAAGAGACAAACAACCTGTTTATTAAGCTGGGAAAAGAGCACTTCTTTCTGAAGTTGTGTAACAGTGTGGAAAGGCTAGATTCAGAAGACCTAAATCTGTTTAAATACATAATACCAGTGTTTCTACTGCATACACACGTCCTATCAGCAGAAAGCACTAGTCATTCAGCATGAACAGGGAAGACTGGACCAAACCTATCATTTCTTCTGGGACTGTATTATGTGCATTTTGGATACTGCTATGTGAGAAGGAATAGTTTTAAATACAATTGTTTAAAAAAAGCCTCTGATTCCTGAATAAATGAGGAGATGTCAGGTGTCTCTGTGAGCAGCATCCCTGCCTAGGATTCTGTACATCTAATGCTGCAGATTAGATGAATGAGGAATGTAGGTACCTAAAAAACATATGCTGCATCACTTAATATATAGTTAAGTTCTTATTAGGATGTAGCTTTTCAGGACTAACTGCCAAATGGGACAGACTTACAGTAGCTGTATGGGCTTTTACAGAGTGCCATGTATCAAGAGTTCTTTATATCATATGCTAGAGGAAACCAGAGAAACACTAGTGCTTTACAATAGTGTTAGGACAAAAGTTTTAAAAACAGATTTGACAATGAGTGAAAAGCATGAAGAAAATGGATAAGAGTTTAATTCAATATGTACTTAGAGGGGAAAAAATGTGTTGCTATAGGCCTATAAAAATCTTACTGTGCGTGGCACTAAATGTGATGTTAGCTGACACACCCGCACTCTGAGTTAACTACTGGTGGTATATTTCAAATTCATTGTCGACAGACATGTTGACTTCTTGTCATAAAACCTGAACAGCTGTATTTTAATAGGGGATTCAGGGGAAAAAAAAGTTGTTAAAGGTGTATCAGTGAACACAAGTTAGAGAAGGAAGAAATCCTTTTCATATTCTGATGTACAATGGAGCAGTTCTTTAAAAAGTTTATTTTGAATTGGTCCTTGTACTAATAGTACTCTAATGTAGACAGCCCTTAGTCATTTGCAGTACTGCATCCAGCTCTGGAGCCTTCAGCACAAGAAGGACATGGAACTGTTGGAGCGGGTCCAGAGGAGGGCTACAAAAATGATCCGAGGGCTGGAGCACCTCTCCTATGAGGACAGGCTGAGAGAGTTGAGCTTGTTCAGCCTGAAGAAGGCTGTGGGGAGACCTGATTGCAGCCTTTCAGTACTTAAAAGAAGCCTACAGGAAAGACGGGGACAATCTTTTTAGCAGAGCTGGCTGTGACAAGGACAAGGGGTAATGGTTTTAAACTAAACCAGGGTAGCTTTAGACTAGATATAAGGAAGAAATTCTTTACAATAAGTGTGGTGAAACACTGGAACAGGTTGCCCAGGGAGGTAGTGGAGGCCCCATCCCTGGAAACATTCAAGACCAGGTTGGATGGGGCTCTGAGCAACCTGATCTAGTTAGTGGTGTCCCTTCTCACTGCGGGGAGGGTTGGACTAGATGACCTCTAAAGGTCCCTTCCAATCCAAAACATTCCATGATTCTGTGATTTCATCCCACTATTACCTCAGAATCACCGTGTTAATTTTAGTAGTACTGGGAAGGAAAATACAATGATTAAATAATCAAAGAGCCCCTGATATTTTTTGGCCTCACACGTTTATTATCCATTTGGTATCAGTAGCATTGCACGGCATAGGGTCTTTTTTTAATAACGTGAGCAAAATCAGTCAACAAATAATTTCAATACAATTGTTTTACCCTCTTCTGTCTTAGCAAGGGCATCATTCCTAACCCAGAAAGATAACATTTCTCAGAAGTTGATATTTCTACATTATACTTGCAATATTTTGTTACTGGTTTTCTGTGTAATGCAGTTTTAGCCTTAGAAAAGATTCATCCAAAGAAATAGTTAATAGAATTCCTCTACTTTGCAGTAGCTCATATCAGGAATGAACTAGGCATTAGTACTTCTTTTGGAATGGGGTTCTGTATTTTAAAAAGTAAGCTCATAACAATATCTTATTATAAGGTGCTTGATTAATAACAGTTCAATATTTGCAAGATATTCTATCCTTCTTTATGAATTTCCAGCATTTTGGATAATGGTGTTCTTAAGATTCACAGAGATTTCATTTATTTGAAGGAGGGGATGAAATAATGGTGCAAAGATTAACATTTACATTCCTTCTTTCTTAAAAACTTACCATATGTACAGCAGCCAACTCTAAGTATTTATGTCCTTACTCACCTGTATGGTTTCAACTCCTGATATATTTCACATTCTTATTAAAGGTCTGTGTTTATAACTTCAGCTTAATGATACAAACATTGATTTCCCATTATCTGTGCATTAAATTTATATAGTGTACCTTATACATGGCATAGAATCCCACAGAACTTTCCAACATAGAATAAACTTTATAAAATAGGTGTCATGGGGAGAACTTAAATAGCCCTTGGAATAAAGGCACAGTGGCAAGAGATTAATAAAATCCCAATTCACGTAAATTAGAAAGCTGTGATTGGCAACAGAAATACTTGCATTGTGACAGGTACAAAAAATCAATTCATTGTTCCTGAGATCTTAAAAATACAGTTCTCCAGACAGCATTTAAGATTCATAAATGTGCAATAATCCTGGTCTGCAGCTAAGCTCTCATGGGACAAGGGAGAGAATAGGAAGAGCAAAAGCAAGAGAAGTTATGAAGAAAATTAACTCCATCCCAGCCAGACTTAGAAATCACATCTTTGACAACAATTCATGCCAGTGTCAACAAAGCTCAATATAAGAAAACCAAAATTATTTGAGTCATAATCTTGCAAGTAAATATTAAGTCAGTGAGTACCAAAACTAACTGTATGTGTTTTTTCATGTATTTTGTCTGGCTGTTCAAAAAATTGAAGCAGTTCTGCAGTTGAGTGTTTTGGATGGGAGAGTGGTGATGTCTGGTGTGGGTAGATTAAGTGATGTCTAATTCCATGAGAGATCATGCTAAAATATTTTCAGCAATTATTATACTTCTAACTTCTTTTTTTTTTCTGCTTAGCTACATACTTGCATCACACTTGTAAGAACACAAACATTTTTAATTTTTTTATGCTTCTGTGCAATTTGCTTCACGATGGTCAGTAAATTAAATAATTACTAGGGACCTGTGAGCTCATACTTACAGGGAGCATGAACTTAGATGCTTCACTTCTTCTATGGAAGCAGGCTGATGCCTTCCACACTGAAAGATTAAAATGTATTCAGTGTTAAATGCAACTCTAAACTTAGAAAGGAATAATCGGCTGCATCCCGTGCTCTCATGAGTCACAAGCTGCACAATGCTTAGCACTGTCATACTATTATCAAAAAGAAAGAGATTATACTAGGATGAATGAATAAGAGTATCGATTGTTGGTTGCGAGAAGGAGTTCTCCTTTAATGTTGTAAGACTCAAAGAGTACTTGATCCCATTTTGGTCATCACATTTTGAGAAACAGCCAAATAGATACATCTCAGAGGGTGACAGTATAATACTCCAGAGTGTAGTCAGAAGTCTAGAAAATGCATCTGGTGGGGAAAATGTTAAAGTTAACTGCAGAAAAGAATCCAGAGGAAGTATGATGGCAGTCTACCAGGCGTTGAGGAATTTTTAAAGACAAAGGCAGTAATCAGTTCTCCGAATATTTAGGACAAAAGTAATTGCAGCAAGACAACTTAAGTTTGGCTTTCAGGAAAACATCAGAGATTATTAAGCGTTCAAATAGATTATTTAAAGATTGCCGTATCTTTATTAGAAGTTTCAAAGAAAATGTTATATTACCATTTGTCAGAAACGGCCTTGGTATGATTAATCTTGCCTTAGGGTACAGGTGACGTAAAAGAACCTTTGGTGTACTGTTCAGTCAGATTTTCTATGAGACCATGGATGTGATAGGGAAGAAAAGAATGGAGAAGTTGCCAGGAATACTAGGTTAAATAACCATAGCTTAAATGTCATTTTTGCCTGAGTCTAAGTCTATAGACTTGAGTCTCTGTTGTACATTTCTCCTGATATATGGATTACTAGTTTCATGAGATTCACCTTAACAAGGTGTAACACACAAACTGAAAACAACAGAATCAAATATATAGGTCCCATGTAGATATATCCCTGATAACTATAGCAGCTCAAGATGGTGGTGAAATACATTTGAAACTCAGAATAAAACAAATTTCCTCTATTAAAAAAGCACAGAATAAGCAACAAAATTCATAAAGGCATTTTGTCTTTTTTTCCAGGCTATGCTGAAATAGTAGCTTTCTCCCAATTTGGCATGAAAACAATCTTTCAAATGCTGTTATTCCAAGTATAAGGTGTGTTCTTGTCTAGACTAAGTCTAGACAAGAGTTTTGGGTTCTCCATGTTTTTGTCCTAGTAAACAAGGAATGTCAGCAATTACAGAAAACACAAAACTAAAATTGTTTACAACTTCTGTTCTGTGCTTATTTTTTCCCTTCAAGTTATTCAATGGTTACCTTACACCTACCAGAAGAAATAGTTGGATTTGCTGTGCTAGATTGCAATGTGCAGCCAATACAAAAGCTCTACCTGTCTTTCCAAATTGAAACTTAATATAACATTTCTGTTGTCCCAATATTTGGCTGGACTCAGAACACGGATTAAGAAAAGCTGCCTGAGCTAAACCATAGAAAAACAGAGATTATATAGATAGGCTGTCTTCAGCACTTCAAAGTGCTGTCATCACAATTCTGTCTGCATTAGTAAAGACATCTATGTCTTGATAAAAGCAAATGTTTTTTTAAAGGAGCTTAGCCAGAAATATACAAAATATCAAGCCAAAAGGAAGGAAAAAGTTCATACTAATGTTTACATTTTTAAAAGAGAGTGTAAAATTAGGTTTATATCTAGTATCTATAAAAAGTGAGCCATTTCTTTTTATTTTATTTTTTCAATTAGAGATCTCAGCAGCTTGCATTGATTTTTGACATTACTCGCTAGGCACTCAGCATTTTGGAAAGTGAGTCACTTGCTAGCAAGCAGTCTAGGATCTTTGTAACAGTGCTCAGTCCTTAACTGTTTCCACTATTTTCAGTCAGTATTGGTGGAGGCCAGTGTCTGAAAAATTTAGCCTACAAATCTAGAAGTCAGGAACATCTATTTCAAAATCCTACCCATTGTCCGTTCCTTACTTTTATGCTATGCTATCCATTATTGAATAGCACAGCTTTTGGGGGAAACAATCTCAGTCAATATGTGTTCTTAAATGTTTGTCTACCTGTTTTCTCTGCTGGCTGAAATTAGAAGAACAAACCAACAAATGATGCCACCACAAACAGGTACACATTAATTTCTCCTAGTTTTCATATTTTACAAGCCTTCCCCACATATGGATACTACTATTATTTGATGATGATGATGAAAATTATGACAATGATGACAATGGTGGTGGAGGAGGCAAAGGGGAAAGTGGAGAAGAAAAAGAAGAAATATTAGATTAATTTTATTGGACCATATTTGGCATTCAGTAGAGGTTGGTTTTATCGTTTTGTTCCTAGAAACATGTGAAACTTGAAAATTTAATTAGTCTTTAATTAGTCCAAATGAACTTCTCAGAAATGGATCTTTTTCAAGAAACTAAGTCAATGAAGATGTTCTCTTGATTGTTGAATAAAATATTTTCCCACTAAAAAAGAGATAAAGCAGTTAAGAAGAAAGAAAATAAATTTGCGGTCTGGATTGTAGAGATCATAAATTAACAGAGACCAATTTCATAATCTGACCCTTTACTATTAGATTTAAATTAATAATTCTTGTCTTTCTTAAGTTTTAAATAATCTTGTAACTTGTCACTACCGTTGTTAATAATTTTCTTTAAAATGATGTTTGATTTTACATGCATAATATCCAAACTACTATCAATGTTGTTCATGCTCATTTTTCTTGGTGTATAATGAAGGTGATCACAGGTGGGGGGTGTGTGAAGAGGAATTGGTGGGGTTTTTTTAAAGTGTGTACTGTGTGCAGATTTTGGGTGGTCACCCACAGACTGGAATAAAGAAAAATCCCTGTATGAGAGTAGGAAGCTTGAACTAATGTTGTTAAGTGTATAATATACTCACTGCAAAGGAGGTATACCTATATATCTACATACCTGGCAATACTAGATTCTGTGACACCTAAGCCATATTCTTTGTTAGAAATGCCAGGGTGTGTTTGAACTCCTTTGTCCTTGTTTTCAGAAAAAGTCAAATGTGTAGTTTGTTTACTGAGGCTCTTAGGAATTTGTATCACACTTATATTGGAAGATACTATGAGTTATACTAAGTTCTTGTCAAGGTTTTTTTTATTTAACTCATGGAAGCATCTTTTCTATGTGAAGATAATAGAAGAAAATATCAGTGGTCCAATTTAGGGGTGAAAGAGCAAATCTGAGGTGGTAGAGGTTAATTGCACATATTTAAGAAAAGAAAATACCCATTATCAGAGTAAGTATTCTGAAAGTTTTGGGCTTCAAACTTCCAAAGGTTCTCCTCATTTGCTTTCTTTCATTGAAATTCCAGATTAATTTTCTTGGTTGAGCTTAGAACATAAGTCTGGGAGAAAGATCTTCAAATCAGTCCTTAGCTATGCTCTCTTAACACTTAGTGAGCCTCATAATGCATTTAAACAAGGGTTAAGTTTTGCGTTTTCTACTTTTAGCAGAGACCTCTTCCACCATCCCTGTGATCCCACAGTCAGAAACCCTGGGTGGCATACAGTTATGATGCAATTAATTTTGTCTATGCTTCAAGTCCAGATGATCCATGTGGTGTCAAGGGACATATCTTTGGACAATCATAGAATCATAGAATAGCTTTGGTTAGAAAAGACCTTTAAGGTCATCAAGTCCAACTGCTAACCCAACCCTGCCATCCCACCACTAAACCATGTCCCTAAGCACCTCATCTATCCTTCTTTTAAATACCTCCAGGGATGAGGACTCGACCACCTCCCTGGGCAGCCCATTCCAGAGTCTGACAACCCTTTCGGTGAAGAAGTTTTTCCTAATGTCTAGCCTAAACCTGCCCTGGCGCAACTTCAGACCATTCCCCCTCGTCCTATTGTCCGTTACCAGGGAGAGCAAGCTGACCTTCACCTTGCTACATCCTCCCGTCAGGTAGTTGTAGAGGGCGATAAGGTCTCCCCTCAGCTTCCTCTTCTCCAGACTAAACAACCCCAGTTCTCTCAGCCGCTCCGTGTAAGACTTGTGCTCCAGACCCCTCACCAGCTTTGTTGCTCTCCTCTGGACATGTTCCAGCAATGCAACATCCTTCTTGTAGTGAGGGGCCCAAAACTGAACACACTATTCAAGGTGCGGCCTCACCAGCACCGAGTACAGGGGCACGATC
>NW_009259685.1:1108706-1125633 GCF_000687185.1 Egretta garzetta
CTCTGCAGAGCCCTCCTCCCCTCGAGCAGATCAACACTCCCACCCACTTTGGTGTCATCTGCAAATTTACTGGGGGCACACTCAATCCCCTCGTCCAGGTCATTGATAAAGATATCAAACAAGACCATCCCTTTCAGTCAGGAAGCATGCCTAGGTCTGCTTTGATTTCCACTCTAAGGTAAGGTACAGCCAGATCAATCCCACTGTTCTTCTGCAAGCATCATCTTCTAGCCTAAAATAGCCATTCTTCTTCTGAAGTGTTTGTCTGCTGTTATACAATAGGCAGCAATGGAAAAAGGTTTGTCAGAATAAGTTTTATGTCTCCATGAATGTTTCATTTGGACATCATATTTCTTGGTTCTGGTGATACAGTGTTACAAGGGCAAGCCTTATTTCGAATGTCACAAGAGCAGCAGATGGCTAGTTCCTCAAAGGACCTAACCCTGTATTTAAATACAATGAGGCTGATGCCCAAAGTTATCTCTCACCATAGACATCAGTGTTAAGAAGCTATTATGGATGTCTCTGTGTATTAACTTTAATAAGACTGCATGTTTTAGAAAGGCAAGCATTAGCTTCTTTGCAGATAATCCTTTTGACACGATGGGACAGATAGAGGGGCAGATAAAAGACTTAACGGCAGCAATCTTGCTTCCCACTTACATCAGTTATGGTGCTTTACTATTTTTTTAATAACCGTCACATTTTGAATGAATGGTTATTTAGGCTTATAACTAAGAATGTTGCCAAGACACTGCTATGCTTTTTTTCCTTAACATTATCCTGCTTATAGGTCTGCTATATTACCCTAGTCATATGCAGGACAAGCATCTTTCCTCTACCCTCTCTTGCATCTTTGTTTTAATGGAACAATTATATGCAGGTTATTTTGAAATACAAATTGCCAAACCCCACTTATCAGTATTTGACAACCTCTTTAGTGTTCATTTTTGGAAACCATTTACAAACTAGCTTACAGAAATGGTGCAATCTGATTAGTCAACACATCAGCCATGTAAGCATCTCACTGAAAACTGCATGGTTTAGCTCCTCTTTGCCTAATCCCTGAATTAATATTCCAACACCTTACCTTCTAACAGCGAGAAACTGATTCACCAAGTGCATTTTATGGATTAGCTTGAATATTTGTTGTAGTATTTTTTCTCTTTTTACCATAGGTGCTGCAATTTTATTTTTAGTTATCATAAAAGTTGTCCAATATGTCCCTTGCTCTTCCAGTCATCAAAACTATTCATAGCTTTATGGGATATTACATAAGTTTTGTTTTGGTGGTTCTTTATGCTGTTAACTAGTTTCCTACCATTTCTTAGAAACCCTTGGAGCTATAATGCCACTTCTCTGCATTCAGTCATGATGCTGGTGAGGAAACTTGGAGAGCATTATAAAAATGGTATAGACAAGACTAAGGAAAGTGTTGCTGCAGGATTTAACAGCATAGTGTCTGACAGAAAAGCTCATGCAGTGGACAATGTGAACCAGTTGGGCAGAGCTGCTACTATCCACCTCCCCTCACTCATTTCAAACCTAGCGGTGGCAATAAAGATAACTGGGGGGAAGCTCGCATTTCTCCTCAGGAGTAAGAAATGTGTGTGATACATTTGAGGTGATAAAATACTGAAAGACAAACAGTTTGAAGGACAGTAACATGCTGTGTTTCAGTATTTCAAGATGCTGGCTGTGCCTCAGCGAAATGTTATGATAAAAACATTACTGTTCAGTGCCAGGATTCCTTTTCAGCAATCTGTGGCTGTTTCAGACCTTTCTATTCAAGAAGTAGCTCTGCAGGGTTTAGTTCTCCTCATCTCCAACAGTTTTTCACAGGGATGTTTTCACTGTTATCCCTTGTGATCTACTGTCTAACCTAGAGTTTGTTCTCTGCAACAAAATTTGTTAATAAGGGGTAGTAAAAAGTTTTGACTCTGCACAGAAATCAGAACCTTATAGAAGACAGAAAAAGAAGATAAATAGAAGATAAAAAAATAGAAGAACATAGAAGAAAAAAATTTTTTTTTTCTTGTTAGCCACTGACTCGGAAATATTGAAGATCATACCAGTTGCCAGGTTTTATTGTTTAAATATGAATTACTTATAACTTGAAAGGAAAGAACTACTTTGCATTTCCTTGTAACTGTTTCTGGTGTTTTTTCCTCATCTGTGATAACATTCCTCATATTTTTAATATCCCTTGTAGCTTTTCTTTTTTTAATAAGATTTTAAAAAGCCCTTTTATGGAGCCTTTCAATAGCTGTTTTCCCTCTTTCTCCTGACTTTATGTAAGAATGCTGATAGAAACTTCATTAAGTTCAATTAATGTAAAGATTTCTTCTGATGTCTGTTAAATTGAAACATCTTCTCTTATCAATGGTATTTTTATCATCTGCAAACATAATTTATTCTAATTCTATGAAAGAAATAGAAAGATGCTTTTATTGGTGTGATTATCACTTGGAAGTAAACATTTATCCAGTGCATGGACACTTACTTATTTTCATGCTGAGACTTGCTTTCAATGCTTCCTCTAAACAGTAGTGTGGTATCCTTATACATCAATTTGTAAATACACCTTACAGTATATCTATAAATGAGCAGTTGGGGTTTTTTGTTGTTGTATATATTTTGGTGTTGCTGCCTCACAAAGTAAAGTATGTTGTCTCCATCACACATTGTTTGTCTCATGGAGTTAATATCTTAGTGAGATAACCATTGTGTACCACAGACATCTCCCTCTAAAATCTCTGCATTTTTTGTCTAATCTAAAATAACATGCAGCAAGTCTTTAATTTTGAATCAATATATACTTAGGACTGTGCTAGCCTATGTTCCAGAAAACATTCCTTTTCCACACCGTACCAGTTGGCACCAATAAAGGAAAACATGTACACCAGATCCAGCAGCCTGAGAGAGGCAAGGCTGCTGCCTCTCCACGTCCCCAGGTCCAGCCAGTAGCAAGGCTGAAGATATGTTCCCAGCAGGCCCACACACAAAAGCACATGTATACACAACATGTATACAGATATATACAGCCAGCCACACAGATCACAGACTCTCAGAGCACCCACATATACACAGACAGCACTAATGGCCTCATCCTGCTTGCCTCTCTGCCTGGGCAGGATGGTGGTCTGCTAGTGAGAATATATATATATATATATATATATGTACAAGGTAGAGCTGTGCAACAGCTGGACTCAGACGCTCAGTCTGCCTACTAGCTGGCCCTGGGATCCTAGCCTCCCCAGGTGCTGACACCTGGACATACAAGCCCCTGAGGGCAGAAACCTATTCCAGTTGCTGGTACAGACCCTCACACACACACAGCTGGCTAGGACTCCTGTGGCCCTGTGGCCCACTGTGCTCTCACCCCTAGAGATACACAGGTGGTCTCACACCCAGAGCTGCCCTTAGACACCCACTCACCCACCCGTTGCTCCCAGGCCACTTCACCTGCTCACCAGGTTGTCCAGATTGACCTTCATTAGCCATCACATACTCACTCGCACACCTGCACTAACTCAAGTTGCTGGCACCACACGGGGCCTCCCAAGCCTTGGTCTGAACTCAGTTGTTGCACTCACACTCCATATGCATACACATGTGCACACAGCATAGAAAGCCCTCACCCAGGAAAGAGTTAGAAAGGAATTTAATAAGAAGACAGGACAGCCTGTGCTGGTCACATGAAGGGCATGGCCAGGCTAGTGTACTGACCAGCCAACTATCTACATGCAAGTGGCTAATTTCATCCCCTTATTCCTGTATTTCCCCACTCTTGTTTCTTCACTAATCACCTAACCCCCTCCTTTTTCTGACTTGGGTTCCTCCCCTAAATATCCCATCAATCCTGTGAGATCCCAGACTGCTTTTGCCCTGTACCCCATAATATATCCCACTCCTGGGCAACAACTCCCCTTAGTCCAAAAGGTGACTGGACAGATGCTTTCCCATGACTCATGGGATGGGTTTCGTGCCTGGACTGGGGCCAATAGCTCTGCTGGGACAGCCCAGGGAGGGTCCTGGACAAGGCTGTTGTTTCTTTGAGTTCCTACCTGCTGCTGTGTATTGTGCTTCTCTGGGCTTGTGCAGATGGACCCTTGCTGGGCTGATGGCCCCTATGATGGGCTGGGGAGTCACCCATCAGGGGATTATTTGGGCTCCCGCTCCTGCTGTTGTCTCTCTAGGCTCCTTTTTGGGTGTCCAGATGAGCTTTGTCACACAACCTAGCAGATACAGTCTTGTGTTTGCTTAGTTTAGAGGCTAAATCTTCTGTTTGGCATGTTAAAATTCAGTAACAGAAGATGTATCTACCACTTGTTTTATGTGTCTACCATGAATATCACAAGAAAAAGAAACACTTAAGATTTACCATGAGCTTTTTAAATGAAGTTTGGAGGGCCTTGACTTTGTGAATTATGTGAAGTACAAGTAATGAGAAATGGCCCCACTGAAATGGCTTAATGCCATTTCTCATTACTTGTATTTCACATAATTTTCTTGTTATGTTGCAGGTAGAAAATCCATCTCTTTATTTTACTCCAGTGTGAACTGGGTTCAGTAGGTTTTGAATGCCTTTAGACTAAGTCAAAAGAGAGTTGGTTGAAAATCTGTTTGTAGCTGATGCTGGTTTGCCTGAGCAGTGTAAAGATCCCTTCTGAAGCTAGGGATATGTTTCTGCTAGTCTTTAAAACTAGATTAGCAAGTTTTCTAAAGCCAAAACTATGTATTCAAATAATCTTCAAGTATATGTTTAGCAATATAATTCACACTATTTAAAATTCATCTATTTCAATAGGAAAACAGCTAGAGATTACATTGTACCATTCTCTACAAGACTCACCCTTTTCTCCTTTAAAGGAAATGCAGAATTTCCATTTTAAATGTCTACACTAACACATTATATTACATCTTGAACACAAAAAACCAAATGAACCTTTTTCCCTCAAACTTATAACACACTCACAAATTATTAAATCTAAAGCATGCTTCATCCATTAGTAGACTTTCCCTTTTCATAGTTCATCTACACAGCATCCTACCAAGATGCTCTTAAGTCAGTGGATCATAATGTACTTGATTACAAATGCAGGAGCTTAGTTAGGAATTCAACATCCTTTCAATTTGGAAATGCATTATTATAATGACTGGATTGAGGCACATTATGAAGATAGAGGAGTCTCAAGGAAGTCACCTTTATCAAGAAAGACAGAAAATAATTGCAAACTGAGCCCCATTTTCACAAATTAATGGCTTTTCTGCTGAGGCTTCACAGGCTAAGCAGTCTTATGTTTAGCAACACATTCTTCAGGGCATGTCCCAATGCCTTTTCTGAACAAGGACTACTTATGAGTTTATAATATTGTAATTAAGTCAATGGCCACTCAGGCATAAATGAAACTTAGCAATCAGTGATTAAAAATTAAGTGGTATTTGCATGCTTTGGATTTGCCAGTGCCTTAGCATTCAGTTTAAATGAACATTATGTCTTATTTAAACCTTTCTGAACAAAGTTATGTTGAACACTAGTGATGTTCTTCCCGATAAGTAAGTCTCCACAGCCTCACCTGTAGCTTGGGTAGTACGCATGGTGAATTAAATGACTGTAGGTACTGCACTACAGATAAATGAGAGGAACAGTATAAAACATATGTAAGAAGTATCTCCCCATTCTAACAAAAATATTTTCCCCCCAGAGCAATTACTCAAAAAAAAAAAAAAATTCTCTTTAGATACAGCTTTCAGGTAATTATAAGAAAAAGAATAATCCGCTGTCACAAAATTAGTGCAAGCCTGACCTGTTCATTTAGACTTCTTAGAATAACCAATAATTATATCTATTAGGTTGAGCGGGTTGGTTTAGTTTCAGTGTGATATATTGACTTTATGTACTTTTAAGCCAGCAGACTTGTTTGTACTCCTCACAATACCTGTCAAATCATAACAAAGATCTGCCAAATTACTTTGTTAATCTTTTCAGCTAGCCCACTTATTTACAGAAGAGTGACATGAAATATACCACAACCCAGCAATGGATCTGGTCAAAAACTTCTTTTAATCAGAAATACTAGACTTGGTTGGATAATAATAAGGGAGTACCTTGGAAATGAAAATGAAAAAAAAAAAAAAGAAGAAGAAAAAAAGGTAAAAAAAAAACAGTAGAAAAATGCTACACAGATACAAGAAGTTTAAAAACAGTCACAGTCTCAAAAGAACCATATAGGCCAAGTGTAATAAAATCCAAAGTATTTATGGAAAGGGAGCAGTTTGTAGTTTTTTATTATGTGGAATGCAAAAGAAAAAAAAAAACAAACCCAAACAAACAAAAAAGCAATTTCAGCTGCTTTATTTGCCTCAAGGGTAAAAAGGTCATGTCTCTTCAGTCCAGCTGTGTTTAGGAAACAAAGACCCTCTCCAAGCCAGGGGACACTTAGAAACAGTTTGAATCCCCAGTATAGGCTTCTGTAAGAAAATATTTCAACCAGGAGCAACCAGTATGCTTCTGAGTCCTCAACCTTGCAGACTTAGTTTATCTGTTTATTTTTCTTATTGTCCCTTTTCCCAGGCTATTATTTTTTGAGCTAATGGACCTGTCTACTTTAAACTTGAGTACTGCCAACACAGCTATACCTTTTGTGACAAATTCTCTGATGGAGAAACCCATGTGTTATTAGCTGGTCACTGGGTGAAGTTTAACATCAGCTGCCAGATGCGTGGCAATGATTTTGATTGGCTTCAAAAAAGGCAGTGACTGTCCCGTAAGCTGTTAGTGCACTTCTTCCTTGCCAGTTTTAGGGTTCTGCATTTCAATGACCTTTGCATCTTTGAGACCTTTGCATATCTAGCTTGACGAATCCCTTCAAGACCATGCTTCCTTTTTGTTTCTCGGTTTCTTATGTACCACTCCTTCCTCAGCACACTTGTTTCTTCAGGCATTCCAAAAATGCCATGCCAGAGCGTTTAAAAAAAAATAAATCAAGCACTGACACAACCACTAATTCAGGCAGCTGATCTCTTACTGATGCTCTTTTCAGTCATTACTGCCAAATGTCCTGTAGCAGCACAGGAACTAATGGTTGTCATCCCTTCTGACTGAGGCACCATCATGACCAGGGACATTATTCTGTTTTCTAATCACTGTGCAATGATTGTTTCTTGCTCCAGGCAGATGATATATCATTATCTGTGATGTTGTACTACATGGATGTTCTTACCAATTGGCATCTTTGTCTGCAATGTAGTACGAAGTAATTTGCTAAGGGACTAATGGAAGAATACCTTACTAGGCTAGTTAAAATTATCTACTGTGATAGAGAAGAAACTGTATAATTCTCTCTTTCTTGTGTTTCCATACATCTTGAGGGTACTTAAGGAATCTATTTTGCATCATTTTTCAGCATGTTTATTCAATGAGATCTACCTAAAAGGTGAAAGTCCTTCACCAGTCAAATTCTTTTCTAGTATCCTGACAATATGAACAGGCTTGGGGAGCTCCAGATGAATCAACCCTTTTTCTGACTATCAGGCAGCAATGTTTGATATGTGAATGGATAAAGGATACACAAGTTTATGGCAATAATTAATGCCAAATAGCTGGGCTATTTATCCTGTGCATTGTATTGTGTGTTTTCCTGCTCAAGTGAAAGGTTCCCAAGTGCTTCACCATTTAGTGGCTTCTTGTCTGTCTTGCTGATGTCAAGCTTTTTCACATTGATGCACAGCTACCCTTTCCCTTTGTTGCCTCCTTTTGTAGTGTCTAATACACAGGAATCCATATCAGATAACAGGGTCCTGAGTTGTTAGAGTAAACAAAACACATTAAGTTGTGACTGTTAGGTCTGGGTCAAAATCCTACTAATGAATCCATTATGTATTTGATTTTCTTATACAGGCACCAGAAGATGTGCATACACATTCAAAGAGAATAAGCAACCAAATGATTTCCTAGCATCAGAAAAAAACATGTAGCATTTTTCTATGGGTGAAATGTTGCAAGGTTTTTAACCCTCAGTTTCTAAAGACACTGCGTAAATTGTTGAAACAGCCAAAAAGATAATAAATATTTCTTGATAGTCAAGTCCTTTATACCAGGGAATTTATCATCCTGATGAAGGATTGTTGTAATTACATTTTCCTGAGTCTACATGTTTCTGCACATCACTCCTTTTGAAATTAGCACAGAAACCTGCAGGTTTACTTATTGCTATCTATTCATTAGCCCTGACCATAATAATGGATGGAAATGTTTTTCATTATTCTGGAGGACTACAAGGGTCAGAAATACACAAAACTTGATCGTTAACACTATTTTTATTTTATTTTTTTTTAAATTTAAAATATACATTTTGAAAAGTGGGTTCTTGTTTCAACTACTTAGAATGTTGGCGTCAATTTATATTTTGGATTTGCTTTTTCCCCCACACCTTCTTTCTTTTTTAAGGAAACACATCACCTGTCACTGATTAACTTGGTTGTGACTCCTGGAAATACAAAGCCCCATTTACTTTCAGTAAGTTCCAGCTGCTTTATAACCACTCAGTGTCACAGAGCAGCTGTAAAGATGGCTAACCAGCTAATCAGACTGATTTTGCAGCTGCCTTTGCATCACTGAAGAGAATAAAAGCAGTTGGTGCATAGAAGGTAATCTGGCCCACATTCCTTTATGGATGATATTTGAGTAGGGGTCTTAAAAATCATCTGTTGTCCTCTCTTGTGAGCTGGTGAATATGGTGATTGAAGCTTGTCTTTGAATGTTTTGGCAGGACGTTACAAGACTGTGTGTGTCTGTCTGCCTGTATATAGGTGTATGCTTATAGTGCCCTGAAGGTTATATTTCATGCTTTTGCTGCTGATATTTTTTTCTCTTTAACGGTGAGGTCAGACTACATAGTTTAGATAGTTTCTTGTCAATAAGCTGTGGAAGATAGTCTCTGACAGTTTTTTTCCACCTGGCTGATAACAGTATTTTTGCTCCTAGTTCCAGACTTGTCATTTGGTTTATCAAGCACTTAGGTTTGTGAAAACCAAACCAAGTTTTAGACTCTTTCTCATAACAGACTAGCTTGCCAGTAGCTTAATATATGCATTTGTCCAATACAAAAAGAAGCAAAATAAAAAAAAACCAAAAAAACACTTCAGATATTTAGAAAAGATTGTAGGTTGACAGGTACTGAATTCCCCTGACAATAGTACAAAGTCTAGTTTATAACGTTCTGTAAGCAAACATGGCTATCCCGCAGCTTAAATGATTACCCAAAGTTGAGAAGCACATGTGCTCTGCTTGCAGGGCCCAAATTCTATATCCTTGCAGATACTGAACAGTTTCAAGGAGCTTAGTTTCTTTTGTTTGCCTGTAAAAGCAAATTATTTGACTAGAAAATGTTAGAGAATTTGGAAATGTATTTCACTCAGATGCAAAGCAAATACTTCATTAAAACCTTCCAGCTTAAGTAGAATAACAGGAAGCATCATGCACAGAACCCTTGCCCAGAGCTGTAGTGACTCAAGTCTAAATGAAATAAAATGGAATGTCTTTTTTATGTCTTCCATGCATATGTAATATAAAAAGAATATTGTTAAAGCTGCACTTAAAGCTTTAGAACATGCCAGGAATAAGTTTGCTTGTACAACCTTAATGTGCTCTTTTAAATCCACTGTATAATACTAAACCGGTTTTAATTATATGGCTATGTATTATATTTTTCTACAGCCCACATGCCTGATACCATAGACGATACCAGGAGCTCACTTAGTTGAGCAGCTGTTCAATTTTTTTTTTTTATTATTTATTTTTTCTATTATTCAAACACCATTTTGAATAAAGAATTAGTAATTGGGGGTGAGGGAGTTATGCCTTACAATAACATTTTTACTAGTCTTAGTGAATTAATACTTCTACTAAACTGAGGTGTGCTGTGTTTCAAATCAGTTCTTAGAGTATGAATTGAAGCTCAGAGATACTAAAGATAAAAATGTACAAATATTTTGTGTAACCAAGTTTTGAGATATTTTAGGATTAAAAAATGCAGTAATTATGAGGGACCAATCTGAGGTGATGAGCATATTGTTCTTCAGAACACAACAGTAGGTAGTCCTCTCTATATAAAAGAGAGGCACACAGTAAAAGAAGAATATACCACTAATAGACATCTTTAAAATCTGATTTATTGGCAAAAGACTCCATCTTTTTCTACATAGCATAATTCTTTCTACCTGCTTAGGTTCCTTTTCTCCAGCCTTTTCCTAGTCTGGATCCTCTTCTTCTCACCTACTGATGGACCCACTCTCATAATCTTTAGTACTTCTTACCCTCTGTAAACAGCCTTTTCCACTTAACTCTGGGCTCCTTGTCCAGTTGGTCTGGCCTTACTCTGTAACTAATGTATAGAAACTATTGCCTACAGTTTCTATGGAGGCTGCTCAGCTGTCTCTGTGTTTCAGCATCACTGGTGAGCCGTCTTCTTCAGTTCTCTCTCTTCAGTTCAAAGCTCACCTTTGTCACTTTCATCTGTCTTAGTTCAACCTCTTGATTTTTAAATGAATACTTCCGATTCAGTGTTTAATTCACTCCTACTTCCCACTTGTCTTTTTTTTGTCAAAATTTTCTATCAGTGTCTCTTTTCTGCTCTCTTCCTTTGTTTCTGCTACTGGCTTGTAGAGAATGTATGATGACAGGGTCACATCCTTGCAGTGCCCATGTGCAGCCAGGCCCTATCTGTGAATGGATTTTGTAAGGAAACTCTTGAATTCATCTTGTGATCCTGGTTTGAAGTACACTTGTGGGCTCTGGGGCAATAAAGCATGTACAGTCTGTCTAGCTGGGTAATAAGAAATGTTGAAAAGAAAATATTAGCATTAATTTCTTTACCAAAATAGAGAGTGCTCTTCACTTCTTATACAATAATGCTTTTAATGCGGCCAGATTTACGCTCATGCTTATAAGTTGGAAAAACACATCTCAAATGCATTCTCTTGTCCTCTACCAAATTTTTTACTATAGTGGAACATGTGTTTTTTTTCTTAGCTTCATTTCTGGAATTTGTTACACGAGGGACTTTCAGTAGGCCTTGAGATTTTACATCACGTAGAACCAGATCTTAAATTCCTGTGAGGAATAGACATCTAAATTCTTACTAGTTTCAATGACAAAACAGGAATTAGGGATGGGATTCTTATACTTTATTTACTCATCAGAAGTGTCACCCTCTAAGTCATTTTAGGGTCTTAAGGTTTTTTGATTAACATTCAGAAAAATTCAAGGAGATTTAGTCTGAGGCAGATACGCAGCATGAAATACTATAATCCTACATAGTTAAAAGATAGCCATGGTATGCAAATGAAAGCTGATTTTTGTAATAGGAGGTTGGACAGTTTTACTCAGAGGTAATACTGCCAAAAATGATATTCCTGTAAATGTCAGTTAGATTCTCAAGAGCTTTTTATTTTGCTTTTAGGAAAAACACAAAGCCATCCCTGACTCTGTTTGTCTTATGTTGTTATTGTCATGTTTTTCTTTCTGTTATTCTGTACTTAAAGCACATTAGAGGAATAGTACCAATTCAAAAATCTCAGAAGGGTATTGTGAGGAGTATTGCATAAAGCAACCATAATACTACCAAAGAATCCCAGCACGGTAGTAAGTCGCTAACTCAAAAAAATTGAGTCGGTGATTTTATTCATGCGAATAAGTATTAAGATACAAGTGCACAGAGTGATAATTTAGGCATTCCAGCAAGGGCTTCAACACAAAGGTGTTTTGCTTTAAGAGGAATTATTTATGTAACAGTTTCTAGTGAGGAAGTGACACAACCTTATAGATATTGGGGTGTAACTATTCCTAAGGTTAGGGTAAAATAAAAGTGGATTTCTCTTTCGTCACTGAAATGGTGAATAAATTGTACAGTGATTTAGTAAAAAATAATTATACATTGGAAATATTTGGGAGTACTGTCAAAAGGAGCTTTAGGTCTCAGAAAATATTTTCAGTAGGATTTGAGCTTATAAAGTGTCAAAGCCCCAAAGGTGGCTAAATTCCTATGGATTTCAAACAGTAGCAAAATAGAAATTGGGGTTGGGAATCATCTAACTTTATGCTAGGTATCCATAATAAAAGCATCTGAGCAATCTCAGAAGGACATTCCTTTAATAAACATGTCCAGCTTTTGTCTGGGAAAGAGAAAGAAAGAGTTAATTTTCTTCCTAGAAACTTGCACAGTGCTGTGTTTTGGATTTAGTACTACAAGAATGTTGGTAACACACTGATCTTTTAGTTGTTGCTAAGTAGTGCTTACAACAGTCAAGGACTTCTCAGCTCTCAGCTCGGCCAGGTGCACAAGAAGCTGGGAGGGGGCACAGCCAGGACAGCTGACCCCAACTGACCAAAGAGCTATTCCAGACCATATGACATCATGCTCAGCTTATAAACTGGAGGAAGAAGAAGGAAGGGGGGGACATTCAGAGTGATGGTGTTTGTCTTCCCAAGTCACCATTACGTGTGATGGAGCCCTGCTTTCCTGGAGATGGCTGAGCACCTGCCTGCCCATGGGAAGCAGGGAATGAATTTCTTGCTTTGCTTTGCTTGCACGTGCAGGTTTTGCTTTCCCTGTTAAATTGTCTTTATCTCAACCCATGAGTTTTCTCACTTTTACTCTCCTGATTCTCTCCTTCAAGCCCTTGTGGGGGGAGTGAGCGAGTGGCTGTATGGTGCCTAGCTGCCAGCCGGGGTTAAGCCACGACAGGGAAAACTGGCCATTTTTGGGGTGCAGGGCCAGTGCCCATAATTATTTATTTAGAATCATGGAAGTTAGACAGACTGTCCAGAAGTTCAACCCTCTGCTCAGAGCCGGTCTAATTAGATGAGGTTGCTCAAGGCTGTACACAGCCCAGCTTCCAGGGACAGAGATTCCACAACTGCTCTGAACAACATATTCTAGTATTTCACCACCATGAAAAATTTTTTTCCTAATATCTAATCAAAATCTCCCATGTTCCAACTTGTGCACATTGCCTTTTATCCTATTATCTTTGAGAAAAGCCTAGCTCCATCATCTCTGTGTCATCTGATCAGGTAGTTGTAGACAGCAGTAGATCTTTCCTGAGGCTTTCCTGAGGCTCTCTTCTCTCAGCCTCTCCCTCCGTGTCACGTTCTTCAGCCTCCAACAATCTTGGTGGCCCACTGTTGGATCATGACAAGATGTTAGTATCCTTCTTGTCCTGAGAAAATCAAAGCTGGATATAATACTCCAGATGCAGTCTTAATACTACTGAATACAATGGGTGGTCCAGCCCTACACCTGCTGGATATACCTTTCCTAATACAGCTATACTAATACCCTTACTAATGCTGTTGACAGCCAAAGCCCTGACAGTGACAACTGGCATGCACGACAGTTATTGACTTTCTGGATGAGACCACTTCTGCTATAGTCTTTCCCCCTCACTAACAGGCTTGAGAAGACACAATGTGGGCCCCATCATGCGTTTTGCCCATGCCCTCAGAGTTTTCCGGTTGTTCTCAATATGCTTTGGGTTACCCCCCAGCAGTATCAGCAGTGCTCACATGGCAAAGCAATACATCAAGTAGGCGGACAAGCCTCGGCAGTCTCTTTGCAGCATCCTGGATCTTAGCCTAGGCCAACAAACCACCAGACTGGTGCCTTAGTCTCCATGGGAGGGAATCTCCAGTAACTATTACTTGCCTTTTCCATTTTGTCTAGACAAAATGTATGGGCTCAGACAGCTCTCATAAATCCTCTGACAGGTCTTTGTCCTCACCAGTGCCCAGGGCACTGAGTGTATCCTGAACTTGCAGATCTGTAGGTGGAGCAAGAGCATTTTTTCAGCCCTCCACCCCCCAGTGTGTGAACGTGGCCTCCAGCTGTCCCTCTTTGCTCGCTTCTCTTGGTTCAGGCTCATGTCTGAGCTGAATTTGTCAAAGATGCCAGTCAATGGCAGCAGCAGCTTTTCCTGTGTACTCCCACAGAAGATGATTTGAAACATTCCCTCAGGGCTGTCAGAAGATGTGTACCCTTCTGGAATAACAGCTGAGGGTCATGCTATTTGCCTGGAGGGTATCTGGAATATTTGGAGGCACAACAAGTGCTTCAGCAAGTGACTCATTCAATCCTTGTTATCCTCTGGAAATTCCTTTTCAACAACACACTCTTCTGTGAAGTTCCCTCACACACTGTACTCAGTATTAATTCATCCTCTGTGTAAGACACCTCTTCCTTCTTCTGAGGAGTAAACTAAAATTTTGCTTTGATGTATATTTGCCCATTCAATTCCCATTAACTCACCATTTGAAAGAATTAAATCTTAAATTTACACTTCCTGTAGTACATCACACATTATGTACTGTGAGAGCTGT
Source organism: Egretta garzetta (assembly GCF_000687185.1). Taxonomy (NCBI): domain Eukaryota; kingdom Metazoa; phylum Chordata; class Aves; order Pelecaniformes; family Ardeidae; genus Egretta; species Egretta garzetta. The sequence goes on from NW_009259685.1 coordinate 1,123,087, forward strand.
GGAATTTTCAAAGGAGTTGCAAAAGTGTAAAATGCTCTAATCCTATTGGTGTTTAATGGGTGTTTAGCATAAAAAAAGAATCTTTGCCAAAACAGGATTTAAATAGACTTGCTTGGGTCTATCACGTAAAGTCAATGAGTCGTTACCAGGATTTCATCATAATAAATGAAAATTCTGCTAAGATTAAAAGTGGTGAGTTCCATTATCTTTTGCTGTTAAATAAATATTCACAATTGCACTATGGGGGATGATATCAAACTAAGATTTTTACCTATATTTATGATCACTTAATTAGTCAACTTGTCAGTTACAGCTCTGTCCTTCTCTCACTAATTATAATGCACTTCTAAACTTAGGAACCTATGTAAGTATGTTACATATACTAGTGGAAGCATATTTTTTCCTTATACATATGGTTATAAAGGTGGATGATTACATATAGTGTCTGTGGTTATGATACTACATATTTGGGAGAGGGAAATTTGTGGGTTTTTTTGTTTTGGTTGGGTTTTTTTTCTTCTAAGCTATGCGAAATTCAGTTTAATAATAATTATATATATAAAAAAAAATGTTTAGTCATAGTTGAAAATAGTTGTTTTTTTCTCTGTAACTTTCCAAAGGAAAAAGGACTAAGGTTAAGGAGATTTAGCTTATTTTCTAAAGCAATGATGTGTTGTAAGTGCATCATCAGCCCTCCATTTTGTCTATGTTTGCGTTGGTATCCAGTGGCCAATTTCAGCTACAGAAAGAGAAGACTGAAATAGTATGTTCCCACAAACTTTATGAAAATGATTCTGTAGGTAGGGGAAAAGACCCTGCTGATGGTTTCAATAAGGAAAAAGTAGACAAATGTCAATTGTTACCCCTTCTGTTTAAGAGAAAACTCTTTTAACTAATGAACCTCTGTATTGGAAAGCCAATCAGCTCTAGATAATTGGGACGTAACCAGGGATATCTGTGAGTGGTCTGTGTTGTAAGGTGTATGCTCTTGTAAGATGTATGTTCTTGCAGCCAAACACCTGAATGTACATTACACTCCCAGTTTGCCTTTGCTTCCATATACAGGGCAAGGTGACAGTGTTGACATCAGTGAGGCACTATCATCATCTGCTTGAAACAGGCAAAATATACAGTCCTACACAAGTTTAGGGAGTGGTCAGGAAATATAATTCCTAGTTTAATAATTAATTAATTTTAATTCCAACTAAGAAAGGATGTAACCTCTCTCCTGTGCTCAACTTCTCCTGAGCCACTGTGAGAGAAAGAAAATCATAACAGCGGTTCCGTTCCTTCATGAAGTAAAAACAAGAATTATATAAAAATTTGGGGGTTTGGGTATTTTTTTTGGTTGGTTGGTTGGTTGGTTTGTTTTTCTTTCCAAGGAGATACTGGGAATTTAGTTGTTCTTTTTTTGTAGCATAATATTGAGTATAGGTCCTGTGCTCTTTATCAGGGTGATGGTGTCGGTGTGTGGTGTGTGTGCTTTTAGGAGTACAGTCTATGTTATATTGAAGAGAGGTGGGGTTGTTGGGGTATGTTTTGTGGAGTCATTCTAAATTTCTGCATTTTCTCTATGTAAATGGGTACAAATAGTGTTTCTCCTTTCTCACAGTCCTGTGAGGGTACAGTCAGGGACAATTCCTGGAGAGCCTTAGATCAATTGATGGTTTGAGGTGGTATATGAACATTTGATATTTCTTGTTGCTTTCTTTCAGTTCTTTCTCTCCATATTCTATGAAATCTGTCAACTGCAGCAAATTTTTACTTTACATTTTTAAGTTAGCCTGCAGAAAATGTTTACTGAGTAGAGATTATACCAGTGCAAGCTAAATAAATGAAGCTGTGATATCTAGTTGAACTCTACTGAAAAGAAATTGAACATGTAACATGTAAATAGAAGAAATTGCAGCATAACTTCAGCAGAAACTGAAGTCCTAGGTATGCTGATCCAACAACTTATTTAAAGAACACAAACTGTGTATATATATATACATAACCTCACGTCAGGTTAGGAAATTATCTCCACCCCACTCCCAAAAAATGAGAAAGGAGTCTTGTTCTGATGGCAACTGGCAGCCAGGAAGGAAAATGTGATTCTTCTGAAGTGTTGCAGTGGCTCAGGGCATTGAATGTGAGGAGCTGGACCATGGCTGACTTAAATAGTAATTAGTTTATAAACTGTAAAACAGCAAGCAGATGTGCACAGGTCACAAAGTAGAATATAGAGTGGCTACTGAAAATTCAGAAATAGCTAATACCAGAGGATTGTAATGAATAAACAGTATTATTTTTCAGATACTTTTTGAGGTTCCTTAATCAAGAAAACAAAGAAATTATGTACCCTATTATTATAAAATTAGATACAAAGCTATGCATATCATCATCTCAATAGTTCAAAGTATTTAATAATTGATTAATGAAGTATATAATAACTTTTAAAATGCTCATAGCCATATTTTACTTTATATGTTAATGTAGTACCTCATAAAATTCTTTCAAAGAAGCCATTAACTATCATGTAATATATGACAAGTCTATACATACTAT
>NW_009259685.1:1125774-1141022 GCF_000687185.1 Egretta garzetta
CAGGAATGTATTTCATGTCAAAAACCACTTCTGAATGTCTCCTTATGCTGCAGTATATCCTAATGGCTCAAGTAAAAATGGTGTCAAAGAACCATTTGAGAACATTTCAATAATCTGTTCTGACTTTTGAGTCTTCGTGATTTAGCAGCAGTTTTAAGGATATGTCAACCCACAGCACAGTTCAGTACTTCACAAAGCAGTATGGATGTCTAAAATAATTTATCTTTTCTTTTATGCAGCCTTATTTAAAACTAACTGCAGTGATTTCTTCTCTAGCATTGAAAATACAAAAGAAATTAACTCACAGGATATGGGTCTGAAGGGTAAAGGAAAAGAGTTCGACTGAAATATATTAAAATAGAGATGCGCCTAAAGGATCAAAAATCAGCTACAATATTTACTTTAATGTAAATTAGAGACAGGACACTTCCCAGACTGAGTATTAACTCTGGTTAGTTTGGGCTATAGGATTAAAAGTTTTATTTTTTCTCCTTATATGCCATCACAACTCAAAGGTTAATTCATGCTTAGTCAGAACAGGCAAATGTCCCCACGGTAGTAAGTTTGTGGTACAACCTTCTGGAAATTTGTTATTTAACTACTACTTCACAACCTTACTCATAAAAATGTCTGTAGTAGTGTGCTGTTACGTTATGGGAAGACTGAATTGGTTCATAAAGATGGTGCTTTTTATCTTGAATGCATTAAACTGTTGCTTTTAAGCAGTAAAAACACTAACTGAACTAGATGAAATTTGTGTGTAGCTTTCTAAGCAAAACTAGGTGGTCTGCTGAATATTAGAGGCAGTGTGTATGCTGTAGGATGAGATTCAGAATGAGGAGAGGCTGTTGCTTCATTTGGATTCTGTGCTGGCGAAAGGTAGACAAAGAACACTGAGAAGCAGAGAGTAGAAAAGTGCAGCTCATGCTGCAAAGATCAGTTAAAATGCCATTTAAAATATACAAATGTTCATTTATTATACAGCTGGGATTCACAAATCTTTTATTAATGCCACAAAACCCCTGTGATGTTAGGGTGTATGTAGTATGTAGTAATTTCAATTGAAAACATGGTCCATATTGGATTAAACCCTGCATTTACAAAATCTTGTGTCCTGGAAGAAAGAAAGGATTTCAGGGACAGCTAGAGAGTCAATTTAATAAAAACCTTATTCTGTCATTGAAGTTCTGTTAAATATTTTACATAGTAAATATGCCAGGTCTAGGAAACACTGTCCCTTACTAGTTTTCTTCTGGAGATATAAAAATCTAAAATGGCTACTTAAATATTAAAAAAAAAAATAAAATAAAATAGGGGAATGTGGTTTTTTTCTATTATTTTGTTGTTGATGTTTTTTTATTTTAAAGATACCTAGAGCATGAATGCTTACCAAGAATTGTCTATGATTATTAATTGTAATAACTGCCTTGACAGCAGAATTTATCACTAATTTTTGTTTCTCACTCAGATTTCTACCCACTGATTCATCACTGCCATGATCATTACCAAATGTCTCAGTGCTGAAACTCCTACACAGTTACATGATAAACCTTCTGTCTTTCCATTCAACAACTGGAAGTTTTCCCCCACATTTTCCTTTATAAGACAGAAAACAAACAGAACTCAGCCCTGGACCAGTGGCCATTTTAGTGTCTAGGATTTATGATCTGTTCCTTCTGTGCATGCAGTGGAAACATCAATTGCTGCTTTTTTTTTCTTCTTTTCATTTTTTTCCCCCTCCAAAATGGACTGGAGAGACAGGTCAAGAACATTACTTAATGGTGTACATATTATTTCAGTGCTTGGGATGTGTGTAAAGCAAATGCTGAAGAAGTGAGGCTCCTGAAAGAATAAGAGCAGCAGCCTTACCTGTGCAGATCATGGGGTAGCCAAAATGTGTGTATTTGTTGTAGTACCAGAAATGGAGTGCTCTTCATCAGGTTTCTTGGGAGATAGTAGCATTGTTTCAAGCAGAGCTAGAGGCATCCAAGTGTGTACTTTGAGAAAAGGAAAATAAGCTTCATGAAATTATTATGTTTCAATTGTCTAAACTGGAGAGAGATTCTCTTTGGCCCAAATGAGCTGCTGAGGGTTCCTGTGAGACTGAACAACTACAAATTTTAGAGTAGACATTTGACTGTTTAATTACCTGATGATGGATGAGTGATGATGGGAATGTGAAGGGATATGCAGTGGCGTTTGTGTGTGAAAGCTGATTTCTGGAGCTGGTGAAAAGCATATCTGATGTGGAAGCAAAAGTGCAGGATAATAGATGTGCAGAAGACAACAGCGTGTCTTATTGGACTAAGCCAACATCAGATTGCAATGGAGGGCAAGTATGAGATGTTTAGATACAGAGGTTTATACTGCCAATTACTACAGTGTGTATGCAAATACAACCTATCAGGTGATTTTGCAGCTGAACACTTATCTATTGAGAGGACATCAATACTGTCATTCATGTTGTGATGCTATCTTTATGATAAAAGAGTCATAATAAAATTGCATTTATCACATCTCTTGAGCTGTTTCAGTGTGTTTGCTGTGCAGTCATGTACCTTCCTCAGAGTTGCGTTTAATAGCCAAAAATCTCCTTAGTATCTTCAGACATAAATATGCACCTTCTTAAAAAAGAAAATCAGTTTGCAACAAAAATTTTTTGTATTTGTCTTTTGTATGTGAATTTTTCCCTTCTAAATTTGCCTATCACCCTGACCTCTTCATCTCTATTGTATGCAGACATCTCATAGCATGAAGGACATGGTTGGGGACGTGTAGGTTATACAGTTGATTTCACACTTGGCCATAGAGCAGTAACAAGTCTTAAGTAATGTGTCTGAGCCTTCTATTGACATTTATTTTATCATATAATACAAAAAATGTGACTGCTAATAATGAGGGCTAAATACATAATGTTTAACTTTTTACTAGTCTTTGTAATAACTAGCATTTAAATCAGTACCTCGTCTGTTATCCCTCTGTTTTATTATTCTTTTTTCTTTTTAAGGAACAAAAATCCAGGTTGATCCAACCATAGACCCACCATCAGTGAAAGAAGAGTTAGTATGTGAATTATTACAGGAGATTGACCCTAATTGATGGGCCCTGATGCCATCCACCTGAGGGTGTTGAGACAGCTGGCTGATGTCATTTCAAGGCTGCTCTCCATAATCTTTGAGAAGTCGTGGAGATCAGGGGATGTCCCAGAGGACTGGGGGAAGGTGAACATTACCCCTATCTACAAGAAGGACTCAAGGGAGGATCCAGGTAATTATAGGCCCATTAGTCTCACTTCAGTCCCTGGGAAAGTTATGGAATGAATTCTTCTGGGGGCCATCACAAGTCAGATGAAGAGCGTGATTGGGAAAAGCCAGCATGGCTTCACAAAGGGCAGATTGTGATTGACAAATCTGGTGGCTTTCTACATTAAAGTGACCTGCTCGGTTGACGTGGGGCGAGCGGTGGACATTCTCTTCCTGGACTTTTCCAAGGCTTTTGATACACTCCCCCATGGCCTCCTCCTCGAGAAATTGATGCATTGTGGCCTAAACAAGTAGTCTGTGCTGTGGGTGGGGAATTGGCTGACAGGCCGCACCCAAAGGATGGTGGTAAATAGCTCTTTTTCTAACTGGCAACCAATCACAAGCAGAGACCCCCAGGGATCAATATTGGGCCCAGAATTATTGCAGACGACACCAAATTGAGTGGGGAAGTAGACACACTGGAAGGGAAAGCCACCCTGCAGGAAGACCTGGATAGCCTGGAAGAGTGGGCTAACAAGAACCTTATGAAGTTCAACATGGACAAATGTAAGGTCTTGCACCTGGGAAAACATCATCCAGGAGTGCAGCACAGGCTGAGATCGACCCAGCTGGAGAGCAGCTCTGTAAAAAGGGACCTGGGGGTCCTGGTGGACCACAAGCTCAATATGAGTGAACAGTGTGCTGCTGCGGCCAGGGCGGCCAACAGGATGCTGGGTTGCATCAACAAAGGCATCACCAGCAGGAGTAAAGAAGTTATCATCCCACTCTACTCAGCGCTTGTCAGGCCATATCTGGAAAGCTGTGCTCAGTTTTGGTCCCTGCCATATAAAAAAGACATGGATAGGCTGGGGAGGGTCCAGAGAAGGGCCATCAATATGATCAAAGGAGTGGGAAGCCTGCCATATGAGGATAAGCTGGAAGGACCTTATCACTATGTTCCAGTATCTAAAGGGTAGCTACAAAGAAGATGGAGAGTCCCTTTTTACAAGGAGTCACATGGAAGAGATGAGGGGTAATGGGTACAAGTCAGTCCTGGGGAAATTCGGATTGGACACAAGGGGAAAATTTTTCACAATGAGAACAGTCAACCATTGGAATAATGTCCCCAGGGGAGTGGTGTGTTCCTCAACATTGGACACTTTCAAGACACAGCTGGACAGGGTGCTGGGCCATCTTGTCTAGACTGTGCTCTTGCCTGGGAAGTTTGGACCAGATGATCCTTGATGTCACTTCCAACCTGGATTACCTGCCAGAGTAGGGAAATTTATGAGCTGGTGGGCGCCTTACCCTCCTTACTCTGCAATTTTTATTAGATAGTTCATGAGCAGGTTTTGTTCCAGTGAAGTCAATGAATCAATGTCTTACTGCAATACAAAGAAAAGCAAAGAACACACAAAACTTTTTTCTTACTCTTTTAATATAACAGTGCAATTTTATTAATCAGAAAAGAGATATCAGTGAAGAATCACACTCAAAACTCTAAGATAAACGATGAATCTCCCCGCCCCCCTCCCCCCCGATTAAGTTCTTAAAAGCTCATTACTCTGTCATCTGTGCTGACTCTATAAACTGCCAGGATGTCTAGAGCTTGGGAGGAATTTATTGCTTTAGGTTATTTTACTGTAAATTTGCCTTCTGATAAGCTGTGACAGCTTCAGAGCATATATATGAGGAATGTTTTCTTTGGCAAAAAGCTCAGTAGTTAATATATGTGTTCAAAGTGCAAATTCATTGCAACAAATTTTTTCCCACAAAATATTTTAAGTTAACTTTTTTGTATACATTTAGTTTTTGAAGGTTGTCCCATTTTTTTCTGTGCTTTTAAAAGAAACAGGCATTCTAAACAACACTATACATTCTTTACTATGTTATCACTTACTCTCAGATACTTCTGTCTCAAACAGCCAAGTTACACAGGTGCTCATCTGTTTTAACTTTTACCATCTGATATGATACAGCTCCCCCACATTATTTGTGTTAAATAAGCTCCTGTTATAACTGCATGGATAAGCTTGATTCTTGAATCATTGCCCTTTAAAAGTAAGCACACATTACTGATTTTCCTTAAATGTAGGAGTCTTTCACTGTCAAATTTTACATGTTTTTATATGTACTTAGCATTTTCCTTAAGTTTTTGCATGTATTTTAAAAAATACTTCTGTACAAAACTTGTGAGAAAGAAGGCTCATAGCATTGTTTCTAAAATCAAGACATAGCCAAATAGGGAGCTGTTGCTTATCATAACTAAAATTTTTTGTGCCAGCAAACAGAGTCTTGCCACAGGAAAAAAAAACAAAAAAACAACCCTTTTGAAGATTAGCCACTTACAAAAATGGCCACCCTCCCATTGTCTGCTGTGGGAACACAGCCAATTTGCCTTCTGAAAAAAGGCCAACCTTGTTTGCTGTGAGACTGTCAACAGTTCCATGGTCAAGCAAACACTGGAGGAGGTTGGAGACACAATGTGGGGAACAGGCAGCTGGTACAACTAGTGGAATTCACTGCGTAAAGTATTTGTTATTTAGGTTCCACTATATTTATTTCAGAAACAAGCTACATCAGTGTCTGTGTATAAATTAATATGTTTTAGCCCATTCCCCTAGAAGATCACACTTTACAGCACTGGGGTTTGTGCTTTACAAAACACTTCTGTTATTAAAACTACACTGTGTATATGTTTCTTTCAAACATCTTTTAAGAAATGCAAGAATATTTAATTGCTGGCTAGGTTAATTCTACATAATAAATCTCAGCTAAATGCTATGAGCAATGGAAAACAAAGGGTGTGACTTAATTGTGAAGAAGGTTTTATCTTTTCAGCATGCCATGTCTTATCTTATGTGTCACTTACATGAATATATTAGTTATATGAATAATTTGGGGTCTGCTTTAGGAACTCATGACAAGATAATCTCTGGGCATGAATGGTTTATATTTCCTTTTCTTTTTAAGTATGTTAATTACTAGTGTAAGACTGTCTTATGCTGCTTTAACAGTTCGATAATGCAGTTAAGTATTTGAAGACCACCGTTCATGTTTAGCAGCAACCATTGAACCAGGGGCATACACACTCCAAGAATGATCTCTAGCTGAAATGGTGCTCTCAGCCCTGATTTTTCTTTAAGAAGAAACATGTTTTTGTCTTAAGCATGTGGGTCTTTCACTGTCTTTTGTGCTGAACTTAACTCCAACACTTCTTGAACAGATTGTTATGCATGATAGACATGAATTAGTTTATCAGTTTATCATGAATTAGTCAGTTACCTACTGACTCTTTGAAATAGGTTTTTTTTTCCTTCAACACAGTTGAGACTCTCTATGGCTGCTAAAAAAAGATACTAATGATGTAGTCATAGGGCTTTCATATGGCTGTTCCAACATCTCACTTACATGTTAGCTCCTGCTCTGATTTTGCATGTACTTTGTAATGTTCAATTTAACTTTTGAAGACAACCCATGTTTTGGAGCCTTTTGTTACTTGTTATTTTTCTCTAATGAATACAATGCACACAGTGTCCATTGGACTACACTGGAAGGTCTGCTTAGAAAGGTTGTAACAAACAGTGCTTCATCTTCTACTTTCAGCTTCATCAACTAAGCTATTCTTTCTTTAAAATTAAGTCTGCTTTTCTGTAACTGACCTAGAACTACCTGGCATTAGCAAGTGACTGTCAAAGGTTGACCTGTAACTTATCATACAGCTATTCATCAATATCAGCCCATGTTTTCTGTGGACCATCTATCTACACATTGAACTATATGTTGCTCTTCTCCCAAATCTGGGGGATAAAATATAAAAATCAGTGCGGGGAAAAAAAAAAAAATCATACATTTCATTCCAAAGATAAAACGAACAGAATGTTGTGTATCCAGTGTTCATACTTTATGCAGTATTGAATAGAAAAGCAGTCTTGAAGTAGAACTAGATCTGTATTTAAACAGAGTAGAGCTGTCATAGAGTAACTGTCTCTAGCTATCAGTTTTCAAGCCCTCATTATATATATAAAAAAGCTTTGCACCTTTTTGGGAGCTGCTTGGTCAAATAAATATTTCTCTTAAGAATGTATTTGTTATCTAGCTTTTCTGATTATTTCTTTGTTTCTGTAGAAGCCCATACCGAAACAGACCTGGTAGTCACAGATGCTACTACTACTTACATCTCTATACCTTCGTAAATAGTCCTCTGTTTCCCCACAATACAATGTGTTCTTGAGGTTCAAGAGTCACCTGGTGGCAATAGATAAGCCTCCAGACCAAAATAACTGCCTGTTAAGTGCCTCTGTCACCTCTTATGAAGATGCTCTTCAGAGCTCCCACTGAGGTAGCATCACCAGTGCTTTCCAGAGATAAAACTTGTTTGAGCCTCATGATTAGTGTGTGCTGTAAGGGCATGATTGCCTGCCTTGAGGAGAGGCTCAGCTGTCAGCTATCCTGTTGAACTTCCAGCAAGGACCCCTAGCAACCATGGTTCCATGAAGGCAGATATGTTTTGTAGACAGCCTGACATCAACCTGATTTCAAATGGCCTATGAGTGGCAATATGGACCCTAAGTATTGGACACAGTGAAACCTCTAGAAAGATTTACAGATCATTCTTAGGGCTGTCCTATCAAACACAATCTGGAGGCAGCTTTCATGACCGCATACTAAGCAGTGCCTGATGATCTAAGAAGTGTTAAAGCTCTGACTGCCTTGTAATCCAAAGGTGCAGTGCAATGTGGCTAAATATATGCAAGCCATCCTTCACCAGTTAGTTTCAGCTGCAGCTCCAGAGGTTCATCAGAAGAGGTGGAAGTACACCCTATGTGCTCTGGTTGAACTGAACAGTGCCGTGTCTTCAGAGGTATGAGTACCTGGGGAGTAATGACTGCATTTATGTATACATGCAAAAATTATGCTCCCAGTAACAAAGTATACAATTTGAAAGTGAAAAAAATGTTTAAGAAGGCAGATGTTAGCCCAAAACTTGTTGTCTTCCTAGGTTATTTGCTATGAATGTTCCATTCTGCCACCTATCAGTCCTGTGTTTGAATGAAATCCTGATTTTTGATTAACAAAAAAATGGTAACATTTGGTAACATTTGCAACATCATCAGGCATGTAAAATTGAACGAGTTTTGCTGAGACATGCCAACATCCTGGAAGATCTCCACAGGAGTTCGGATCCTAGACTTGAAGACCTTATGTTAGCAACATATGCCAATGCTATGGATTGAAGAAGGGTCTTGTAATCAAATGGTCACTCTGTAACTGTGCTGTAGAGTTTTTGGAACGCTAATAACTAAATCTTGATTTTTTTTCCTTTCCCCAGCTGTTACTCCTCCCAGTTGGTCAGTGGTTTCTCTATTCCCTTGCTGGTTAGCTTGTGTTCAACGAAAAGCATTAAGAAAAAAAGACACTGTGAAATTTTTCTCTCCTCCTTTTTCTCAGGCCAATTTTTCTTCTTTTTACAGAGGTCACTGAGCAAAGAAAAAACAAGCAAACAAACCAAATCAACAATAAATAAAACTCCAAACCACCTTCTTATGACAAAATGGCTGCACTGTTGTTTTGGCCCATAATGCTGAGTAGGTAATAATTTTTTTACTATGGAAAGCAATGTGCAGTACAAGAGAAGAAAAGGAGCACAGTGTGACATTTGGCAACAGCCTTCCTTCCATCCCCATCAGAATCTGAACGGAAACTCTATCAAAATTCAGATCTTTGAAATCACCTGAGCAAAACAAAACTTGGGAATAATATGGTATGACAGGAGCTTCTGTAGGAGCTTGTACAGGAGATGCTCAAAAAAGCTTGGCCCCGACAGTATACGGCAAATCACTCTGAGACTGGACTGAGTTCATCACATCTTCAGCTTAGAAGAAAATGAATTAATAATTATTTATTTAATAATTAATTAATAATTCATTAATAATTCATAATGAAGGTTCTTGTTTCTGTATCACTTCCACAAATTTTGCTTCAGATTTGTAACTTTGAGTTACTTGCTTAGAAGGGATGATGGAAATAGACAGTATGCTCTAAGACTTCCTATGCTGTCTTCCACCACCTTGAACTTGGTCTCAGTCTGTAGAGCTCTGCTGCATCAACCCAGCTTCCCAAGATCTCCTGCATTGCCAGTTGGAAGCCTTCAAGATAGCTCCACTAGCACACAAAAGTCTTAACTCGTTCAGCCTTCATAGACTGTCATAGGCTGATAGAAGTGATAACAGGGTAGCTAGCTCACAGATACTCAACCTCATTTAATAACTTTTGAATAAGGCAAGCTGAACACTGCCCTAAACTAGAAAGAGCATTCCTTGCTGATCAAGGGCACTCATACACCCTTGCTTTGTGATGGCAAGGCTGCACATGGAATGCACTGCATATGGAGTGTGATTTTTTTAAACAGTGCTGACTCTCCCCTTTCTTCACCGCCTTCATGCTCTCTCTGTAATGATACCCATTAAAAAGGGCTTCAATGTGTAGCTTTACTAATTCATATACACACAGGTATACTTGCTTCTTTTTGTCTATCTAAATAGTTTCTGCCTTAGAGAAAACTACTTATCTGTTTTCATTCATAGACCATGTGTGGGTTTAATATTGCACCTGAAAACAAAAAGACTTGTAAAGACAACTTAAGAAATACTGTTACAGAAAAGCAATGGTCAGTCAAATACTGCTATGTACAAAAAGTGGGATACCCTGTAACTGTGGGGCTTATTGTTTATAGTTGTGCTGGTAACAGGCAATATTGTATGACAAATACACAGAGCACATCGGAGGAAGAGTTTGCAGCCTCCACATTACTTTTGACTGGGTGCCTGTTCATTGTAAATATGGACATACTAAGTTTTCAGTGTTTGAACTGCTTGATAAACAAAGACAATGTGTCTTGGCTGCTGTAAGCTGAAATGAAATTGAAATAATTATCAAAGAAGATTCCATTGCAACTGGATAGTTATTAATATTATACATAAATGTCAAATGCATAACTTTAGATGCATTTTCATTTTATTCACAAATCTGGACTGGAGGTGTGTTCTGTACTACCTGAACACAGAAATGGAAATAGCACCACAGTATCCTTAAAAGCTTGGTTCTAATTTTGTCTCTCTAAAAAAAGTGATTAAGAGAGGCTCAATTGATCTGGAAGAAGATAAATCTTGCCTTAAAAATCCAAGTGGAAGTCAGATTTATCTGAATCTATTGGTACTGTGTTTTTCAAGTCTTGATAAATTATTTTTCCCACAATGCTTCCTGACATTAGTCTTCTTTATAGGAGGTACAGTGTTATATCATTAAAACATCAGCTCCTGCTGGGAGATGCATTCAATGCCTTGGAATGATGTAAGAAATAGGTGGGTTTTAAAAGCTAGTTTTAGTCAGTTATTTACTAAGTAAGAATATATTTAGGTATCGATGGCAATTAATCATTGAAGATTTTTTTCTTTTAATTAAAGCTTACACTTTAAAACACTAAATCAAGACAAGTTGTTCTGAAGAGGAAGATTTGTCCCTCACATTTCCTACCAGGAACAGATATTTTCAAGACTCTCCAAACAGTAGGCAGTCTTTCTTCTAATCTGTTAACTTTATGCACTTCAACATCAAAGCACCACATGTGGGCTATGGACCAAACTGATGCCATTGACACTACAATTACTAGGCTTTTGTAAAATTTAGGTTAGACCTGATTTTATTTATTTATTTTTAAAAGATGTTTATTTCCCATTTGGAGGCAGTATAAGTAAACAAAATACCTGTCAAGGAATTGTTTGAGCTAACGGTAAATCAGGAAAACTCCTTTTAAGCCATTGTCAACTATAATTAACTACATATTTGAACAGTCATAAAATTTCACAATTTAACCAGTAGAACATAAAGGCCTCAGAAAAAAGCCTTTTGTCATGTAAGTATTGCGAGGGAAAAAAAAGAAGAAAATTTGTCATTATCATTTTTATAGAAAACTGAAATGAAAAGAAAAAAAATCCTAGAAACTACTTTCTCAGTATATTATCACATGGCTGAGATGTCAAATACTTACGAGTAACAGAGGGCTTGAACCTTCTTCAGTGACATGTACCACCCATAAGGAATTTACCTGTTTTCACTCAGAACAGCTGAGAAATGCAACAAAAGGTCTCCAGTCTTTCAAGTGGGATGCTAGAAGTTTCCAAAATCACTGTCCTCGGACCAGTCTTACCTGCAAGAGACAGTGAAAGATCTTTCTAGCAAAGGGTAATGGAAATCTCACATTACCTTGTGGCAAGGTCTGTTCCTCAATGGTAAAAACAAAATGGTAAAAAACCTTTTTTTTAAAAAAAAGTTTGATTATGTCCTAATTTGAATAATGATATAACATAAAGTATTTTTAAACCTTTTGCTTTGTAATTCATCGGTCTGCCTCTCATATCAGGAAAAAAAATTCCCAGATTTCTTTGGTCAAAACTAGATAATTTAATTTTGTGATTTTCCCTTCTTTCTACCTAGATGCAAAGCAAAAGCTTTGTGAAAGCTTTCTACCAAATGTAAAGCCAGAAATGTGCAGAGGCAAAAATAAGCTAACGACAACAACAACAAAAATGCTACCAAACCCCAAAACATTGCAGGTAGTGAAAGGGTAAAAGCAAATAACCTTAGTGAGAAAACACACTTATAACATTGAATTAATTTTCTCCCCTGAGAACTAGGGAATTGAGATTGTCCTTGTACTAGGAGCATATTCAATATAAAGACGAAAGTATGGCTAAGGAATGAAAAAGAACTAAAGGTAGTTTAGGAAAAAATAAGCGCACACATAACTCTAATCTAATGGACTGTTTGAAGTTGAGACTAAGTAACTGTACGTGAGGGTATCATCTGCTTTTATGCTAGAGAATGCCTAAGCTGTATAATCAATTTTTATTCTACAGAAAGTATAAAAATATTCCATCTCATTCTTAAAAACCATGGACTTATATTTTCTAGAGAGTATTTAAGGTTAGTAAATATTATTTCTCTAGGAAACATTAGCTGTATAACACCCCTTAGTCACACTCTGACAAATATACCTTGAGCAAAACTGTCAAAAAATTTTCAAAAAAATAGCAACAGGTTTACTAATATCCCTCATTTTCTAAACCTTGACTGTATTTATGACAGTAAATGCATGTATTTATCAAATTGGCAGGCACTGAAAGTACTTTAAAAGAATGCTCTCTCTCATACTTTATGAAAGCTTCAAAGTGATCTGTAATAGCTGGATGTGCAGTTAGGCAAATGAACAATAATAGGCTCATTGCTGTAGTGCATCTGCAGGGAAGAAGCAGAAAATCGCTATGAAGATGTTAATCACTATAAGGAATTCAAACATCAAATTTTATATTTTGATAACTGAGTATAAAAACGTGACAAAGGTGTCACCAAATTCTGTGCTTTTTCCTCTGAGGCCATAAGAATTGTAGTCTGTTTAGTTTATTTAGTAACGGTAGTATCGACTATATACATTTTTATCTTAATAAAGTTTTATTTTGCTGACACACTATTATAAGAGTTAGGTGAGTAGAACTGGATTTTGTGGTTTTCTTTTTTTTCTTCACACTAGATAGGGTCCCTTTTTTTTTTTTAATTCATCTGATGTGACTAAGCTATAGAAACAAAAGCAATCTCGCCTCTAATGTAAATTTTTTTTTTCTCCTGTCTAGGTGGAAGGACAAATAGATGAGCAGCCCCGTAGACAGCTGTTAGATCCTTTTATCAAGGTGTTAAAAAAAATTAAACAATTGTTGCATGTTGACTGTTGTGTTTGTTTAACAATGTTTTCTAAAAAACTGACTAGGAGCATCAAAAATACTAGAAGAAGAATTTTAAAAGGAGATAGGAAAAGACACGAGAAAACACAGCTGAAGAAAGATGAGAAATTAAGAACAAAAACCAGACACAACATTTTGATAGAGCAGTAACCAATATTTAAAACAACATTGAAATTAGAAGTCCACTGATTTCAAAATAAAAGGATCATGGAAAAGTGAAAGATTATGATATTTTGGTAAAAACTTTGAAATTTGTCAGTTGTATTAAAGGTGTAGCTGCTCTAATTTAGACCTGATGTGAGGGGAATTTTTGTTTAAATCTAGAAATGTTTTGGATGTGTCTGTACTTCATAACGGAACAGACTGTAAAGTTACCTAAGCTATTGTTGGGCCAAGCTGTATGTGATTCAGTGAGCACTATGCAATGATACTGGTTTAATCTGTAAATTAAACCATTAAAATAGTTAAACCAGACTCAGCATTTTCACAGAGTCATATCTGATATAATATTCCCTCCCGCTACGAAAAGACTAAGATTCTAGAGTACGGTAGACAAAGTATTTTTAGTACAGAGGAGAAAGTGGTATTATTCTGGCTAAAAAGAGATCAAAAATCTTGCCTTCCTAAGGTATCAGACAAAGGTTTGATATCATTTTATAAGTACCTAAATATCAGAGGAACTAAAATGAAATGTTAGTACAGGATCACATTGTTATAAATCAAGCCAACCTGAACTGAAAATTAGAAGAATAATCATCCAAATAATGATGATCTGGAATAGCCTGTCAATTAAAATAGTAGGCAAACAACCTTAATTGTTTTAGGGAAAGTCTCGGCGTTTTTATAGGCAGGACTGCACAAATGGACAATTATGCCTGTGTGTTAGGATCCAATTTTGTTTGGATGAGAGGAAGGCCCTCTTGCTTTCTAGCCAACCTCAGACAACTCTGGGAGGGTAGGGGTGGCTAGACCAACCTCTCCTTTCAGGTTTGATCCCTTCGAGTGAGATTAAGACACAAATGAGGTCAGATGTCCTAAGTCCACCTGTCTATTAACTCTGTGGGGGAAAGAGAGAAAGCAGTGATAGGAAAGGGAGGAAGGAAAGATAGGAAATCAAGTGGGAGGTCCAGATAGAAAAGCGCAGACAATCACCACCATGGATCAGCGGCGCCACAGGGGTTTGTTCTTCTGGGGTCTTCGGTTACCGCACACGAAGTCTTCAGTGGTCTCCCCACGTGGTCTGAGACTGTGGCCTTTTTTACAGAGCACAGTCCAGCACACAGGCACATGTTTCGCACGCTTTACTTTTGGCAGGCTCTGTTTGCTCGCTTTCTTGTTGCTGGGCAGGGGCAGGGTTCTGCTCACATGCTTTAAGTGGCAGCAAACTGCAGGCCTTGGTGGGCAGGCGGCCCCGCCTGGGAGTCATGGTCCACTGCTTCAGCCAGCCTGCAAGCCACCTTGTCTGCAGCAATGCTGATCTTCGCAGATCACCACACAAAGGAGCAAGCTTTGAGACAGCTGGCTATTCAGTCTCCCATACTGTGTCATGAGTGGGTATTTTACATGTTCATATCTTCATGGGGGATCAAAAACAGAATGAAGAGGTTATACTTTTATTTTCACTGGTTTTATATCAACCCTATGCTTGAGGGCTTTTACTAGTCACCAGTTGAAGCTAGGAGAGGTATTTTTCTCCCTTCATGCATGATTTAGTTTAAAAGTGTGTATTCTGCAACACTCAAGACTGCCTATACTAAAAGTAAGATACGACACAGAAGGATTTGTGTGTGTTCAATGTGAGATTTGAATCTCTCAGGCATCTGGTATGTTCTAGGTAATAGGTTCAGGTCATTATTTTACAATTTGTGGTGCACAGCTTGGAAATACAGCGATGAAAAAATAACAAAGTAAGGCGATTTTTTTGCTATGGTGCCTGAGTTTGTGGACAGGGTTCAGTAGTCCTAGTGAGGTCTTCCAGTTTTGCATTGCCAACTTAGATGTAATACTGAATGCTTTTAGGTCTGGAGCTAGCACTATCACTGTTATGCTGAACATTTCTGTGGTGTTTTCTTTAGCTCAGTACGAGGACGTACTCACACAGCTATCTGTGATACTCTCAAAATACTCAGAGTTGTTATAGAGTCTAGTAGATGGCCAAACCTCCTCAGAATTTAAGATTACGTTGTATTGGGTATGTGTGGCAAGGTTT
>NW_009259685.1:1141059-1181119 GCF_000687185.1 Egretta garzetta
CAACGGGGGTGGCTTCTATGAGAAGCTGCCAGAAGATTCCTCAATGTCCAATAGAGCCAATGCCAGCTGGCTCCAAGATGGCGCCACCACTGGCCAAGGCCAAGCCAATCAGTGATGGTGGTAGCACCTCTGTGATGACCCATTTAAGATGACGGGAGGAAAAAAGTGCAACTGCAGCTGAAGAGAGGAGGGAGAATATGTGAGAGGAAGAAGTCTGCAGACACCAAGGTCAGTGAAGAAGGAGTGGGAGGAGGTGCTCCAGGCGCCAGAGCACAGATTCCCCTGCAGCCCCTGGTGAAGGCCATGGTGAGGCAGGCTGTCCCTCTGAAGCCCACGGAGGTCCATGGTGGAGCAGATACCCAACTGAAGCCCAGGGAGGATGCCTTGCAGGTGGATGTGCCCAGAAGAGGCTATGATGCTGTGGGAAGCCTGTGCTGGAGCAGGTTCCTGGAAGGACCTGTGGTCCCATGAGGAGAGTAGCCCACACTGGAACAGGTTTGCTGGCTGGGTTTGTGACCCCATGGGGGACCCACACCAGACCACTCTATTCCTGAAGGACTCCATCCCATGGAAGGGACCCACACTGGAGCAGTTTGTGGAGGACTGTCTACCGTGGGAGGTACCTCATGCTGGAGCAGGGGCAGAGTGTGAGGGGTCCTCCTCCTGAGGAAGAAGGAGCAGCAGGGACAGCGTGTGATGGACTGACCCCCAGCCCCCGTCCCCCTGTGCTTCTCAGGGGGAGGAGGTAGGGAAAATCAGGAGTAAACATAAGCCCAGGAAGAAGAGGGGTGGAGGGAAGGTGTTTTAAGATTCAGGGGTTTTTATTCTCTCCTACTCTGATTCAACTGGTAATAAATAAAACTAGTTTCCCCAATTTGAGTCTGTTTTGCCTGTGATGGTAACTGGTGAATGATCTCTCCCTGTCCTTATCTCAACCCAGGAGCCTTTCATTATACTTTTTTTTTTATGTCTAGTTGAGGAGGTGGAGTGATAGAGTGGCTTTTGTTGGGCACCTGGCATTCAGCCAGGCCTAATCCACCATATATGTATATAATGCAGGGCAGATGTCCCTCTTGGTGTCATCACTTCCACTCTTGTCTCCTGTTCATCCACTGAGGCAACCTCATGTTGTGGTGCCATTTTTCCTGCCTGAAAACCTCAGGTTTGTTTTAGTGAAAGCCAGCAAGGTAAGAAGATGTATGCAATGGGAAATCAATAGGATATACTTCACATTCTAGATTGATATACCCTTGTAAGTCCTGTAGTATGGATATAGCTGAAGGCTGTCTTGTGCATCTGTACCCAGTCAGTAAGTCTTAAAATTACATAGTTTCAAGTCACACGGTAACTACAGAAACTCTTAAATTTAGGATTTTTTCTACCTATCTTGGATGGATCCTTGAAGTCTGAAAACAGCCAGAAAAGTAACAAAGAATTCAGTATTTCAGGACTTGGTTGTGAGATTGTTTTTCACCCATTCTCTCATCAATTTATATGCCTTTAGTATGCAAAAGTCTTGTTTTGATTCCCCCTCCAATAGGCTTGAAGCAAGAGCTTGAACCCGGCACTCATAGTGTGGGGCAGTGTTTTAACCATCAAGAGGCTGGGTATGCCTGGATGTGTGTCAGCCTTTTAGAAGACATTATGGAGTAATAACACAAGCAGTTATTTTAAAGAGACTCTTTTGGTTCCAGAGCAAGAAAGGTAGATGTTGTCTGTAGAAAACAGCTTGGCAGTGCTGTCATTATGGAGGCCTTTGGAATCTGATACTGGAAGAACTGAACACAAACCCCAACAGTCTTTGAAATACTGAGGGGTGGATAAACTTTCCTATTACAAAGAAACAGCTTCAAGCAAGTGGAAAGACGATTTTGGTGTATCTGGAGATATCACCTAATTTTTTTTTAGTTTATAAGGGAAAGTATTAATCCCATTTTGCAAGGCAGTGGTTAGACTTCACTTGAACAAGTCAGACCACCCTTTCTGAAGTGGAAGGCAGTAGTTGCTACAAGGCAGAGACTTACCCTTTTTATGTAGATTTAAGCAATGGTAGATTTAACCAAGGTCGAAGAAGCTAGCTAAACACTGGCTGAGGGAGAAGTTAAGTGCTTTCAGTAAACCTGTGGAGTAGGTAGGAAGAGAGTCTAATACTAAAGAGCTGTTAGAACAAAAATAACTGTCAGAACAAAATGGTGTAAATTATGGATGACTGTGTTCAGGCTGGAAGTGTAATGTGGGCGAATGAGGTTTTGAAACAGCCATCGTACAGGAGCAGAGTAATGCATGTAAGAAAATTCAGCTTCAATGCAGGTAACAAAACAATTCAGTGATGCAGTGATAATTAAAAGATTGGATGCGGTGACCCATTACGTCTCCTCCTCTGTTAGTAACTTTTTCCATGCTGTGAGTGTTACGTCTCCTCTGTTAGTAACTTTTTCCATGCTGTGAGTAGTATGTGTTTGTTGTTTAGCTAGGCTTGAGGATCCACAAGATGGTAGGACACTTTGGGTGTTAATGTCCTCAATAGTAAAGTGTGGTTATGAGCCACGTGGATGCAGCCCTTGCTGTCATTGACATAGGTAGCTCTAGATATCCTTTCATTACTTTGTTAGCCTCACTGTGTGTTTAGATACCCTGCTAGTCATGTGCCTGTAAGTATGCCTTAAAGATTATTCTCTTGGGTATGACTTTCCAACATCATCACTTCTTTCATCATTAATCATTTCTAGAGAGCTTCAATGAGCTTTATTGTGGTTTATGGAACTAAAATAGGACCTATCATAAGTAACTTCACAAGACTGAATTTTTTATTCTAACTGATCTTTTTAAAGCTTTGTCCATTAGGTAAATAATAAAAATATGGTACTGTATGTACTGATATCCTTTTTCATCATAGTTATTGAAAAATAACTAAATAAAAATATTATATAAAACAGCTGCATAAAGGAAGATTTAGGGAACTGAAATTTGTAAATAACGTAGAATCTAAATCCCATTTCATAAAAAAAAAAGTTGGAATTAAGATCTATGAGCTACCAAACTTGTTTTTTCCTCCTGAACTGTGTTACATTTCCAGAATAGGCATGCATGTTTTCATTTCAGATGTTGACAAGTATATACTTCATTTGCTTATGTTCTGCTACAGTAATGGCTGTCATCGTCTAAAGACTGGAACTGTTCTTATCTCTGTTAGTGCTCCAGGTGGTCCTCAAATGGAAATGAATTGTACTTGATAAATATTTGCATATGCTTTCTAAACTTAAGGTCATTATTGTCTAAAATTGGAAGGTGCAGAGTTATTACTGAGGATTGGGAATTCTTTGCTTAAATCTAAATCTACCAGTGTTGAAATGGCAACTTTTGCTGTAGTATTTTTCTTTGTTTCCTTAAATATGTGTTTATTTTATCCTAATGGCTAGATATCTCAACTGTGAAAAAAGATTCATGTTGCTTCAGAATATTAGCTCTTTACTAGAATCAAGAAAATATGAGTTTCTGACACAACAAACCATTTCATAAGATGAAAAAAGAATTAAGGAATAAAATAGGGGGAGTTACATCTATAAAAATTCAGTTCTCTATAGTATTCACTGTTGAAAAAATGTCATAATGCAACTCGTGCTAGAATTTTTCAGTGAACTTAAACATTAACTAACATAGATGTTTTTATTTTGAGATTTTATAAATTTATCAAAGAAAGTAAAAACTATGTTGAATGAACGATCAAAGGAAGCTTGAGTGCCTTAAAGGAAAACCTGATTTAGCTGCTAATCAGGGACATACTACTTCTGTCAAATTAGCATACTTCAGCAATACAGGTAGCAGGTCTCTTGTCTTGATAACAAAAATCTTCCAAATGCATTTCAGATGATTCCTAACAGAAATAAGTATTGTATACTTGCAGCTATGCTTTCTTTAATGGTATGTGTTTTAAACTAAATAAATCTAGAGAACAAGACAATTCTCTCTTTTTTTTTTTTATTGCTGGAAAACTTTATCATAACTTATGCAAAATATTAGAAATAAGCATTCAGTAAGGTAATGTATGCTGCTGAAGAATATGCTTTCATTAAAAGACAGAGCACCCTGTGGATCCAATCCCAAGGAACTTCAAACAGTTTTTTTTCTAATGTAACTTTAGGCAATATTGAGAAAATCACCCCCATACAGTTCAAAGGAACTTTGCTTATACATTTTAGACTGAGTGAAACTGAAATAATCCATTGATCTTAGACTCAGCAACAGATAAAAACAATGATGTTATCAACTTTCTTATAGTTAGGAACAGAACTGATAACCTTCTTATTTCATTTATTTCTTGACAAAAAGCATGACAAAATTTCCTTGGGCAGATTTTTCCAGCAAGATGAGTCTAGAACATAGATGTGGTTAAAGCTTTCATTTAGAATTCACAGTAGGTTATTTAGTTTCCTGGTTCCTAAAGGGGAACTTAGTATATGTACTTGGTGTGTTAACCTGGGCTAAAGGCCAGACTCTTACCCAACGCTCACTCTCCCTCCTCAACAAGACAGGAGGAGAAAATATAATGAGAAAGCTTGTGGGTCAAGATAAAGCCACGGAGCACTTCCCAGTTACTGTCACAGGCAAAACAGACTTGACATTGGGATAATTAATTTAATTTATTGCCAATTAAAATATGTTTGGATGGTGAGAATCAAAGATAAACATTAAAATAACATCTTACCTCCCCTTCTCCCAGGCTTAAGTTTATGCCTTCATTCTCAATCTCTCTCCCCACCCCCTGTCCCCTGCCTATCCTGTCCCCAGAATAGCACAGGGGGATGGGGCCTGCGGTCAGTCCATAACAGCTCCTCTTTGCTGTTCTTCCCTCCTCACACTTTTCCCCTGCTCTAGTGTGTGTCCTTCCAGAGGCCATGGTTCCTTCAGAAAACATCCACTTTCTCTGGCATGGGGTCCTCTCCACAGGATGGAGAGGAATCTCTGCTCCAGCACCTGGAGCACCTCCTTCTTCACTGATCTTGGGGTTCACAGGGTTGTTTCTCACTCATTTTGTTCTCACCTTGCGACTTTTTCTGCTCTTACTTATATATGTTTTTCCCAAGGTGCTCCACCTGGGGCTGATGGGCTCAGCTGTGTCCTGCAGTGTGTCCATTGCAGAAGTGGCTGGAACTGTTTGGGTCGAGCATGGGGCAGCCCCAGCTTCTCTTTACAGAAGCCAGCCCTACAGCCCCCTGCTGCCAAGAGCTGGACTCCTGCGCACAGACCACATAAAAACTGGGGGTTTAGTAAATAAGAATGTGCTGTTATCCAAGTAAAAAAAAAAAAAAATCCTCATAAATGTATTTTTTTAGGATTTGTAATGCCAAATATAGCTGCAGGGTATATTAACTCATAGTATTAGGAGTTGTTTATGCATATGGTAAATTCAAATCATTAATGAAAAATTATTAGGAAGCTTGAACTGTATTCTTTCATCTGAGAATTGTCATGTGAAAACAGATTCTTTCTGAAGCATTTACTTGCTCTGCTAAGTATTCTGAAACCATCAGGTGCAGGAAAGAAACATGCACAAAGGCTTCAACTTTCTATAGGAGCTCAGATCACAGGCAGAAAAAAATACACGCTCACACTAAAGCTGTTTTTCAATACAATAGGTGTCAGTGGGAGAATAAATAAGAAAGAACCAACTGTTTTTTTCCAGAGGGGAACCTGCCTGATGCTAAGACAGATTACAGTATAAATACAATGATCAGATATGGCTAGTAGGAAGAAGATTCAGTCAAACTAGGGAACCAGATCAGTGTTAAGGCATTTACATTAATCTGCACTGGTTGCAGAATTATCATGAGGTTTTGGCAAGCCTGCAGCTGGGGGCTAGGTTAGTTGTTTGGTTGGGGGGTTGCCTTAATGATACCTCATATAAGGGGATTTTATTATCGCTTGCTTTTTATCATGTGTCTAGGCTGCATTATCAAAGCCTTGACTTTGACCTTGTAACTGTCTTGTTTAATTGTGGTCCTGAATTCCATCCTAGGGTTTGTATTTTTTCAGTTTCCTAATGTTGCTCTTACAACTGGTAAGTGACTTGCTGTACATGCTAGAGTGATAATCTCCCTTTTGTTTTCTTGACTTTGTTTTTGCTCACCTCATGGTGGCAGGTGTTGTGCTGCACTGCATTCCTGATGTTTCCAACATTCCTCTACATTGTGTCTTCCAAAGAGCACAGGTATGGGTGGAATGAAAAGATACAACCTTGTGAAATGCTGGATCAAAATTACTCATATAAAGGTTCATCGTGCCTGATGTTGACTAAGGAACCAGCTGTGGAAAGGACAAAATTCTTACAGGTAATTAGCCCCAGCTTGAACCATGGCCACAATTTCTACTCTAAACCCGATTGTGGGGGCGGAAGCTAGAGCTACTAAGGTGAAGGTATACTTAGGCTATATGGATTTTTTGATGTCTTTTCCTGTTGGTTGGGAGTGCTGTGAGGTTGAACCAGGTAAATGCTAGAAGCTTGCAAAATGCTTTCAAGCAGTTAAACTGTATAACTCTTTGATAGTTATGTGATGGGTTGACCCTGGCTAAGTGCCAGGTGCCATTAAGCTGCTCTATCACTCCCCTCCTCAGCTGGACAGGGGAAAGAAAAATATATTGAAAGGCTCATTGGTCGAGATAAGGACAGGGAGAGATCATTCACCAATTACCATCACAAGCAAAACAGACTCAGATCGAGGAAATTAGTTTAATTTATTACCAGGTGAATCAGAGTAGGAGAGAATAAAAACCCCTGAATCTTAAAACACCTTCCCCCCACCCCTCTTCTTCCTGGGCTTATGTTTACTCCTGATTACTTCTTCCCCTCGAGCGGCGCAGGGGGACAGGGAATGGGGGCTGGGGTCAGTCCATCACACGCTGTCCCTGCTGCTCCTTTTTCCTCAGGAGGAGGACCCCTCACGCTCTGCCCCTGCTCCAGTGTGGGGTCCCTCCCATGAGGACAGTCCTCTATGAACTTCTCCAACATGAGTCTTTCCCACGGGCTGCAGTTCTTCACAAACTGCTCTAGCATGGGTCCATCCCTTCCAACGTGTCACAGCCTCCTTTGGGCACCCCCCTGCACTGGTGTGGGGTCCTCTCCAGGCTACAGGTGGAGGTCTGCCCCACCAATATTATCCAAGCACTGCAGGGGGACAGCCTGCCTCACCATGGTCTTCACCACAGGCTTCAGGGAAATCTCTGCTCTGGCTCCTGGAGCACCTCCTCCCCCCCCTTTTGCACTGACCTTGGTGTCTGCAGGGCTGTTTTCTCTCACATATTCTCACTTCTCTCTCTTTGGCTAATATTATGCAGCAGGTTTGGGGGTTTTTTTCCCTTCTTATATATGTTATCCCAGAGGCGCTTACCACCATTGCTGATGGACTTGGCCTTGGCCAGCAGTGGGTCCACCTTGGAGCCGGCTGGCATTGGCTCTGTCGGACATAGGGAAAGCTTCTGGTAGCTTCTCACAGAAGCCACCCCTGTAGTCCCCACCACCACTACCAAAACCTTGCCATGGAAACCCAATACAAGTTAGTAACTCGTACAGAATAATTTTGTGTTTTGAATGAAGTTGGACTATCTCTATGAACTAAGCCCACTTTACATTGAATTAAACTAATATTGGATACTCACCCAGGAAAAAGATACAGAAGCTGAAACACTTTGTGGAAATACCACAACCTGGTGGACAGCAAATCATACTGTAGGTGTAATACTCTTTTCTGAAATTAATCTTTGAAGTATGTGACAGATGACGATAGTTTTTCTAGAAGCACTGCTCCAATGACTTCAGTGGAATTACTCATGACTGAAGTAGACACTATGTTTTCTAGGCGGAATTTATGTATCTGTGCTTTTGCTCTCTTTTTGTTTAAGAACCCTGAAACTTCATTGACACATTAATTATAATGTAGGTGCTATTCACCTGAAATAATTCTTCTATTTGTAGTACATTATCACAATCAAAGCAAAGACATTACGTCTGGAAGAGGTGATGTTCTGTTTCACTTTTCCCCGAAAATCATCAAAGAATTCTGTCTAAGCTTTAAGGCCTAAGTTTAAACACAGAAAACCACAAAGCTTTTAAAAACACAAAGCTTTTCTTTGCGACCTGACTATTTAAAGTGATGAAAACTGTAAAATATGAGTTAAAAAATCTGACCTGGTGTTTGGGTGTCTTCTTGTAATACTGCCTTAAGGTCATTTTGCGAAACAAATAAATGAAATACCAGGAAAGTTTTCTGGGCATGGAAATGTGATTTTTGGCAAATTGTGGGTGTTAAAAAAGGAGAAAAAAAAACCCCAAAACTTGCATTGGAAAATTGATCTTTCCCACATTCTGTAAAGAAAACAATAGTAATCATTTTTGTTTTGAATCACTGAAATCCTTATATGTGCACTGGAATTGCAAAATCTGGAAATTACTGAATCATTGTCCTTCTTCAGAGGATTAATGAAATAACTTAATCTAGCTGTACTATTTTAAATAGAGAAAACACTCTTTTTATTTGGTGTATGCTAATTCTGAGTGATGAGTGGCATGCCAACATTTTTAGCCAGCATTGTCCATAGGTGTTAAGAGTCCTGCAAGGAAGCACCATGACATAACTAACCTGACTATAAGGCAAGTGTTAGGGTTATTTAGGGTTCTTCAGCCTCATTCTGTACAGTCATAGTTTTAATGTGAATGATAAGATAGAAACATGTGGAAACAAATATGGCTCTGAGAGCAGGACAGAACAGGATTTGTAAGTATGTAACAATGTGCAAGTTAAAGTAAGATAAAATACCCATAGGAAATTGTAGCAGGGCCTTTGATCATAGATATTAGAAAGTTAATGGTTAGGTGTGACAATATCTCAGTACACATTATCAGCTTGTTCAATGCTCGCATATATATGAGTTGTGCTGGTACTAGTAATGCATTAATTTCTTAGTCTGCATCTGAAAGCTACTAGACTTCAGTTAAAACAAAATCTAGTGTCTTAGTCATGAATGCATTAAAAATATAAACTGGACAGTGTCTTAAATGAAACTTCTTTTTTCTCATAGATGTATTAATCTTGAAAGTCTTGCAAAGATGACTTCTTAAATCTGGAGGGGATTTTCTGGTTCATTCACATTCTACTTGCAGCAGAAATCAGGCTAGTCCTTGCCTATTCCCAATATAAAGGTAAGTGACTAAAACTTGCCTATGTTCAACCCTCAGAATCTCATTTCTGCTTTAATTTAGCTTCTTCTTGGGATAATGGGTGTTAATTCACTTGGATTTTGAGGCAGATCTGAATATAAACCACAACTCTATGTGATAAGGCTGACCAAATTTGTCTGTGATTCGATGTCAGATTAAAATTAACAGCTGGTTTCAGCAGCCTCTACCTCTAAAAAGGATGACATTGTGTAGTTCTCCAGTGTTCAAAGAGTAGATGTTTTGATCTATAAAGAAATGTGATGTGGTATTTCATTATTAAAAAAAAAAAAAAGATTCTTTTTGGCTCAATCTCAGTTCATTTGGATTCTGTTTTTTCATCTGTATCATGGGATATGTTACTACATTTACCCCCCAGAGATGTTATTAATGTTTTAATTAAAAATATTGGAGAAAACGGATGAAAGCCTTGGATAATAATTGATGGGAATGAAGTATCTAATTTATACGGGCTTGTTTTAATGGATATCCCATAACTAAAAGAGGAGAAATAGCAAAACTTTCCAGAGATGTCTGGTAAAGGAGAAATGGCACTTAATATCTTCTAAAGCCAAACTGGTTTGGAATAAAAAGCAAGCTGTGAGCTATTTACAGTGATTTATAGAAGGATTTAAGTTTTCATAGAATATAGGAGAATTTGGGGATTCAGTATTAGAAAATTGTATTCTATGATCTACATACTATTTTAAGATGAGAACAAGTATGAATCTGTGTTGTCTCCTGCTTAGTTAGTTTCTTCTGTGGTAGTGTTCGATGCCTCCAGCTATTTATTCAACACTACTAAATTAACCTCTAGGAACAGCAAGATTAGTTAGATTAAGGATAGCTGGGTGTGTGTGTGGGGGGGGGTAGCTTCATGCTCAGCTCTGACTTAAATAAGGTTTTTGTTCATAAACTGCCCAGGGAGGTTGTGGAGTCTCCTTCTCTGGAGATATTCAAAGTCTGCCTGGATGAAGTCCTGGGTAGAATGCTCTAGGAGAGCCTGCTTTAGCAGGGGGGTTGGACTAGGTGATCTCCCGAGGTCCCTTCCAACCCTTGCGATTCTGTGAGTCTGTGATTCTGTAATCACTATTTAGACACATTTCCTGCATCTCTGTTTTAAAAAGTAGTATAGAATAAATTTGTATTCTATTATGCTGTTCATTGTTCCCAGCTATTTGTTTATTTTGCCCATTTTAGAAACTGCCTCAGCCCAGGTTCTGAGATGGTATTAAGAGGATGCAATTACACTACATCCCTGCAGATCAGGACTGGAAAGCCACTTGTGCTTAAGATGCACTTGATTTCACTATTACAAAGACGAGGATGTCTTGTTCTTCCTACTTCTTTGCTAAAGCTTTTCTGTATAGTGCACTTTCAAGTGCCATAATTGTTTCTGTTGCATCTATTCACTTTTAAAAGGATCCTATGCAGCAACTGCCAAAGGCAGGAAATGGAAAAGCTGAGCAGGCAGGGAATGCTAGGATCTGCAGTAACTTGAAAGACAAGTATTAGGTGAGGTGGCTCTTTCTAGGTTTTGTCTTGTGCCTTGAGGGAAGGCTCGATTCTGCCCAGAAGGCAATTAATACAACCCAGGGAGTTCCTGCCTCCTCCTGAAGTAGTTTACCTCTCTTCAGGTGTTTGGCAGTAAAGGGTGGCACCTGCCAGTTCCAAGGACTATCAAAGGATGACCTTGTACTCAATTAGGGGCAGAGAAATACTGCTTTTTATCAGGGGTCAGTGACTTACCAAGAGAAAACAAAGATTCAAGTATGTTCAGAAGGCAGCTAGCGAGACAGCAATCCATCTGAAGATTCACAAATCAAACAGAAGTTTGTATTATACCTCCAAATAGTGAGAACGGCACTGAATCATGGAAGGAAGTAGAAAGTCACTCTGACTGCAATTTCAGTTGCAGTAATTTACATACAGAAATATGAAAACACTGCATTTAGGATGGGAACTAAGCACAAAGTACACACAGTAGGCAGGACCCTATACCCAACAAGATTGACAGAGAATGGAGGAATCAGGACTTTGTAAAGAGAAAATGTAGAATTTAAAGCTTGTGATGTTTGGCCCCGGGAAATAGCTTTTCCTACAGTCTTTAGTGGAACTTCATGCAGGAGTAAGACTGCTAAGGTCTAGGTTGCTAGATGATCTGCCCTAAGCTACATGCATAGTTAGGTTAGGCATGCCCCAGATCTGAGCTATTGCCATTTTAGCAGGATAAATAGTAAAAAACCAAATAGTCTGACTTGTAGTTTAGAAAAATGTTAGCAAAATCTTCAGCACCCTTTCAATGGAAGGTAGGAAAGTATAACAGAATATGAAGCAGGTTAG
This sequence comes from Egretta garzetta, assembly GCF_000687185.1. Lineage (NCBI taxonomy): Eukaryota > Metazoa > Chordata > Aves > Pelecaniformes > Ardeidae > Egretta > Egretta garzetta. The sequence goes on from NW_009259685.1 coordinate 1,152,611, forward strand.
GTAGACGAGTATAAAAATGTCTGTATCTGCCCTTCACTGGGGGATGCTTTCACTAGGCTGTGACATGCACTTCTGAACACATAGGTAGCTATAAATCTGGATTGCAAAATTTAACACAGTCAAACTAGTGTTGGGGTTTTGCCTCCAGATTTAAAAGTCTTAAGTTTAGTAGAAATGTTTTTCATGCTGCAAAGATGTTTTCAGAATATATGGAAAACCAAGCCATCGGTCTGGATTTCATTCTGCTTTTGCTTACAATTGACAAAAGCTTTGCTACTGACTTTTAACAGGAGTTGGACTTGGCCTTTCAGATACCTGCCCAAATAAATCTTCTCAGAGCTTCCCTATCCTTAGTAAGTGAGGGTTTTAAAAACTCTAACATCTGTTTAATATAATACTATAATACTTGCCCGAAGCATTGTCATGATTTATTTTGGAAGCATTCTAATATAACTCTGATGCAGAAGTGGTAGGTCAGTCAATCTGTGTTTGTTTCCAACAATGTTGTTAGGATAACAAAATGTCCTGTAACTTTTCATTTCCTGTCAGTGTCAGAAAAAAATTGGTAATGATTACTTCTCTGGTGTTTTCAATACACTTATATTAACAGATTTTCATTCTGATCTAAACTGTGAAAATGAAGTGCTTGCACCTTGTGCTGAAAGTACGAATGTCTTCATGATGTTAACAGAACATCTTCTGTTCAGAGGGTAAAGCTGAAAAAATTGTTCCTGGAACTTAATATTTTGGGTGAGATCATTTTAGTTATTATATTAGTTATTTTAGTTCCTTTTGTTGGAAGCATTATGTTGTACTATCCTGTCTGAGACTGTCTTAGCATCTTGAAATGCATTTTTTTATAGAAAGCAGAGTTACTCAGATTTCTTTTACTCCTGTAGAAAGGAAAGGATTATGGAATCAAAATGTAAATCCTTGTTTTAATGTTCACCTTCAACATGGATAGACTTTAAAGCTGCAACTCAACAAAACACCTGACCCTCCCCTAGTTTTCTTACATTAAATACAGTTATTAATAAGTAAGTAATGAGAATAAAAGTGATTTTTTGAATAAAAAAAGGATAATGAAGGTTTTTAAAGCTATCTAATATTAACATTAGTGGGAGGACAATTGCTTTGATTGACATAAAGGAGACAGAACAAAGAACTTGTGAAGGGAAAAAAATAAATAAAAAACCCCATGAGCCACTACAAATAGAGACTGAAGTCAAGTTACCATAGCTGAGGCCTGTAACAGACTTCTGTATGGAGTAAAAAAAACAGGAATTCACAGATAACTCTTTGGCAGGAGTATAGCCTGAAATCTTATCCCCCCCAGAAATAAACTTCTTAGGAGTCACAGTGATACTGCAGCATCTTATACCTAGAGCTGAATTTTGACAGAGAGGTTAGTCAAATGTTGATCAGTGGTAGAGACTAGAGACTGTACTCATAAGGTTGTTCTTTTTCATCTTCAGTGATACTGGAAATTTTAGAAGTATGTGGAAAAGTATCAAATTGACAGACACATGAAATACCTTTATTACAGGAGTGACTACAGAACCTGAAGGCCTCTGCATAAGAAGAGAACTATGCATGATACACTTGTCGCCAATGCTGATTTGTGAATCCTGCTGACACAGTTTAATTTAGTAGCAGTTTAGAATGTACTTATGACAAATCACAGAATTTTGTTGTGATATTTGAATAATAATCATCAGTCAATTAACAATGTGATTAGACAAAATTAATCAAAACAGCGACTTAGGTAAAGATTTGAAGATGGCGAGGTTCACTCTATTACTACATGGAAGAAGTATACAAAGGAAAATTAAGTTATTCTCAAGTTGGAATGATTCATGGAGAGATCTTGGATGCAGGGGATAAGGAGGAACCTCCCGTTGAGTCACGAGGTTCAGAATAGACCCCTTTGCTTTCTAAACTCCTTTTCAGAGAGGAGTCTAGGTGCGGCTAGATCCAGTCTTAGTCTCAGATGTGGCCAACAGTTTATGTCTAAGGATAATATATGTATATCTGTCTAGTAGCAGTGTAAGACTCACTTTGTAATTAAATCATACATCTACAGACTACTTAAATCCATTCACACATGCACACACACAGAGATTATTTTTTATATATGTATGTATATATATAAACATATACCTGTTAAAAATTTGCCCTCACTACAAGAAAGATGTTGCGTTGCTGGAACATGTCCAGAGGAGAGCAACAAAGCTGTTGGGGGGTCTGGAGCACAAGTCTTACACGGAGCAGCTGAGAGAATTGGGATTGTTTAGCCTGGAGAAGAGGAGGCTGAGGGGAGACCTTCTCGCCCTCTACAGCTACCTGAAAGGAGGCTGTAGTGAGGTGGGGGTCGGCCTCTTCTCCCTGGTAACAGATGAAAGGACGAGGGGGAAAGGTTTGAAGTTGCGCCAGGGCAGGTTTAGGCTAGACATTAGGAAAAACTTCTTCACCGAAAGGGTTGTCAGGCTCTGGAATGGGCTGCCCAGGGAGGGGGTAGAGTCCTCATCCCTGGAGGGATTTAAAAGAAGGATAGATGAGGTGCTTAGGGACATGGTTTAGTGGTGGGATGGCAGGGTTAGGTTAAAGGTTGGACTCGATGATCTCAAAGGTCTTTTCCAACCAAGGTGATTCTATGATTCCAACCTAGATGATTCTACGATTCTATGGTTCAGTGATGGACCTCTAATTTTACCAAACTTTAAGAGTTTGTGAGCTCTGAGAGACATCCTACTCGGGGGAAGATGCTGGCCACAGCCTGCTGCAGTCCAGGAGAGCTCAAAGGGCCTCACTTAGGACCACTGTTTTATAGGGTTGTGAGCCACAATCCAGGTTGGTAATCACTGGAATTCCAGTAACGATGGTACCATGCCACATGGGCTGCGATACAGATAAAGTATGTTTCAAGGCTTTTCCCATTCTTGGTCCCCACCTCAGCCATGTAGGAGTTTCTGGTACAGATAGTGCCGCTCTCTGCCTCAGCTCTGTAGGAGTTTGATACAATTAGGAGTGCCTAACTGACCAACCCACTACACAAAAGCTGCTGTCTGGCAGGAATTCCTAAGGTCATGAAGTGGTCAAAGAGAGAAAAAGTTGGGAGGGGGGATGCACCACCACAATTCCATAGCTCTAAAGCGGCAGGCTGATATTTTTCATATATGCAGCCTCTAGCAAAGGCAGTGGGAGGAAAAACACATAACTGAACCAAGAATATAAACATTTTGCTTATATATTTGTTTCTTTCTCTTGACTAATTTGTTTTACCAAGTTCTAGGTAGTGAAAAGAAATTAGCCCCTTATCTGCCTTCCATTGTGGACACGAATAAATGACTTGCAGAGCGCATGTTGTTGTGTGGATTTGTAGAGAGGGAGGGATGGGAGCTAGGCAGCTGCAGATTAGTTGGAGGTTATGGCTGAAACTCAGTGGCCCTGCTGCTCCTTTAGTTCCATGTGTCAATGGGAAAAGTGGTCATGGCCATACTACTTTTCTTAGGATCTCTTAACTGAAAAGCTCCCTTACTTTTCATGAACTGCAACATTCTTGATTTTGCATAGCATATGCCACAGTCTTCAAAACACTAAGGTTGTTTTTTATACTTTATCTCTTACTTTCTCACTCTTAAATATCTGTCAGAATTATTATGTCACAATAATAATAATAATCATAAAACATCCCATCCTAAAGTAAAGTAGCTTATGAATAAGGTCCTCTGAGTTGTGATGCCATTGGTAATGCGATGCATATACTAAATCAAAATGGAACTGGGTGCCAGTAAAGGATTCCAGTATTTATATCTCACGTTTTTTATATGGCAATGGACTATTATTTCCTAAGTGTAATGGAAAAAGGTTTACTAGAAGTTAATACTTAGCTGAGTGAGGAAAACAGCACATATAGCAGTCATAGTTGTTGACAGAACAACCATTCTAGAAAAGCTGCAGTATGTATCTGTCAAATTTAAAGGCAAAAAACCTGAGAAGTCATTCTAAGAAAACGTGCTCATGACAGAACAAACTAGCTGAAAAATGTCAAAGAATCCTAGGCAGTAACAACGAAACCAGCTCTAAAGGGGATGTGAGGGTGTTTATCCTCAGCTTCTGAAATGATATATCATATGTAAAGCAGTTGCAAGTATTTTCTTCTTTATTTGAAAATACTAAAAGTACTAAAAAAAAACAAGTAAGCAACACTCCCTCCCCCCCCCGCCCCCAACCAGACCACATTCTTTCCACTGTAATATAAACACAAATTATGTCGGAGTCTGCTATTATTGTGTAACAATATGGGATAGAAATGGAAATTAATTGGAGACTTCAGTAGAAGTTTCTATCCTGATTGAAGGGAGAAGGGGAAGAATTTTTCTCCCATGTCCCAGTGGAGTTCAGCACTATTTAAAGCCAGCTTCTCCAGGTGGAACCTGGAAGCATGACTTTGTCTCTTCTCAGTGTGAAAAGTCTTGATATTCTCACTAAAAATGGAACTGAAACAATGGTTTGTCAACACTGTTGAAATGCTGGGTGTGGGTTCTGTAATGCTAATCATTACCTCCCATCCTTATAAATCAGATCTGTCCATTTTCCAGTAATTTGACTACTGTGAATAAAAGCACAAGAAAATAGTATGCAAGCCTGGGACGATCAAAAAGGAAAGGCAAAGAGGATCCTGAAAAGGCAAGGACTGTTAGGGAAACCAGACATGGCAAAATTTGTGCACAAAATGCAGTATCTAGTGGCAATGTTACAGTGTTACAGCTCGTGTTTCCTTCTCAGGTCAAGCCTTTCTGCAAAGATAGGTCAGGAAAAAAGATGGTAAAATTCAGAGGTGGGCTTTTTTTTAGCTTTTTTGTTGGTTCTTGTTTTGGTTTGGTTTTGTTTTGTTTTGTTTTTTTTTTCCCTTCCAATGTATGAGGTGTGTCTGAAGGAATATGGAGTTGGGTGTAAGGAAACAAAGAGCTTAGCCTGGAGATTGGGTTAATCGGCTTTTGGATGAGTTGCTGTGTCTCATGAGCATAGGATAGGTAAATAAGAGGTTGAATTAGAAAAGGGAATGACCCCTGAAACCTGTGTTGAACCTGTGTATAAACCAGTAACTCAGGGACCCCTTCTGAAAAGGTAAAAAGTAAGTGAAGGTAATATGCATGGAACAGACCTATGTGTTTAAGAGATGCCGTAGAACATTAGAGTTAGCGAGCATCCCCAAGTTAAGCAGACTTTTCAGAATGAAGTACATATCTCAAATAGTTTTATATCAAATAGTTTTATATAATTAGAGGCATGTGATATTCATATGATATGTGTGGTATGCTCACTAATGAGAAGTGCAGCCAGGGCTATGTTCAAATGCTAAGAAAAGTGGTTACTGCACTTGGAGAACTTTGTACTCCGGAAATCAAAATTCTTGCAAGTGGTATTGGCTGAAAATGGATTTGAGATAAATTCTGAACCTGAAAAATAAAATAAGCTGGATATAGCTTTTTTAATAATAGATCCTTTGACTACACTTACTGATTTATTTTTTGTTGATCTAATTAAAGTAATTGCATTGAATTACAAGAATATATCATTAGCTTATTGGATTTCTAGGAAACATGCAGTCAAAACTGTAAAAACCAAATCATGCAGTGTAAAATGCCATATCTGTCTTCTTCATTCCCTTCGTTCTGAATGTCAGTTATCCATCTGTCACCTGTGTTGTACCACCTGGAAGGTTTCAATTAATTTTTCTACTTTTTATGTCAAAGTATTTACATGCACCTGTTGAAATATTTATCAAATTACTGGAACAAATGTGCCTATTAAGATTTATATAAGAAATGAGCAAAAGTTCTGCATAACATGCATATGGGTGGAGACACGCACACAGAGTAATCTATGGTGATATGATTAAAATTAACCATTTGATTAAATTTTTAATGAATTAAAACTTTGTCTAGTTTTCAAAGAACTATGTGGAGGAAAAAAGTTACAAACTAACTTCTCTTGATTATTCTTTAGCAAAAATTACAGAGGCTCTGTGGGACTTCACAACAAAAGCAGCTTGCAGAGCTTCAATAAAAAGAAATCTATGGTGCATCCAATATATCTAGACAGAGAAAATGACCCAATTTTCTCTACTAGATGACAGTGATTAATACATGAAAATTCTCAGAAAGAAATCACACAGTGTGCTATGAAACTGAAATGATGTACAGAGTGAAAATCACGTAGAGCCCTGAGGTGCAAAATGCTGACAATGCTGAAGTCCTCTAGGAGACTGGGACCTCCAGCACCAGCTTCAGCATTCAGTCAACAGATTAATTCAAGTCACAAAAGGATAAGGAAGGGAGATGGGCATCAGATAATGTGAACTTAATTTAAAACAGTTATTTTGGGACCCTTCCCACAGTGGAGAGGAGTCAATGTGTTGTGTTGAAAGTTTTTAGACGTGAAGCAAAAGAGGGCATTTTGCCTTGTTTGTGAAGTCAAATGCTGGATCAACTTTTGAGGCATATGCTACTTGTTATGAAACTGGGACAGAAGTAGCCTATATGGATTAGAGAATCTGAGTTAAGTCCTTCTACAAATTTCTTTATGCAGGTTTGTTCTGTGAAAAACACAGATAGGAGTCTGGAACAAGTAAACCCAGAAAAAATAGCCAGATTACTCTGGCATACTGAAAGCAGGAATTACCACATAGCTTAACACCTTTTTTAAAACAAACAAACAAACAAACTTATAGTACCTCCACAAGTGTCCTTTATGCTGCCCTGTGTGTCTAAAGTTTGCTTCATTACTGTTATTCTGAGCAGGGAATGGCACCTATCATCAACTGTAGAAATCTGCTTTCTCCTGATTTCTAGTCAGTGTCAGGTGTATAAAGGGAAGCTAACTTTCCTAGTTATAAACCTTGGTCTGCTTTTTCTATTTTTATCAGAGTTGTCCTACTCTATAACTTGGAGATATCCTCTCTGACTTCTGTGTGGTATAGGAATCACCTGCAGATACAGAAGAAAGCAAACTAGAAACAACAAATAATCTGAGCTCTGTATCCTGATTGAGAGAGTTTTAAATGAGCAAGATGCAAGCTAGTTGCAAATTTGAGGTATTTTTATAACCAAAGTTTTGCTTAACTCTTTTTTGAGCATGTGCATCTGGGGCAGAGTACAGAAGCTCAAGGAGAGCAAGACTACTTCTAAGGTTCTTACAGTAAGCAGCTTAGACTTTCAAAGGGAAAGTTTGGAGGAGCTAGGTTATGTTAATCCTCTCCCACTGTGCTACTTCAGACAAGAGAGCTGAGAATAGGACTCATGATTCACCCTTAACTCTTCAAAAGCAAGTGCTCTTTCCTCTATCCCACAGTTCACTCAAGACTCCCGCTTCGAGGGCAGTTCTGCAATACTCATGAGAACATGCTTTTACTCTGTATAAGAACAAGATCATTGGCACAATGGGTGTAATAATTTTTAGCTTAAACCCATGGACAAGCACGAAGGAGCAGAGGTAGCTTTTGAAGATTAGAAGTAGCTTGATTGTTAAGTGCTACCTTCAATTAGTCTAACCTTCCCTTTTCATAGACAGCATTGCATTCTGGGTAGTAAAGTCTAACTTCTTGTTTGTCTGCTGGCCTTCGCAGAAACCTTTTCTTGCAACTTTGCTGACAATGGGCAAACCAAATATAAAGGAACATGTTGGATGTTTATAAGTATAGGGCAATGCTACCTAACAACTACATTTAACAAGCATTTGAAAAATGAGTTCTTGATAATCTCATTGAAATGAGAAAGGTTCTAGGATGGAGGACACAGAATAGCAGTATCCCTGGAATAGCAGAACTATTGGAAGGAACAACTAAAATGATAGAAACTGGATTATGTTGCTTGGTAGGTAGGAGACACTATCTTGTCTGTGAATATATTTAAAAGAAGGCTTGAATTAGCTAGATTTTCAAAACAGCGCAAGTTGTATCTTCCTACAGACTTTCACAGAATCATAGAATCATTAAGGTTGGAAAAGACCTCCAAGATCATGAATTCCAACCATCAACCCAACACCACCATGTGTACTAAACGATGTCCCAAAGTATCATGTCTACATATTTTTTTTAACACCTCCAGGGATGGTGACTCACCACTTCCCTGGGCAGCCTGTTCCAATGCTTGACAACACTTTTGCTTTCAGTAAAGCAATTTTTCCTAATATCCAATCTAAAGATCCCCTGGAGCAACTTGAGGCCATTTTGCCTTGTCCTATCCATGGTTATTTGGGAAAAGAGACCAACACCCACCTCACTACAACCTCCTTTCAGGTAGGTGTAGAGAGCAATAAGATCTCCCCTCTGCTTCCTCTTCTCCAGGCTAAACAACCCCAGTCCCTTAGTCGCTCCTCATAGGACTTGTGCTCCAGACCCCTCACCAGCTTCATTGCCCTTCTCTGGACACTCTCCAGCACTTCAATGTCCTTCTTGTAGTGAGGAGCCCAAAACCGAACACAGTATTCAAGGTGCGGCCTCACCAGTGCCAAGTACAGGGGCATGATCACTTCGCTGCTCCTGCTGCCCACACTATGGCTGATACAAGCCAGGATGCTGTTGGCCTTCTTGGCCACCTGGGCACACTGCTGGCTTATGTTTAGCCAGCTGTCAACCAGCACCCCCGGGTCCTTTTCTGCCAGGCAGCTTTCCAGCCACTCTTCCCCAAGAGTACTGGGTGGTTGTAGCGTTGCATGGGGTTGATGTGACCCAAGTGCAGGACTTGGCTTTGTAAAACCTCATACAATTGGCCACAACCCATCGATCCAGACTTTCCAGATCCATCTGCAAAGCCTTCGTCCCCTCGAGCAGATCGACACTCATTGCCGATTTGGTGTCATTTGCAAAATTACTGAGAGCACACTCAATCCCCTCATCTAGATCATTGATAAATCATCATCATTTAACTGAGCAGAACTTTCATTCATCCTTTAACTTTCATGCATCATTTAACTGAGCAGAAACTTGTGATTTATTATTTATTCAGAATCGATTTATATATTTACTGTGTTTATGAGAATTTGTTTGTTTGCTGACAGACTGAAAGAAAGGCAGATGATCTAATGTTTTCCCATGAGTATAATGATTCATTAGAATGAAGGTGTTTTGTTTTTTTAAAAAAAAAAGCCCAGCTAATGGATACAAATTAAAATGAAGCCAGAACATCTCTGGTTCATCAGTTACTTAATTAGATGATTAAAATAGCAGTGTTTTTCCCTTTCTCTTGGGAATGAAAATCCAATCTACTGGTATCTGTGTTAGTCACAAAAGTGGTGGGTATTTAAAAAAAAAAAAAAAAAAGAAACAAAAAACCAAAACAACTACCTACAAGCAAACTACTAAACTGTATAATTTGGTGCTGTGATCAATTGAAAGTGTTTGAAACTTCAACACTGATTACTAGGCTGGACTTCAGAGACTCTAGAAGAAGCAAGCTTCATCTGATATTGTAGGTACAAGTGCTCAACTCCTATTATTACATATTTATTTAACAGCCATTTGCTTATTTTGCAGACCAGAATTACTTAATGCAAATAGTGATCTTGTATTGAAAACCAAGATGGTTCAGGTTATAGTGCTGTTGCCACACAAAATAAATTTTAATTTTGAGGGAAAGGAATTTAAAGAAAAAAATCTTAATTAATTTCTTTTTCTGGTTTCAAATTTTAAATGCACAAGCTTGTTATTTTAATTAAGTGCATCTTCCAATGCATTTTTTTTTTTGTGGCATTAGATATCTGTAGTTTTATGCTACCCAGGTCTTGGGTATGGGGAAATAGGTGTGAACAGAATTTAATAAAATAACAAAAAGATTGTTTTTAATATATTTTCCCTGGACTATGTAATGTGCAGAATGAGATGCATTGGAATTATTCCCTATTATAAAGTTGTATGATTAAGAAAGAGTTTTACAGGCCATATTTACAAAATATAGGCATGAATACTTAAAAAATACCAGCTCTGAATGGTTTGAAGATAATCAGAGGTTTAGTAGAACATAGTTTGTCCTATGAAACAGTTCCTTAAAATATCTAAAGCAATCCCTCGCAATCAATACTGAGGAATGCTGAATAAGAAAATTAAATTCTCTGTGTGTCCTGCTTGTGGTTGTCATGGAAATACTCTGAATATTTTTGTCTGTGCTCAAATAAAGGTGCTGAAAATATAAAAGGTACAGAGTTAAAAAGGAAAAAAAATAATTAAAGACTCAGGGAGCTCAAAACGTGTTTTTTTCTAAGAGAGCACTGCAGGGTAATCAGTTTACAGGTAGCTTAGTGCAAACAGATGAAGCTATTCTTTAAATAGCTGATAAAATATAGTAAGATCCCACGTTAGGAAGTTAAAGTTAGATTAATACAGAGTAGATGTAAACTATGAATAAGTTTAATTACATTTTCTCTATGAATCATTGATTAAGTATAAATTTTGTGGATTCTCCATCAATGGAATTCTTCAATTGAAGATGGGGTGTTCCTCTGCTATATAGTATTTAGTCCAAAGAGAAATGACTTCCGTTGTATTTCCATTAGAGAAAGTCTACTGTTTACCTGTGTATTAAAAAAATATTAATAGTTTCTTACAGCTACCTAAATTGAAAGGCAGCTACTGAAACAGAGCAAGGGATTATTGAGTCCAATTAAGCTTAAATAAAGCCATATCAATAGTTACAATTAGTCTTGCTGATTAACTTTGTGTGAGTTCCCCATACTATATTGTTTGGACAGCTTTTATATGTTATGCTGATGCTAGGAATGGAGAGAAAAATAGAAAAAAAGAAGATAGTCAGGGTTTCTTGTGCCAGCATTTTAAATCCTTACAAAAATGTGTAAGAACAAAGCAGACTGGTGTTCATTACCTAGAAGGAAGCTCTTCATATAGATAGAGGTAATGTGTGGATTGAGTCATTACATCTGCTTTGATAATAGGGTGTAAAAAAACTCTGTAAACACAGACACATAGAACAAAGCTTTCAGGTGGGCTTTTCTGAGTTAAAAGCTCTATTAGAGTGCTTCTCAAGTGCATTCTTAAGAAGAAAAAGTAAATCAAGAAAGAGCCTTCTGATTAAAAAAAATTATTGTGCTGGGTGTCCTGAAGAAATTTGAGTGGATTATTTTGCAAAACTGGCCAATTTTCAAGGAGCAGTTATCACAGTGGGAAAGGCTGTAAGTCCTAACTATAAGAATATCTCTACAAGCATGATAAATGTATCTGTGATTGGACCAATTGGGATTTCATGGTCTGAAGCATTATGAATTTGTCAGTTCTGTTCAATTGTTTCCAGCAAAGTGACTCCATCATATTGTTCATGTTATTTGGGGGAAAAAAAAAAAAATCAAAATGAAAGGGTTTAAAATTAGATTGTGTACTGACTCCAGGCAATTGGTCCTTGTCCAGAATCATTTTCCTATCTGTTGATAGACTCTTGCTGTAATATTCACAACCCATTTGTGGCTAGTCACAGCCCATTAACCATCTGTTCCTCTATTAAGCAACTTTATTTTTATAATGTAAGTATTTAATTTTAATAAACTTCATCTGCTAAGCATTTATCTTATGCATAATAAGGAACTGTTTCAAACATGGTCACTGGGCCATATAAAAGTAATAATATTTTTATGGACTTCCTTGGGTGTAAAAAGGAAAGACACTATTAGAATAGTTTGAAAATCTGAAAGTATTTAAAATACAGATTATTATAAATAAGTACTATTTCTTTAAAGTGTGAAATGAACAAAAAGTTTCATATAGTGAAATATTTGCCTAATCTAACACCACATGAATAGAAAGTGAGCTGTGGAGTGTAGCTTTGGTTTTATATATTACACTGTACAGCAAAGGTAAGATATGTTAACAGCGATATTTCTAAAACACTTCAAACATGGGGTATAGATGTCTACTGGTTTTTTACAAATCCATTTACTCATCTGTTTTGCTTAAGAAGATTTGGTGAACTTAATGAAAAATATCAACCAACAGCTATGAAATTATAACTAAGAAGTTTAAAAAGGATAACATGCAAGAGGCAGAAAATAACAGAATTAAGATTCCTGGAGTGACCTTCAGTTTCAAAATGTACACATGGGCATTTATATAATCTTTAATTATCTAATCATAGTTTATTTCTGACAAATTTCTGAATAAGACAAGAGTCTTACAGAAAATCACGTATGTGTCAACCTGTAAGATTATGGAGGAATACCTGGGCTTGTAGTATTTGAATATTCCAGTAGCAGCAATATTACTAGTTTTCTTTTGTGGTACACTATGGTTTTTTAATTTAGTTATATAGAATAATAATAGAACTCACTTGGGCTATGATGACTGAAGATCCCACATGTGATTTGGAATTTCAGTTAACAGAAGCTCACCAGCTCTGGTCAGTTCATGGAGAGCTCTGTCCTATTTGCCTGTCACCTTAACCCAGTTTCTTTTTAGTTTTTCTCAGTACTAAAAGTCTTCAACTACTTACTAGTCATCTTAGAAAAAACAGTGTTTATCCTATTCATTTATTCCTTTGTGGTTTGTTTTCCTTTTTTTCTTCCCACTTACTTTGTTTCTTGCCTTTTGATTTCTTTCACTTAATTTCTTGTTTAAAGATGTTCTCCTGCAGCTTCCACTGCAGTTGCTCTGGTTAGCATAAATCTGAATATTGTCTTTACTCCAGGTAAATGTTGGACTTCCTATTTTGAATTCTACAGGAAATAGTAAGGCTGTAGAGAAAAATGTCTTCTTATTGTGTTATGTATAAAATAATAAAATTTACACAAATGAGATATACTTTAATGATAAATAATTTGGTTTAAGTAAAACAATATCGAAAAGGATTGCTGTAGCAACATAGAAGAATGGAGTCTTGTAGCAAGGACTGTGGAAACTATGGCATTCATGTTCCTTAGGAAGATCTGACCTGTTGTGGTTTAACCCAGCAGACAGCTGAACGCGCCACAGCCACACGCTCACTCCTCCCCTCCCTCAGTGGGATGGGGTAGAGAATCGGGAAAAAAAAGGTAAAACCCATGGGTTGAGATAAAGACAGTTTAATAAAAGAGTAGGGGGAGGAAGTAGTAGTAATAATAACTACTACTACTACTACTACTACTACTACTACTACTACTACTACTAATAATAATAATAATAATAATAATAATAAACAGAATATAAAAGTGATGCAAAGTGTTTATGCTCACCACCTGCTGACCAATGCCCAGCCCACCACAGCAGCGATTGCTCTTCCCTCGCCAAGTTCCCCCGAGCATGACGTCATATGGTGTGGAATAGCCCTGTGGCCAGTTGGGGTCAGCTGTCCTGGCTGTGTCCCCTCCCAGCTTCTTGTGCACCTGGCAGAGCAGGGGAAGCTGAAAAGTCCTTGACTGGTGTAAGCACTGCTGAGCAATAACTAAAACATCAGTGTGTTATCAACATTCTTCTAGTATTAAATCCAAACCATAGCACTATGCCAGCTACTAGGAAGATAATTAACTCTATCCCAGCCAAAACCAGGACATAAACATACATATTTTTTTTTAATTTTCTCTTGGAACAGAAGAAAAACTTTCCATGGGATGAAATTTCAAAAGCTTCCGTGCTTAAAAGCGAAAACATAGTGACCTTGTGGTTTTAAGTATTTGGACACATCTAGAAAAAGAAGTCCTGATAGTGAAATTTTGTGAATAAATGAATCTTGGTACCCTCCCTTTGTGGCATGGACCTTATCCTTCTGTAACTTCTGAATTTGCTTATCCAGTCTGGCTGAAATTGAACAAGGGATAAAGGTCTCAAAGACTAAGTTCCACCACATTTTTTTTAAAATAAAGGGCTGGCAGAGAAGAAAAGCTTCCACAAAGATGTTGCTAAATAAGCTTAGTGCTTATTAAAAAATATGTTATATAGAAGTTAGTCTTATGCCACAGAGGAATCCAATCTCCATTTGTTTGTGGTTCATGATATTATTCAATTGATTCAGCTCAATTTTTCATTGTTGGCAGCTGCAATGCCTTTAGAAAATCATAGCACAGAAATCAGGGAATTGGAGAGCTATGCTCTCAATTGTGAGACTGTTTAGTGGTTTAGAGTCTTTAGCTTCTCAAATTTCATCTTGTCTATAACTGAACTTTCAGAACAAAATCCCAATATTTTAATGCTGAATTTCACTTTTTTAAGCTCCTATAAGGTTCCAGCAGTGAGACATTGGTGTAGTCTGATTTAAAGGATCAATGGTAGCCAGAAAATTCTGGGTTCATCCCTGCACTAGAAGAAATAAATAATACAGTGGGAAAAGCACCATATGTGTGTAGATTTCAGAAAGTGTTCTCTTCTTCCATTGTTCCTGACACCATTGTATTGCGCATTTCGGTTTATTAGCATCTCATGTCACCCCCTTCATCTTTCTTCATATGTATAGGTTTGTGAATGTAAAACATTCTTCTTCCCAACTGGCTGCTCTCGTAAGCTTCAACTCTCTATTTTGGTGACCAAGAATTTGGCACCAGTTTCTCACTAATGGATAACATATATTGCTTATGAAGGTTTAAAGCTGTGATACTAATTCTGATTTCAGCTCTGTTTATCGTCAACGCTTTATTTAAAAGAAAAAGAAAGGAAGTTATAACCTCTAACATATGCTTATATCAAGCCAATACATGCAGAAGGACCATGATAAAAATGGAGAAAATATTGCAGACCATTTCAGGCAGAAAAATTAAGTTGGATGAACTCCTGAGTACCCTCCCAGCTCTCTACTAGCTCAAGAAGGGAAAAACGCTGAAAAGTGAAAGAAAAGAGCACACAGAGAGTCTGGCCTAACTGCTTTTGACCTCTGTAGATGTATATATGCTTCTGTTTTCCTAGGACAGTGAAGGTGTTCTCATAAAGCTCTGTATTGGAGTTTGGCCGCACAAGCAGTTTGGAAACATATCCCAAATCTGTAATTGAAGCACTGTTTATTTGGAATTAAAATCCAGAGCTGATACTGAAGCACACTTCCTATATAGATTTTGGTTCAGAAGAAAGATGTTTCATCAGTAAGACATAAAAATATGTCCTAGTACCAATTAGAAAGTATGTTGGTTCCAGGCTAAATAGAGTGAAGTCAAAATGTCAAATGTGTAGGGTTTTTTGGTTGTTGGTTGGGTTTTTTTAATGGATATTCAACAATATGCCTTGGCATCAAATATTTTAGACCACATTGTGGAAACTGAACATGTAGACATGCACTTATCAGCGTCAGGACAGGGACTTCATCTTGAACATTCAATGGAAAAATGGTATGAAGCAAATTCAATTTTACTTGGATTAATATTGATTTAAACATTTGCCATCTTCTTGATTTGAGTTGCCCATCCACTTCAGAGAGTATGATCAAAAAGTTCTCTCATCCTGAACAAAAGCATTGTTCATCTCATACAATACTAAGGGTCTCTGCAGGTGTAAATTGGCTTTGCTGTGTTGAATTCAGTGGAACTGTGTCAGTTTTCCATGGCTGGCAATGTGCCATTTTAACTTACAAAATAGGTTAAGTTCAAAGAGATCCTCAATCGCAAGGTTTAATGAAGAATTAATCTTTCATCTGAATGTTGCCCCAACTCCAACCTTGGCTGTCCTTCCTCTGAGCTCTATAGGCAGCATCAGTCTCGTGATACAAGCAGCCATCTTTTATTGCTTTATATAGCTGTTAAAATCGGATTGTTAACAACTAAAGAGATATTTTTTTCTTCATTTATAGAGTGTTTATAAATTAAGTAGAGTTGTTTTTTGTTGAAGGTTGCTAATAGACTTTCCCTGGGAGTTGCTATAGTAACAGTGCAATAATTAAACGTTAAAGGTGATGTCTTATGTTGAAAGATAATGCATGCAAAGGGAGAGAGTATAGAAGTCCTTTTACTAAATCATTTAAGGTATGTTTAAGAAGGGGCATTAAAAGTGGCAAAATTCCTGTTTGGTTTTGGTTTGGGTTTTTTTTCAAGTTCTATTTAAGTAAAACGTGCAAGATAAAGTTCCGTTCAATCTTTTTTCTCTCAGCTGTTCAAGTAAAAAGGAGCACAAATATTCCTTGACTCCAATATAGAATTTTAAATTTATATTTAAGATGTGAATGCAATGCAAATTTGAGTCCCCAAGAGTGAAATCTGCTTTCTCTGGAAGTGCTTCCACTCCAAAGGGCTGCACTTCCACACAGAAATCTGTAATCATTCACTTGGACACAAGATCATGAAAGAAACAACTTTGTTGCACACAGCGATGTTCAGAAATAGTTTGACTTTAGCATAGCTGGTATCAGTGACAAGGCTTGAGCACCAGTTGTGTCTCAGCTAGGATAGAGCTGAACTGAAAAAGTATATATTTTCCTGGTTTGACTTCTAAGAGTTGCAGTGTGTATTGTCATCAACATCAAAACCAGGTAGTGCGATAGTGACAAATCGCACTGTCAGTTATTTTTCCCCATCTGAATTGTTGTCATCTACACATGTAGGCAAGTTTCTTTCAGACTAAGAAATTCCTGTGCGAGCCATCAACTGACCTATTTCCATATTCTCCAGTATTTATCAGTACCCAACAATACTAAATCATATTTAAGGAACTTGTGTCCTTTAACTTTATACTCTTTGCCAGGGACGGTGGCTCTTCTCACGCTGCACTATGTCTGCCTGTATAGCAGTGTCCCTGTAGCAGTAGTCTTAACACTTACTGGTGACAGTGACACTGTATTACTCTTAATTCTTTGTGTTGCGAGTTCAGTTTTGCATGTGATGTCTTCAGATTTGTATGATTAATTGAATTAGTCATATCCACAAATCAGTTCATGTAATCCACCTGGCTTTAGTTGAGGTTCTGGTTAAAAATATTCCTGAAAACATAACAGAAATGACAAATAAAGAAAGTGAAGTAAGTCTGACTTCGTAGACAACATACACCACTGGAATTTTGGCAGAAGAATGTTCCCCAGAATAAAAGGTTAGGATTGTAAGCATTTCCCTGTATAATCCAGGGTTTGGGGATATAATAAACAGAAAATTACGTGGAGCTTGTTTACTGACATTGTACCTGCTTGAGCCGTTGCTGAGACGGAAGTTGCAAGTTTGGTTTCATTCAGCTGTAGTTCAGAAGTGACATTATGGATCTGTTGATGTGCTAAAGGACATGACTGTATAGTACATATCATTTAGGAGCACAGTCAGAGCAGTGGGCTTTTCTATCCCTGAAAGCTACGTAAAGAAAGATACAAATTCAGAGATATGCCAGATCACAGTTGGAAGGAAGGGCAGAGCTGAGATACATTAGATGCTGTTAAAGTTGTGAGAAACATGAAGTATGAGGCATCAATTTATGTTGTTCTGAGACTCTTCCTGCTTTCAAAATTTGGTCACCCATGTTCAAAAAAGAATCATGATGCTACAACTTGTAAAAATGGGAAATTTTTAGGTCTTCTAAGATGAAAATCACAAAGTATTTTACTGTACTGTTTCATATATTAAGGGTACGTGTGGATTCTGTGAAGAAGGTACAAGAAGTGGAAGGAATAAAAGTACAGCTGCTGACAGAAGAATAATTGAAAAATAATATTCTTAAGTTAAATCTTTGTCATTCTATAAAGTTATTTTATACTCTGAGTCCCATACTTGAATGGATTTTTAAATGAATGAGGGAAGATATGAGAGTTTTAATAAGGCTGATGCTAAGGTGAAATGATGCACACTGGTTTTCAGCTTCACTGAAGACTCTTAAAACTCATCCTTAATAATACGGCAAAATCCTCAGTTTTTGTACAGTATGACAAAAAGATGGTAATGTATTTTGCTTTGGAATTGGCTTTGATGGGTGCTGCCAGAATACAGAAAATATTTTCCTCTTCAGAAGTCTGCAAATAATTTTCGATTTTTCTGAATTATATCTTTTTGTTACAATTTGAAAACTAATCTAATAGAACATTAGGAGCTCACTGCAAAGGTCTGACATTTAAAATTTGGCCAATTCAATTTATGGCATATGTGGAACTGTCTTATTTTATAGAATTTAGGTTCTCGTAGTTTTCTGTCCAAAAGATCAGCTTTACTTATTTATCAATGCAAAAAGGTACAGTAATATACAGTAAAGCAAAACGAAAGTGTCTTTAAATCTACCACTGAAATTACTTGGGTTTGTTCATCTTAATCTTCAAAAATCAGAGTTAGTTTGTGTTGTTCAGGGTCTTTTAATCAGTATCAGAATATTACGGCAAGTAAGATGCCAAATACATCAGGGTCCATAACCAGGGATAGAGGCATGTTCTTGGGCTAAAACAGAACCCAAACCATAACAGTGATCCTTTGCATGGACAGAAGGAGAAGCATAAAATCAACACTAACTTCATCTGTGGAAGTGGAACCGTGTTTCTAACAGGGAATATATGATACCCTGGGTGCAAAAGGATAGGCATCTTTTTCTCTAGCATGAGTGATAGCTCCCACTGCCTTTTTAACAAGGCTTTTAATTGTCCAGCCGACATTGGAACTTGGACCTCTGGCAAACTCCCCAAAACTGGTATGTCTGGCACATCCTTTAATCTAAAGGTGTTTATCAATATGCTTTAATTTTGAAAAACAGGGCATATTATGTTTCAGTGTTGTTCAGTATTTTTTATTTCTGTTTTCCATTTCTGATCAGTTTGGCTTCTGTTAAGTCAGATAAATTTACGGAAGTTACTTGGTAAGAACTAAATTGCCAGAGGTATTTTGGTGCCTGTTTTCTATTTAGGGTTTGGTTAGTATTTCTTTTCAACGAGATTTAGGTACAAAAATTGGAGTTAATTTTTCCCAAGGACTGCTACAGTGCATAGCAGAGTACTTTGGCACTAGCAAGATGCTACAGGCATCGGGGCTGTGTCAGTGAAGTCATTGAGATATATAGTAATTGAAATGCAATGGTAGATCAATGAAGAATGCTCATTATGTTGAAGACACGGATATGGGACTGCAAGCTGATTATACGGCAGCACTTCCTGTCTGGCTGCTCTCATTGTACCACAGGTTTTCTCTGTGGACACCAAGAGAAATTTAGCCAGATGTTTTGAAATGTACATAAGGAGGGGAAAAAAAATGAAGTGGTTTTTGAGTGTGTGTGGCTCGTTTTTCTGTCTTTCTTAATGTATCTTTTTCTTAACATATGCACAAAAGCAGGTTGATTAGGGCACTGGAAACCTCATGTACCTCAAGAAGGAGAAATGCAAAGTTCTACACTTTGGGCAGAATAACCCCATGCAGCTGTACAGGCTGGGATTGACTGGTGAGTTAGCAGCCCTGTCAAAAAGTTCTTGAGGTCAAACTGAGTATGAGTAGTAGGCAGACTGCATATTGAACTACATTACTGTGGCTAACAGATCAAAAGAAGTTACTGTCTCTCTGTGCTCAGTGTTACTGAGGATGCATATGCAATACTTCCTGTGCCTTTTAATCTCCCAGTTCAAAAAGTTGGTGAGAAAGTGGAGATGATCCAGTTGTGGGATATGAAGATAATCAGAACCAAGTCAACTTGAACTACAATAAGAGGCTGAAAAGGCTGGGCTTACTTAAGCTGATGCAGGTTTATTTAAGGGTAATTGACATCTACTTGAAAGGGAGTTACAAAGGCCAGAGAGCCAAACCTGTCTCAGTAGTGGTAGGAGATGTGATGGGACAATGGCCACAAGATTTCATTAGAAAAAACTTATTTACTAGTCAGGGTGGAAGTGTGGGGGTGCGGATATGTATGTATAGCATTGGGTCAGTTTACCTAGAGATGTCATGGCATCTCCTTCTTGGAGATTTTCAAGACTTCAATAGGCAAAGCCATAGCTGATCTTAACCTAGGCTGTGGATAGTTTCTCTTCAAGTAGAAATCAAGCTAGGTGACCTCCAGGGATCTTTTTCAAACAAGCATTTTGTAACTCTCTGAGTGAACTACATCCGAAAGGACAAAAATACCATGCCGGGGAAGTTGTCAGGAAGGTAAAAATGGGTGAGAAAATAGTAGCTCCTACCTATGTCCTCCCCCAGTTTAGTACTACTACCCAGAAGGGTGCATTCTTTTAACCAGATGAGAAGCAATGTGTATATAACCAGCTGGCTTTACTGCATGTATTTTGGACTGATTGCTGGTTGGATGTCAAGGGGGTTGCAGGCTGCCAAGGCAAAACACATATGGACTGAGTTCTGTTTGCTGTTCCCGCTGAGATGGCACTCAGTTCATGTACAGGTGCCACAGGACTTAGGAGAACTTATATCATGGAGAATTTAACCCTCTTTTGACTTTTTTTTTTTTTAACTGTCCAATAGCTTTAAAATACATGTGAAAGAGAGTGCATGCTTGGTTATTGCTTATTCCAGCAATTTTCTTGCTGTGGAAGAGGTGGCTTCATTTTACAGTAATTTTGCTTTTGAATGTTGAATTTCCTGTTCAGAGAGAGAAAAGGATGAGTGCAAATTTCCACTTCCCTCTTAATTAAACTGTATTACTTTTTTGTTGAGAAAAAAATCAAAATCTAGCAGGCTTGTTTGCTATGTGTCTCATTAATCCAAGGCAGGCATTATCTTGTTTTGACAGTTAAGGGAAACACAGAAAATGTTTACTACTTACACACAGTCAGTTGCAACAAATTGAAAATACAAGTTTTCCTGATGTTTACAGTCCAACTTTTCTCTGAAGGCTGAAGCTAAATGTGTGATCAAAGGCTCTCCTTCAGTGATTCTGCAACTGGTATTTCTAATTGCACAATTAGTTTAAAATGCTTTTAGCTTTTATTAGGTTATTTGTTTAGTGCCTGGTCACCGTAAAGAAAAAGTCCAGTGAGGATTAGATGACCAATGATGTTTGGAGGAACTCTTGTAGCCTACTCCTAAGGCTATAAAGAGGAGATCAATTACCCCCAATGCCCAGTGTGACCCACCAACTCCTCTCCCAGAACACCTGGTGGACTGCAGGGAGTTACTGCCTATGGGGGTATAGGAGTCAGTATGGGATATAAAGGGATTTGGGGGTTGTGTAAAACTTACTATGGGATATTTTAGGGGGGTGGTGGGAATGTGTGAAACTGGGTATGGTATTCTTGGTGGGGTGGAACAAAGGCAGGGAAAGGGACAGCTCAAGGTGGATTGAGGAGGAACAAGCATGGAAAAATAGAAGGAAAATAAGATATAGAAGCCAGTTGACTGTAAATAGATGGCTGGTCAGCACATTTGTCCAACTATGCTCTGTGATTGATGACTAGGGTGTCCTGTCTTCTTATTAAACTCTATTCTTAACTGGTTGTCTGGGTGGTGTATTCTGTGTGTGTGTGACACAAGTGAGATAATGAAGACACCATAGATGTGAGTTAGCTGCTGCAGGAACCATAAATCCAAGCAAGCTTCCAGAGAGACAAGGGGATCTGAAGGTCAGCTACAGGGAAGACCATAGGTCTGGACAACGTACTGGAGATAGTTATTGATGGAGGCATGTGTGTTCGTACACGTAAGTGTGTGTAATGAGAAGAGATCTGAGTACCACCAGCTGCAGTGGGGCTGCAAACCTCAGGTGCTTATATGTCCAGGTGCCAGCAGCTAGGGAGACTAGAGGTATCTGGGGCAAGCTACTGTATAGACTTGGGTGTCTAGGACCAACTATTGGAGTTATGCATATTATCTGTTTATTTTTGTGTATATATTTCGCTATCTGACCACTACTGAGCAGACAGAGAGGAGGAACACAACTTGCTCATCTGTGCTGTTAACATTTGTGGGAGTATTACTTTCTTTCTTTTTTTTTTTCTGTGGGTTCTGATAAGGTAATATTCTCTGCCCATGTTATCTGTGTGCCCAGCTATGTATGTTATGTGTATTCACATATGTACACTATGTGTTGTGTATGTTTGCATATATTTGCTTTCAGTCTCCTTACTGGGTGAACCTGGGGACATGTAGCTGCAACATCATTGCACCTTTCAGTCTACTGTATTTTTTTTGACAAGACACAGGATGGCAAAGTAAAAATAATAAACTCATACTTTATCAGCTTTGAAATAAGTTCAAGTGAAAACAACAAAAAAATATTAGCTTGTGAATGTTCAAAAATTAAATACTAGCCAAAGATGACTGGCAGAGTTTGAGACTCCTAGAAGTTTTAAGAGGAAAAAAAAATATTTTCAGCAGAGAAAGAGGAAAAAGATAAGTCAAAATCAAATATTCACCTGTTTCCCCCAGATATAGAGACTATTTAAGAACATTGGAAGAAGTGGGGGGGGGGGGGGGGGAAGTAAATATTTTGACATACTATATCAAAGGGAAAACTTAGATGTTCCAAAATATTGTTGTAAAATTATTTTGACCAAGCTGTACCAGGAACAAACAGAAGACTAAATTATGTCTTCCAGAGTCCCTGGACAGATGAAAGTTTACTGTCAGAGATGTGAGTGGAGGGTATAGCTTATGTACTCAAAAAGCATGGGTAGTGCTTGATACCTTGTGGAAAGTTTTAACGTGTAGTTTCAGCTGACTGGCCAGATCTGTAAAGAGCCAGCGAGGAGTCAGTGAAATTGCCTGTCAGACACCACCAGGAAGTGAGGACCACAGATGGAGAATGATTCTAAATATATTAGGCTTCGCCAAATGTGTGCCTAATGGAAACACTTTTATTTATATAAAAGACTCCAAAAGCTGACATTACAGTTCTTCCCGTGCTTCTCCCAGTTCAGGTTTAATGATATGCTTTTTATTATCTGACAGTGACACTGGGAAGTGATTCTATTTGCTGGTGCAGACTTTAGCAAATCCATCTTTCCTGTGTGAATCAATTTCAGACTAACACTTTTGCTTGGGACTAGTTTACTTTGAGTGTTTGCTATTAGATGTTCATGGATTGTTTGCACCTCCTCCATCAGCAGCCGTGCTAACCAAGCGGTTTTGTTCCCATCAGTTAATAGCTTGTGAATGTTCAAAAATTAAATACTAGCCAAAGATGACTGGCAGAGTTTGAGACTCGTAGAATTTGTAAGAGAAAAAAAAAATAATTTCAGCAGAAAAAGAGGAAAAAGCTAAGTCAAAATCAAATATTCACCTGTTTTCCCCAGATATATAGACTATTTAAGGACACTGGAAGAAGTGGGGTGAGGGGGAATTAATTAAATTAATATATTTATAAATAAATACATAAATAATACAAATATATATTAATACCATATTCTAGTCTGATTCTAAGATTTTCTAGCAGATTTTCACCATTGCATGAGCACATTATTCTTGATTATCCTTTTCCAAAATGTTATAATCATGTCTGGATTCTGTTATATCTATTATGCCTCATTTCTTTGTAGTCTTGTACATCATTAACACATAACTCACTGCCTCTACTGGTTTCCAAGGGTAGGACAGTATCTTTCAATGCCTCCATTCTGTCACAATTATTTCTCAGTGTGATTTCTCATTAAATGTTACTATAAAATTCGTAAGTAAAATTTTGCCTTGCACACTTGACTCACAAAACTCCAAAATAATACTTCCAGTTTCATTACTTACATTTTACAATTTCTGCTGTTGTTCTGTCAGCTAGTGCTATAATAAAAAAAGCAAGTGTTTGAAAACTTAAAATTTTGCACAAGTGACTTTAAAATTGATACTATTTACTGAAAATATTTAAAAAAAAAATTATCTAAGTTTCAAGTTTAATGCACAAACGCACTTGGATTCTCTAATTGTGCAATTCATGAGGAATATTAACAGTATTGTATTGGTAGCTAATTTACCTGAAGGCAACTGTGTAATTGTTTAGCTCAAATATTAGACATGAATATGATTTTGCTAATTAAGGATTGTTTCTTATCCCGTTTAAGTTAATAGGAGGCTTATATTGAATTTCTTTGGATCATGAGCAGACCTAAAATGTTGTTATACTACTCAGAAAAATCCTGATTCATGTTTTGGCACCATGTAATGCTTTTTCTCTGCTTGTGCTGTTTGTTTGCCAAAGACAATAGCTGTGCATCTGCAACTTTATTTCAATCAAAGCAGCAAACTCACTTTTGCTGTTTATGTACACCTCTTCTAGAAGGAATTGCCCTGCACCTCTCTAATGTCTGAGTGCCTACACAATCAGTTAATCAGAGCTTATAAGAAAGTCTGAGAGAATTAGAGGATCTCAAGAATTATAAGGGGAAAAAAAAGAAAAATGTATGAAGTCATCTGTTACAGATATGGAATTTGCTCTAAGTGTTTCATTATATTGTTAGTTTTGTGCATTATACTTCAATTAGACCTTTCTTAAATGTGTGTACGATCCCTCTTTCCTGATGCAGCCATACCATGTGTGACATGCATTTCACTTAATTTTCTCATGGAGAAACAATAGATTTTCATCCAATATATGATATTTATAATTCTGTTTCTCATTTCTTAGTAGGACTTGCTGGAAACACTGGTTTTGCAAAAGGTTTTCTTGTTAAAATTAAAAATAAATGCTGGAGAGAAATGAGGAGTAGGGTATTCTCAAATTTCTGTAAAAGAAAAATGAGATATCCTACTGATTCAGGGCAATGATGTAAACTTAGACATTGTTTATCTATCAGTGCTAGTAGAGGGAGGTGTAGTATGCAGTTCCCTCTTTCCTCTGGAGCAGAATGTGATGGAGAAATCAGGAAACCTTTCTACAAATTTGGTTATCGAATTTCATGTCTCTTCAGTGTTTAGGTTTTTTGTCACAATGGCATTTGTAGCAATAAACAAGTTTAAATTTTTTGGCCAGTTCTTCTACTTAGTAAAAATAGTCATGTCGTTTGAAAAGCAAGTTCCTCCATCAAACTCAAACCCAGTGCTTTTAAGTGAATTGCTGTGATTTAAGCTTGTATTGTGGGTTATATTTTGAAAAGTGTAGAACTGCATGCTTTCAAAAGGGACTGTGGGTGCACAGATGCTTATCTCTCACTGAAGGATAATAGGATTTATAACTGTGAGTCATACTGGCGCCTTATAAAAAGCTTTAATCATCACTAGAAATACTTGTGTTATCTGACTAAGCCTTGTGGAAATGATGACATAGTAACCACAGTTTCAGGGTGAAGAACAAGAACAGGGTATAACCTGATTCAATCTGTTGTGGTGCCTGGTGACTGGTATATTCCTTTACTCAGAAATACAATGCTAAATCTCTCTGGAGTCAGGGGGCATTCAGGTTTTTTGCAGTCACTTGCCTCAGTCTGAGTTTGCCTGTACCAAGAAGGATAGGGTCAGAAGTGTGCCTGCTTGTTCTGATTTGCAGTGTGGGCAAAATGGTGCTTAAGGCAGAGTAGAAGGTATTGCCAGTATCTTTTCATTTGGCAAGAAAGCTCCAGTTCGTGTGTACCGGTGCTATGCTGCTGTTCTGGCTCTGGGAGGGGATTGCTAGTGGCGTGGCTTTAGCTGAGAGCGCAGCTCTCTCTGTGACCTTCCCAGGAACAAGGGAGAAGAGCAGCGCTGGAGCAACTGGGTTTCAACCCATGACCACTAGCAGCACTGCCAGCTGAGGCCAGGGCCTGACAGAAAATGCCTGGCTTCTGTTCCATTGCTAAGAAGAGACACCAGGATCCCTGCACTCTTCACTACTGAGGCTGTGTCTTCATAAGAACCAGGGGATGGAGGAACATTGTGCTGGGAGATAGTCCTCCCATTTGAGACGACTACTCTATTCTAGCAGTCCTGAGCAGCTTAACGGCTCTGTAGGAGTTATGAGCGCAGTAGTGTGTGCCATCTCTCTCACCTGACGTGTACCAGTACTCACCACTTTTGCCTCACAGCTGAGACTATTGCATACTTGAGCAAATGGTCCTTCACTGAGCTAAAGCCGTCTGCAAGGCAGTGTTTGCTACTTGGTACTGCTGCATGTAGTCTGAGCAAGACAGGGTCATTTATACAGGCTCTAATATGCAGGATCAGTTTGTTCTCTGGGTAAGATACCTGTGAAGGTATCTTCTCCCAGCTGATTGGGAATTTATGGACAAGAAGGTATCCCATTTGGGGTAAAAGACTGCAGACTTCAGCCTGGGGGATAAAAAGCCATTTCAGTGTCTCAGAACAAGCTTTCAGTCTGTTGAGGTTTAACCCCGGCCAGCAACTGCACACCACACAGCCTCTCACTCATTCCCCCCATGGTGGGACGGGGGAGAGAATCAAAAGAGTAAAAGTGAGAAAACTCATGGGTTGAGATAAAGACGTTTAATAGGGAAAGCAAAAGCCGCATGTGCAAGCAAAGCAAAGCAAGCAATTCATTCCCTACTTCCCATCAACAGGCAGGTGCTCAGCCATCTCCAGGAAAGCAGAGCTCCATCACACGTAACGGTGACTTGGGAACACAAATGCCATCACTCCGAACATCCTCCCCTTCCCTCTTCCCCCAACTTTATATGCTGAGCATGACATCATATGGTGTGGAACATCCCTTGGGTCAGTTTGGGTCAGCTGTCCCAGCTGTGTCCCCTCCCAGTTTCTTGTGCATCCACAGCCTACTTGCTGGTGGGGTGAGAAGCAGAAAAGGCCTTGACTCTGTGTAAAACATCCCCATGGTATCAACACTGTTTCCAGCAGAAATCCAAAATATAGCCCCATGCTAGCTACTATGAAGAAAATTAACTCTATTCCAGCTAAAAGCAGCACATCTGTGAAATGCAATTACAGCAATTGTGGATGCTAAAATGTTTGGCAATACTGTAGTGCAGGAAAAGAATGCCACTTAGTGTGATGCACTCAACAGGGGAAGCAGAAAGAGTAATGGGAAAAGAATTTGAATTTACATGACATAGTCTGTCCCATTTTGGCACGGGGTAACAAGGAAATGCAGTACTAAAGAACTGTGTGGATCTACCAAGAATAGACACTGCTCCAACTGAGCAGTTAAATTACAAATAAATGCTATGCAGGTCTACATAGTGCATGGAATCATGGCTGTGACTCAGAAAAAATTTCACTGAATTAGCTGGAAGAAAGCCTCACCTCCAAGGTTGCAGTGTGGAGTGCTTGTCAACCCTCCTCTGTTTTCCCACACTGTTTAGACTTACCCTTATTTAAAAGTTTAGAATTTTTTTATTCAAATAAGTTTTGGGGCTTTTGTGTTTCAGGAACCTTTCAGTCTTTTTTTTTTTTGGGGGGGGGGGGGAGGGGGGGACGGTGTCCAGTCACAGTTATCAGTAAACATGCCACAGCCCAAGAGCCAAGTCATCAGTAAGATTACTTGTGCTAACTGTGCACATGGGTGTGGGCAAACCTTGTAGTTTCTAAAGCTCTATCATGGAGCACAAGCCTGTTGGAGTCAATGAAGCTGGGGCTCAGGTTCTTTGCCTCAGTCATAGACCAGCGCATGATGCCTGGAACTAGAATTCAAGTGCAGGCTGCGATGGGGCAGGAGAGCTGCAGGCAGAGGAAAAGGTTTTTTCTATCCTATTTTCACCTATCTCCTGCTGCTCTTTTACAGCTCTGCTGCTGTATGTGATCCCAGTGGAGCTGAAAAATGAAAGCCACTGAGATGATGAATATGAAGGGTTAAAACACTTTTACATATCTCAATAAACTGGCATCTTAAGCAGATACATAGACAGGAATATTGGAGAGGAATCGTCTCCACCAGGCACAGAGGGAGGACACATCAGGAGACATTTCTGGAAGGTCTGCTTTGTAAACACTTCTTGATCCCTCAGTCCTTTAAAAATTACTACAGTAGTACCAAAGCTAAAATGATGTTCCTTTTTTTGCCCAAAATTATAACCTTCCCATGGCTTGAGACCCTTCAGGCAACTGTTTTTTGGCACGGCTTGACAATTTGTAGCAACTTTCTTTGCAGGTGTTCATCTACCTATCTACAGTTTACCAGAATCACTGACAGCACTGAACATTAAAAATAGTACGGGTGCCCATTTATCCTCATTGCTGAAAGCCATCAGTTATTTAGTGCAAAAGCAGCAACACGTCCAGATGAGAATAGTAGAGTTCTAGCCATTCTGTGAAAAATCAGTGGTTATCAGCAATCTTGTCTTTAACTGGGAGAGATTTGTGGTGCTGCAGTTCCCAGTACTACTAATGAACAAGACTAAGTATTAGTAGAAGTGTTGATTCATGCCCAGAAAGCTGGATTATGGCAGCATACAATGAGAAATGGGAAATATATTTCACAGAAATCTTGATGGTATTTTCTTTTCTCTCCACTAGAAAAAAAAAAGGGCGAAATCTTTAGTGTTGGTATCTTCCTTCTTACGTCCTATTCCCTCCCTCCTTCACTCCCTGCTCTTCCCTCCTCCCCCTTATCCACTCTTCCACCCTCTCTTCAATGCTCCCTTACCTCCTCTCTCCCTCTTGATTAACAACCCCCCATGTTTTTCCCTTAAAATTGATATGATATGCTAGGTATTGTTTGTGTCTGTTTAAATTTAGTTTCTGAGGTCTAGTATGTAATGCAATGATAAATCCAAATATTGGCTATTTTGCTAGTTTTACTAGTGCTGAATCTGTACTAAATTGTTGCATTTCAAGCTTTGATTTTCTTTC
>NW_009259685.1:1181155-1200431 GCF_000687185.1 Egretta garzetta
TTTTCAAATGCACTTTGTAGTGCAGATTTGATTTCTTACAGTTCATATCCAAGGATTAATTAATTGTTGGTTAGTGCTATGTACTTTACATATGAGGATTCTCAAAGAAATTTCCCTAGGTTGTTCTGTGCAATTATCTAGTTTACAGTAAACAAATTAGTTTCCATCAAAAGGATAAATAAGCTGTATAAATATTTGTTCCATCCCCTCTGTCTTGCTTAGTACATGGTGGGATTGCACATGCTTTCATTTATTCAGGATTTATCCATTTATTTGTGACCTTCCTGCATATTTCTCAGGCATTTTAGATTCTGGGTACCATCACCAACGGTGAAGTCCTATACCTCCACATCTCTTAAGTGAGCCTGATTTTCTAATCTTTTTCCAAGTGTTGTCAAAAATCCTGTACATTAATGTGCTAACAAAGGCAGTTCAACTTGATATTTATTGTAAAACTTAGGATGCTTAAACAGTAGCTGTACCTGTGGTGGGAAGCTGTTCAGCAAACACATCCAGAATGTGAAGTCAGTTCTTTTCCTTTCTAACTAATGTAAACCCACATATTATAAATGTATACTAAACTGACATATAGCAGCAGTTTTCTTCTTACTTACCTTTACATGTAAGGTTTCATTAAGAAAATACTACCTGACAGTTGGATATTTGTGGTCATTCAAAAAAAGTTTATTCTGTACATCTGGAATGTGACAGGCTTCAGTAAAATCTTTCAAAACCTGTGCTTGCCCTTTAGAAAGAGTTGCATCCCTAAGATCTAAGGCACAAATCATCGAAGTTAATTAGGCCTCTAACTGCCCTAGTTTCCTGATGGAGTTAAGGGCTTAAATTACTTTCAAATATGCTCCTAACTATGACAAATTTCAGTCCAAAATCTATAAGGCTCTCTATAGCAGAGAAATTTGGTTACAGAGAGTATTAGCAACATTTGGCTGAGAACAGCCATATTATGCTAAGTAGCTTTCAAACCCTGAAGCAAAGAAAATTAAGTTAGGTACAGAGTTTGTTACTGAATAGTGAGAGATGAAAATACGGAGGGGATGACTACAAAGGAAATTTTGTAATGCTAAGAGATAATGTATGTTGTGAATATAGTGAAAGCCCTTTGATTTGGATCTTAAGTGCTGCATAATAGTTAGAAAAGCTATGGGGAACTGTTCTATGTCTACAAATAAATTGACCAGACTAGCTAATAAGCTTGTTCCATATCCAGCTTCTGTGATTAGGTAACAGTCTTGTAGATCAAAGAATTAAATTTGAACTTTGTGTTATGCAAAATTAGACTAGTCACTAAACCAAATATAAAAAAAAAATCTGGTTTTTGGGTGATCATTAGTCTAATGTACTTATGTTTATTGTGGAGTACAGACCTTGATTTCCCATGTAATAATCTGGGATGCCATCTAGCTAATTTGCAAGCCTGAGAGTAATTGTCTTTTAAGTAATACATTAGCATGGAAAGAAAGTTCTCTTCTCTGGCAGGTTTACATTTTTGCAATTTAGAAGACAGTTTTTATCCCTTACCTAAGAACACTCTGCACAATACCAAGATAAACTGATACAAAGCTATTGCCAGTTTACAGCTGCAAAACAATTGCTGGTGATAGGTTAACTTCAATTGTCACTACCCTGAGAGGCTAAGGCGCACTCATGCATTGCACGTCTTGACCTGCAGTCTCCATGCCTCTAGCATTGCATTGTTTAAATTATTTATTCTAAACAGCTACTAGTTTTCATCACCTTATTGAAACCCCAGATACCATGATTTTGATTTAAGCATAGCTTAGCAATGTTTTGAGCCCAAGTTGGTATAATGCAACTGTTGTTTGTTGTGATTCCTGTATTGACTCTTTTCCAGCTACATTTCAAGTGTGCATGAATCAGGAATACAATAAATTCTTCTCACAAGTTACTGTCTTCTGTGGGCTTCTAAGGTGTACAAGCAATCAGCAGCCATCTGTATTGAAAATAAAACTTAGAATCTGCGTAATCATTCTTGAGGTAGTGGAAAGTCTCCTGTAGAGATGAAGCTGAGGGAACTGGGGCTGTTTAGTCTGGAGAAAAGGAGACTGAGGGGAGACCTTATCACCTTCTACAACTGCCTGAAAGGAGGTTGTAGCACGTTGGGGTTGGTCTCTTCTCCCTGGTAATGGGCAATAGGACAAGGGGAAATGGTCTGAAGTTGCGCCAGGGCAGGTTTAGGTTAGACACTAGGAAAATTTTTTTCACTGAAAGGGTTGTCAAGCATTGGAATGGGCTGCCCAGGGAAGTGGTTGAGTCCCTATCCCTGGAGGTATTTAAAAGACAGGTAGATGCAGTGCTTAGGGACATGGTTTGGTGGTGGGATGGCAGTGTTAGGTTAACGGTTGGACTTGAAGATCTTAAAGGTCTTTTCCAACCTAAATGGTTCTATGATTCCAAATCTAGTATCTCCAGAAATGCTTCAGTCCAAGTGGAGATAAGAATGTGTAGTTTAAGAAAGAGCAAGGAAATGCCGGGAGTAGCCTGAGTGATGTTGGCAAGCAATAGGGTTCCAAGTAGAGTTTAGCTTCTTGATGCTTAGGCATCTGAATCCTCACTAAGATGCCTGAGCATCAAGAGACTTTATTAACTAAGGTAATACTGCCCCTGGAGGGCAGGTGGAGGACTTCTTGTTTGATTTTAATTTTCCATGTTCACAGAAACTCTGCTTCTTCACTCAGAAACTTTGAAAGAAAAGTGGGAAAATCAGTTTTCAAACTAAAAGATTTGCAATGCTACACTAACATTTTGAGGGAAATTAGAAGGTGAAACCTTCATAAAAATAATTCTCCTTGCTTTCTTCTTCTTGTATATATTACACTTACTGTGATGCTTGCCCTTAATATTCCATTTAGTTCTTCCTGAACTTGAAACTTTTTATCTAGCTAAAATACTCCTTAAAGTAAGCATTAAGCATGCCTGTTTTCAGAGTGTGTATCTTCATGTTCCAGTTTCTTCTTGGCCTTTAAAGAAATACATTTTTATGCAAATTGAAGAAAACTGCTCAAGGTAAAAGTTCAAGAGTATCTAATGTGTTTAAATATTGATGTATTTTCTATTGCAGTTTTAAAAATGTGTACATTTTTGTGTGTGCACACATAGAATATTGTGTGAAAGCATGGAAAGGGAATCTTCAGAAGAACTATCAGTCTGAGGAAGACTTACTCTCACTAGCTAATTGAGAAAGGTGTGATACAATATGAAATAAATACCTCCAATTGTGTTTTCCTTTTGTAAACTTAAAATGGAAAATGAAAGGTCTTAACTACATTTGGCACAAGTAGTAGAACTGTATAGAAATCCACTGCTAAAGCTTGGTAGCCTTTTCAATAATGCATTTTCATTCATCCAGTATAATGCAGTATAATTAAATGGCTTTTTAGACCAACAAAATAATTTGCTTATAGGAATATTTTATGTTGAGGAGAATTCAGTGAGGATAGTATGCCAAGAGGGGACATAAGCTTAACTCATTATCTTAATTCAGAGTGGAAGAGTAGCTGAAAGACTCCAGCTGTTAGGGTAACATGTGGGCTAGTCCAACAGTCCTTGTATGCAGAAGACTTAGGGTTCAGAAGATAATTGGCATTTGGAGTGGAAACTTAATCTTTGCTCTGGAAATACTGTCTTCATCCAGAAGCAAATGTTGAGAAAGCTAGGCAATGGTTATGGTGCCACTGTGCTGTATGAATTTTACTTCCAAACTGTGGCCTTTATTGTTCTGGATCAGATATTCTGCTAAAATACATAAGATTATTTTGTCAGAGTTAAGGTTATGGGTATTTCAGTGCTATTATCCATTAAAATGTGTAAAAGTATTTAATTAAACCAGTGCTTTATTGCCAGAATTTTAACACAATTTATTTAATATGCTTTATTACCTCATGTTAGATGATATTTGAAATAGCTTGAAGCTCACAGTTTAGCTGGTGGTGGATATCAGTAGAATATCCATGAAGGTATTTCTTCTGTGATACATATTTATACAGTCCAGAGTCAGTGTTCTGAATTAGTTTGATGATTGGCATGTACATGTCAATTATGTCAAGCACAATGATGTAATTTTTCCTTATCACTGAATAACATCCATGTAGACCTCCCATTATGTGCCTCAAATGAGACAATCAGTGCACCTTATGTGAGGTTCCAGGTTTCCCACGGCATAATATGCAACTTTGGGAAATATATCTTGATTGGCCTGTCTCTAGGACTAGGTTCACCTTTTAATCCTCTAAGGCTGTGTCTATACTAGTAGATTAATCAGAGTCAACGAGAATTTCTAGGCACTGGAATGTGATTGTCTATTCCATTAAACCATTCCTATGTTCCCTAAATGTAAATTAGCTAATCCCAAACAGTTTTTTGGCACAGCTCAGGGTTTACGTCACGCAGGGGCCATTCCCAATGATCAGCTAGCCTGCAGCAATCCCTGTGGTGAAGACTAAAATAATTTACTGTCATAGATCCAAGCCATTCCATGCTACTTGTACTTAGGGAAAGTTCCTGGGCACACTTAATTAACTAGTGTAGTATGGACGTAACCCTGACAGTCTTCCTTATGAAAGAAACTGAAAGGGGAAGAATCTCTCATTCTGTGTAAACTTTATCTTTTCTAGAATGAAAGCCTTTTCTACCTTTTCCATTGGCTAAATTGGACTAAATCTCTTATATATTCCAACTGTTAAAATAAAAATAGTTCCTTTTAAGCAAAGTGCCTGCAGAGTGCAACAACAGCAACAGAGAATAAGCAGACCCCAAACATAATCAGATCCAAACTCTACCACTCCTATGATGTAATGAAGTATAACTGGTGAAATCAGTTTGATGTTAAATCATGCTAATTGAGCGGCATGAAATAATATGATTTGGATCAGAAGAAAATGAAAGACAATAGATTCTTTGTGCTTTTTACTCACAGAAAGTATAAGGCTTAGAAGAAAATCAAAGCTTCCTTCAGAACATCCTGAGCTCATGGAAAGTGCATTTCTTACAAAATCATTATTATTAGAAAACTCCTGTCCAGCTCTTCCTGTGATGTAAGTATAACAAATATTTGCCCAAATTAAATTTGTAGTTCAAAATCTCTCCCTCTCCTGAGCTGTTTTGTAGATAAGAGATTTTCAGAATATCAATAAAATATATTCGTGCTGCATTATCTGAAGTTATCACTGTGGGATTAAGTTTGTTTTTTTTCTTTTGGTAGGCTTTCCGAGGATAAAAATAACGAGCAGATAATTTAAAGCCAATATTACCATTAATATATGTGTGTGTTTGTATATGTATTCATATGTATACAAATTGTGTGTGTTAAATTATATATGTTTTTATAATAATTTAAAAGAATATATTTTAAACATCTAGTTACTTTTTCTCTTCCAGGCCAGAAATGTAGCTATTACCATGCAGTGATCTGAACAAACACCTAATTGCAGATCTTCTAAAAAATATATAATTATTTAAAGATTAATTTTGCTAGATTCAGGAATAGAGAAATGCTTCATATCTATATACATGTATAAATAATTGGATGCCAGTAGATGGTGCTCACTGTGTAGTATAGTCCCTGGGGTTACTAAAACCAATAAAATTTGTTGTTGTGCAATGAAACTGACGTCTGTGCAACTCTTTACAGCTACTCTGAACAGATGGTACGAATGTTCTGTCTAATTTAGTGTGTAGTACTAGCTTGAATATAGATTCATATACTCCATGAAGATTTTTGAGGGAGTCCTTTTGCTGGCAAGAGAAAGATTGCTACTGCTCTTGTGGGTGACAGCTTGAAGAAAACATGGTGGCACAACAAGTGAAGGTATATCAGGAGGGATTCAAAGCAGAAAGTACGTGAAGGGACACTTGAAATAGCAAATAACTAAGGCCAAGAAGAATAAAATAAAAGATACCTAAAGTGAGTTGAGAGAAGAAAAGAAAATTATAGGTAAGGGGTTGCAAGACTGAAAGAAATACTGCTGGAGAAGGGAAAATAACCATCTAAATAGATTAAATAAAGCAGAATATGGATAAGAGACATGGAGAAGAGAAGATATTTAAGAAAATTAATAGGGAAATATGAAGAAGTTGGTGCTAAGAGAGAATAATAGGTGCAGGGAAAATAGTCAACATGGGAAAAGGCAACATGCAATTAAATGAGTATGTGTATTACTGGGAAATAAATATTATTGATCTTTTGATCTCACATGTGCCAATGCCATGTTGGTGTAAGGTTTGAACAAGAAGAGTGAGGCTTAAATGCCTATCAGTTCTTGAATTCAACACACTGACTTGTGTTCCCACTTAAAAATTTAAGAATATTACATTTCATCGGTTATTCTGATGGGAATATCTTAGGGTAGGTCTATCCAGAACATTGTTTTGTGCCTGTCTCCTGTCAGGCTGTTAAATTTAGAGGCATATTGTAAGCAGTGCTGCTGCCTCTGGGTGGTACTTTGCTATGTTGTTGCCTTTAGCTGTGATGTTGGGCCCAGCGACACAGCCTGGTATCAAACAGAAACACTCTGGTGACCAGACTGTGCCGTGAGATGCTTGCTCGGACTAATGATGCCTGCCTGGCGGTAAGGTATAGGTCTAGTACATGGCAGATGGAGACCACTACCAGTTCACTCAGTAGGTCTCACTTCACATTCATGGCATTTTTCTATGGCACAGGTGTAGGCAGAAGGGTAGCTATGGGCCCAGAGGTCCTGGGTAGCTATGGGCCCAGAGGACTTCTGCACAGAAAGCTCCTACTGAGAAGGGGGAAGCAGAGAGGGAAATGAGTAAGGCCTTCTTGCTCTCTTCCAGCAGTTCACCAATAGATGGTGGCAGAGATCCTTCTCTAGACTGTCCACAGCCAACCTGTGGTTCTCTGCTTCCCAGCCCTGTGGGGCTGAGGTCATGACCTAAAAGCAGCAAAGTACCTTTGTATCATGGTGTGGTGGAACAAGTGGCGAAAGAGAGGGAGGTGTGATCCTGGAGAACAACATTACAAGATCTGAGAATGTCAAAGCTATTTGTGAGAGCTGTGTACACTAGAGGAGAGGTAAACCTAACAGTTTCTGTTTAAGACATTAGTTGTGTACCTAAAGTCCTAAAACTCGCCCTGTTTAGAAGAATAAGGGTTAGAAGTTAAAGAAAAAAAAAGATAAATGATCATTTCAAAACTCTTAAATTTAATGCAGTTTTAACAACTGTTTCCATCTATGTCCTGCTTTATATGAAATGAAGCACCTATAAAAAGAAGCTAATAAATGTAACTGACCTATAAAGCAAATCAAACTGTAAAATGACATTAATATTGTTTGTTAGAAATTGCTTTATTAGAATTGCTTGAAACCTACTTTATCTGCCAACCCGTTATTCATCTTTCCTTTTTGTTTATATGTTAAAAAGTGTTAGCATCTAAATTTAGTGAACACAACTGATTACATATAAATTTATAATGCAAAACAATCCCATATATAACTCAGTCTGTTTAAGGAACATAACGATGTTTAGCTTTAGCATTCCCAGGGACTTCAGGGGTAGAAACAGAGTAATCTTGCTCTGAACATGGAAACTGTGTTCCAAAGATACAATCTATGATCTGTCATCTTTAATCAGTTTTTACATTTTACTAATAACTCTCTTATTACATTAAGAATTACATTTAAAATATTGTAATTTTTCTGATGTTCTGTTATCTATTTAGGTGACTTACTGGTTTTACACAATTTTGTGCATTTAGAGGTTTCACACAGTTATTTCCTGAAGAGATGAGCTAGCATGCACATACCACACTGGTTAAAATAATGGTATTTGTTTGCATAAAACAGCACTGCAGCTGTCTGGCAGCCCATTGTAGGCTTAGCTGTTGTTCTGAGGACCTGTAACTAGCAGACTGGTCACCCTTTAACTTAATCGAGGCAGGTATTATGAAACAGTCGGACACCATCCCACACTTTGCAGAGACATTTAGGTGGGTGCATAGTGTGAAATACCAGTATCCGGGCTGGAGAGATGGCTGATTCAGTCCACCTTTCCCAAGCGTGCCTTTCGTTAAGGATGTAAGTACCCTCTTTGAAATCAATGGGACTATTCACACACTTAGTCAGGCACGTACTTTGAGTAGATTGCTGAACTGGGACAATTCTGCACCATCTAAATGACTATACACTCTTCAGGACAATGGAAAATCAGTCTTACGGTTATTTTAAAAATGACTCAGAAAATTATTATATTTGCCTTCAACTGTCTTCTGGTGAAAATGAACAGTTTGAGCAAAATATGGAGAATCACTATTCACGGCATTGGAAAAACAAATATAAAATTTTTTTTTCGTGTCATTTTGACGTTGTTACACTTGATTTGTGATGCTGTACCAATAAAGTTAAGGAGGTGAATTGTTATTCTAGCATTGCTTGTTTGGAGTACAATAAAGAGACTGATTTTCTGTTTATGAAGTGCTTGAAAGAAAAATAAGTGGTGATTATTCATGCTTCATTCTTTAAAAAGTCAAATATAACAGAGGAGAAAATTGTGCGCCCTCTGTAAATCTAAACACCTGCTGATTTTCAGTACTACTTTTCTTTCCCAAAGAATGTACGGCTCAGTCTGTACAGAGCTCTGCTCTGATTTCTTGCAGTGGGGACTGTATATTAACTCTTAACAGGGATAAAATTTGATGTAGTAAAAACTTACAGTGTTTTCACAACATAAATGTTTTGTTAGTAGAATAAACAGCAGATCAAATATAAACATAAATATAGTTTAAATCAGAGTTCACCGCTATCTTGACTTAAGCCAATCAAATGATTGTTATCAATGGTCCTTGAGCACCCTTACCAAATGTAGCCTAGTGTAGTATGTAACTGGAACCTGGGGAAAATAGCATAATGGGAAATACCTGAAATTAAGGACCAGAGTCGTCTCTTCTCTATCTGCTGGGCTCCAGGTATGGTCTCTGTTGTCTTGGAGTAGCAGACTTGATTTATTAGATATGTAGGCCTGGACTTTTCTGACTCTGCATTCATTTTCCTGGTTCATTCCAGCCTCTGTAGTTTTCTCATCCAGCAAATCAACCTACATAATTGCAGAAAGGTTAGGTTTTGTTTTTATTTTTCTTCAGCAAACATTATCTTTCTATTTGTACCATTTTACTTGGTAGCTAATGCTTTCCATTGTACTAGACAAATTTTTATTTATAAAATCCTCTTGACTTGTTGAACTGCTCCCACCTCTCTCCTTAATTGTCCAAATACAATTAGAGGTCTGGATGAAATGAATCACCTTGGCAAAAATTCAGCCAGCTTTATTGCCAAATTCAAAGACTGACTGAGTGGGGAAAAAATGGTATATTGGCACACTTGATTTAAAAACAATTCCAAATGTGGCTCTGTGTGGTATTAATTCCAGCTGAAACTCTGGAGGGTGATTAATTAAAATGTATTGTTGTAAATCCAATGTGATATGCTCCGATACTAAGCATGCCAGGCCATACTGTGGTTTAGCATATGCATTCTAAATGAGAGTAAATTTTCAGTGGTCTCCTTGCATGGCCTGCTACAAGGAGGAGAAAATGGGATAGAAGCAGTAAATGTCTACCTGCTATTTTTTCTTTTCTTAGCAGTGGCCAAAGAGGAGCAGGGAAGAGGAAGGAGCAAAGACTGCTAACCAATATGTCTGGATTGATTCAAGACGGATGCAAAACTCCTGTGAAGTGGGATCTATAGCACTTCAATTAACTGATAAGAAAGGAAGGCAGGCAGGTCAGAAAACATCCTCTTTTTTTTTTCCTGTTTGTGCCATTCTTTCTTCCCGCAGGATGTCACCTGAGAAGGTTGTTCCAGCTGTGCCTGAAGTTTCTGCAATACCTTTCAGAGCAAGAGTTCAGTGTTCAGAAATGTTTGGGAGAAGAGTGGGCTGCACCAGCTGTGGTGCCCAGGGAAAAGTAGGTGCCTGCTGGTGGAGGTGTAGAGTCATCGTTTTTGCCATGAACAGAGGTGGCCAAGACAGAACAGGGAGAGCTCAGTAACTTTGGCTGTTACGGAGGGTCTGTGTTAGGGGACATGGGGACCAGGAAAAAGGAATAGGTGAGAGAATATTTTAAGGGAAAGGGAATGGCAGCTTTGGAAGAGTTAGGAGAGCCAGAGCAGAAGGAAAATTGAAACATGGAGATTTGAGAATAGGGAACATCTCTGTAGTCAGTCAAAGGGACAAAAGGAGCAAGTTATTTGAGCATTCAGGTAGAAGGAGCTTGGAATGTCACCTGACTTGTCCTGTATGAATATTAGGCTGGTGATAGCGTCTCTTTCACCCCACCTCATCCTCTGCAAGAAATACGTAAATGGTAAGTGAAGAAAAGGAAGCGTCTTTCAAAACCACAGTTGGTTTCCTGAGTCAATACAGTTACCTCCACATATACTGCAAAGGTGCAGTCCAGCTCCCTACACTGTATTTTCACCCCTTTCTAGAAAGGAGAGCTTTTTGTTTCTTTTCCTTTAAATGTGTGCTTTTGTGTTTTAGTTAATATGCAACTGTCTGTCTTCAAGCCAGACACCTTGATCTGGGCACAAAAAGTTAACAGCACCCCTAATGAAACACGACTCACTGAAAGGTTCCCACTGAATTCAGCTTAATCTTTAGCAAGATATATATGCACAAGCCAGAAATTTGTAAAAGTACATGTGCAACCTGGAAAGGCAAGCTACAAGTAGCAAGCACAATAGTGTTAACAGGATGGATTAAAAAAAAAAACAAAACAAAAAAACCTTGCTATCAGAATGCTTATACAGAACAGGTTCAAAATAGACCTTCAGTTTTCAGTCGGTTTTGCTAGATTTTTCTTTAATAAATGTGAACTAAAATGTTTTAAATATCTTCCCATCATTTTTCTTTTTCTTACAGCTGCTTCTTTCATATTTCTCCTATTCATAAACATATGACGAAAAAATAAACACATGATTTGGTAAATGCCAGAGGGTGTCTTCATTCTTATAGCTTCCTTAGAGGCTACATTCATCTTCCACCATTTTTATATTCACAAGCTGAAAGATGATTGTAGGAGGTGTTTCGACTGTGGAAAGAAAGCTCTCCCATCTGTGGCAGTATACAAAAGTGTCTTCTTATAGAAGGGTTGTTTGGGGTTCTTTCCGAATAAATAGATAGCAAGATGTGTAGGTTTATTGATGAAACATCCAAAAGTGAGGAGAGATTGTAGCATAATTGCTCATCTTTCACATCCTACATAAGAGATATGCTTCAATAGTACTCCACCTGTTCTTGGGTATGTTTAGTGTCCTATGAAGATTTCATATGCAGTTTTTTTGTGAAGGGTATGCATATAGAATAAGACATTAAGTTCCAACATTTCTGAGTTTCATTTAGCTCTCTTACCCATTAGGAAAGCAAGATGCTAGTGTCTGCCCAGATATGCTGCTTAGATATGAGACAAGCTAATCAAAATAGACCAGCAGAAGAAAAAATCAGTAGGCTATTTAACACGTATCTGAATTCACTGTTAATTCCACTTACCATTTAAATAATTACGAATCATGTAGACAAAGTGATAGATAATGTGGAGGAGTGACAGAACAAAACTACCCTGTGTAACTTTTTTGTACGGGTTTTTCAAGCCATTTCAGTTTCTATATACTTTTCTCCTTCTTAGGAAAGAAGGAAAATAGCATTACCCAAATGTTGGGGATTTTTTTTCAGTGATGGGAAGTTAAATTGCTGATCTAACTGTACCATAGGTGAAAAATAATATTCTATGATAATTGCTTTAGGGTGGTAAAAATTAGTGTAAGATCATTAATTAAACTTGAGCATCTTATTTTTACATCTTAACCAACACCTGCGTATTCACAAATGCAATCCAAATGGTTTAATTTTCACAGTATAGTGCTGAAGCAGGGACTACAGGTTATTAGTTTACAAAAATTGTTTCTGTGATGCAACTCTGAGTCATGTATGACAGGATCTTCTATGGGTAGCAGAAAAGAATTTGGAGTAAGAATATAGCAACAAAGATTTTGTTGTCCTTTTTCCCTTTCAATTTTTGGTGTTTTTCATTCCAGCTTTTTTCCTTAAGTCGGTGAGACCGCAAAAGCAAGTAGTTGGACAGGATGAAAGCTTATTGTTTTGGTTTACAAACAAATTATGATAGACTAGGTAAGGCTTGGAGAGAAAGGTAGATTTCAGGATCATTAGGGGAGGCAGATAACTTCAGTTTGTTGTCTGAAAAGCGGATTCATGGCCTGGTGTGCAATAAGTCAATTGTCACACACTCAGGAGCGACATTGCTTATTTATTTAATTTCTGCACAGAGATGCGTGTTAGGTGGCAACTCCACAAAGCCAGCGCACCTCAGTTAACACACAGCAGCATTTCAGACATTCAGACAATCAGATAGCAGTTATTTTGCAATTACACTTAAGCACCTCCATTTCTAATTGGTTCTTGCAGGTCTCGCATCCATTTAAAGGTACAGTATCCTTTCTTTGTACTATGCAAGTTTTGTGAAGAAGGGTTTTCACCTGGGCAGGTGTCTTTTGACTTGGGGGCATGATTTTTACCATGTTATTAGGACAGTTCACTGGAAGTTCAAGTAGTTCTTCCTTCAACTTTATCAAAGGCTTAGTTTCCTTGGTGCTTATCTTGTTACTTCCTTGTGTAGCAGATTCATGGTGCCATCCCATTCCTCCTCTCAGGGCCATGTCTTGTGAACCACTTACAGAGGTTGAACGATTTATATTTCTCCAAGATGTTTCAAATGTTCTGGCCTTCAGAACATCCCGGACTGATAAATGTCCCTAACTTGTTAACTTAATATATGTGCCACTAAATAATCAGACCATTCTAACTTTCTGAGTTAACCTTCAACAAGTTGACCATAGAGATCAGAAACATTAGTAGCTAGTGTCCCTGGATGTGGGGGAGAAATGGTGCAGCCATGCAATATGAAACTTTAGCAGACATTTAGGCAGGGGACTCAGAATTAGGACTTCTGTGTAGTCTTTAGATGAGGGGGGTTGCAGTGCTGCTGTGCTTTTTGAAAGCTGAATTTCAGCTCCAGGGGAGGTGGGAGCACTGTTAGTATTTTGGCATGCATCTACAATAATGCGTGTGCTCTGTCTCTGTCTTGTGAGACCTGAAGAATTACCTGTTGTTTCTGTATTTCCTTTTTTAAATCTTTTATTGAGCCATTAGAACACACAGTATGGACCATATTTATATTTAAATAAAGGCCCCGTAACCGATCACTAATCTTGCAAACAGATGAGCTGTAAAAATGTTATCTGCTTAATTACATATGCTCTGTGTGTCAGTAACAAAATTTTAAGAGGAGATTTTCTGCAGGGTGGTGAGGCACAGTGAGAGCTCTTGAGTATCTTACTGATCACAAACTGTACTTTTTCTACCACAGTTGCAAATAAAGAATATTAAATTCAGTGATGTTTACCAGACTACTGTAGAAAGAAAGGACATGTGTAATCTGGCACTTCCTAATTATTGATTATTCAGTCACAGATATCAGAAAATATAGGAATAGAATCAGAAAAGCACTTTAACACTGTTGTATCTGATTTTGAAAGTTAGATAAAAGGTTTCACATTAAAATCCTGACCCCATATGTAGATGGCCACCAAAATCCCTCTATGAAAACTTTCATTAACTAACTGTGAATTATCCTGCTCTTAAAGAGATGCTACAGTTAATCAGTCGTATTTATGCACATCTGGGTCTACCGTGCAGCAATCAACAGCAGTTCAGGCAATGTTCAAGTTCTTCAGGAATCTCTTTTTTGTAATCAAGACCTGTGTCTTGAGTGGTAAAAGCATTGCGGGGAGCAAAAAAAAAAGTAATCCTATTTTGTGTGTTTTATTTTGTAGACTTCTTTGCTTTCTTTTTAGGACTGCTACTTTCATTGCTAGTGCTGTTAGCCTTGCAGACTAGACTACCTCAGCTTCATCATCAAAAGACAAAGACCCTTTCTTTTGGTTGAAATTAATATCTTCAGTTGTTAGCGATCCTATCTGTGATGACCAACCTCTGGAGAGGCAAAAAATGTGATCTCACTCATGTTGTAGATAATTTTCTTCCATCCAAAACTGAGCGTGCATATCTGCTACTCTGTTCTACATCTATGGAAATGCCTTAAAAAAGTATTCATCCAAGGCTAAAAAATCTTAGAATTGATAGAGCAACGGATTTGTTGCAGCATTAATAGTGAAATCTAAATGTATTTAATAACAAGGTAGAATGTTGGACTTCTCTGATAGTCTTATTTGCCTATAAATATCAATAAAATAACTTGCTACACATTATGCTACAAATTGTATGCTGAAACAGTGTATGAGAAGCATTATTTTTACATGTGTTCACAAATGTATTCTGCTTTAGCAAATAATTAATACTAACAATTTGGATGTGTTTTCTGTTGTAGAGGCA
The DNA here is from genome assembly GCF_000687185.1 of Egretta garzetta. Lineage (NCBI taxonomy): Eukaryota > Metazoa > Chordata > Aves > Pelecaniformes > Ardeidae > Egretta > Egretta garzetta. The sequence continues at coordinate 1,195,616 of NW_009259685.1, forward strand.
TATAGCAAGTATCATGCAGCTGACTAGAGTGGGGTTAGCCACTCTTGGAAGGCCAGCAGGACATTATTTCACAGTTGTTTATAAACTGAACACTCCAGTAAACTGTCAAAAGAATGCTTACCAGCCTAGAATAATTACTTCTGAAGATCTGAAGAGATTGGGTCCTTTCAAGACCTTATCCAGACACAGTTTCAAGAACTAAGAGTTTCTTTACAAGTAAAAATCAGTGTTTTAAAAGCTAGACAAAACTCAGGCTGCCATGTTCCCTGCTAACTTTTTGCCAGTGGCTTGTTCGCTGCTGATCTGTTTCCTCAATACTATTTGCTGGCTGAGAGAAGGTGACAGAAGCAAGGAGCAGAAGTGATGGAGCTACAGCAAGACTGCATCAGTGCTAGTGTAAATTAGCTTGTTAGTCATGGAGCCACAGCCTCAGTGCTGTAAGTATTGGAGAAAATTAGGACTTGAGGAAGATTCACATCTTGGCAGGGGGGGAATTGCTCCTTGGAAGTGACTTTTCCTGGGTAATTATACTGGGAAAATTAATGAGTAATAAGACTGGACATTTAATTAGCAAAAATTAGGTGACGGAAATTTCATCCTAGGCATAGAATAAGAAGAAAGTTGAAGTAAATGGGGGAAACAATGATTTATAGTAAGGGAGCAAGAGAAGGAAGAAAAAATTAAAAGGACACATTAGACAACACACTCTTTATTGATTGGGAGCCCTGTTTTTCTTCTCAATATTTTCCATGATTTTTTCATGTAATTTTCATTTTATCAGAAAAGTGATAATGTCTGATGTCTTAGACCTTCAAAGTTTGTAACCTGCCACAGTTATCTAAGGAGGATAAAATGTGCATAGGGGTCAGTCTTAGTGGGACAGCTAGAGGCTGGGTTTAGCCATTTTTAAAACAGCACCGGATTTGTCCCTTGTTCGACTCTGTTTCCTGAGTAGCTGTTGATTTCTAAATTTGTCTGGATCTGGCTCTACTGCTCCACTAAAGAAGGTCTTCATGGAAACTCACAGCCATAAGGGCTTTCACTCTTCCTAGAGGTTGAAATTGATACAGATTAGACCAGGAGGTTTTTACACATACAGGTAAACGGACCAAGTCACAAATGAGGTAATAAATTCTGGTTATTTATTCAGGCTTTATAATGTGATTAGAAGCAAGATTGAAATGCTCAACTACTCTTTATCACTGGTAGAGATGTATTCTCCTTGCTCTGTACTTAGTAATCAGACTGTGATTCTTATGGCATCCATGGCAGGGGAAAACAACCCAGTCCATTCTAATTAGTGATATGTGTTGGGTGCTTGCAGGTTTAGTTGGTGGAAGGGAGAGGAGTGTTGAGAGACAACTGGCAATTTTTGAGCAATCATTGTACCTTACCATTAAGGCAGTTGAAACATGATCCTAATTCTCAGAAGGATACATTTTCTAAGACAGCAGAGGAGAAATTGTCAGTGGCACTTAATTTGGCTATATGTCAATATAACCATATAAATAGAACTCACAGACTTCTAACATATTTTGAAGGACAGATCTATTTTAAAGTCAGTCACACGTATATGAATTAGTAAACAAGAACTGTTAAGAGGTTTTGAAAACCATAGCATAATTACACCTGAAAATAATAGTTTTTACTATTGCTATCCTGCTTGATCCATGAAATAACAAGTGGTTGAGAAAATGTAGGAAGATTTGTTGTTGGGGAAAGCTGCAATTAATAGTGTAAGTAAAAAATTTTAAAAGTCTTTTTTCCAAATCCTCATTTGACCAGCTCTGCAATGAAGCATGATTTTATTTTACTATATGGCATTTTAAAGCCACATTAGAATAGTCAGAGAATCCAAATCTCTGGCTTGGGCACATTTTCAAGTTGTCTTTACTTTTGTTATGCATACCTCATCCATTCTAAGAATTTGAAAGTGTTATTAAATGTAATTTAAAAATGTTTAAATACTTACTTCTCTCTTGTTTGCTTTAAAAAAATAAAAATAATGAAAAAAATTCTTATGTTACTTGAGTCTACACCATCATGGTATTTTTATTCCAGCAGCTCATGCTCTAGGATTGAATCATCTTAGGGGATGTTCAGCCAGTCATTTACTTATAAAAAAGAATTTTCAAGGAAACATTACTATTACAAAGTGACATAATGTTTTCTTTTGGAGTAGGTGACGGAAAGTAAAAACTGTAGTAAAGATTAATCCTGCTTGTTCCTTACTGGTTATTTTACTAGGTTCTCTTTGGAAAGTTAGGAGGTATAAGTCCAGGGGAAAGCATGTGAGAACTACTGATAAAGCGGCTGCTAAATTCATGGAGATTTTTATACAGAATGATCTGTCACTGAAGATTAGAGGAAACCAAAGTCTGCCCAGGTTTATAGCCTTCAGCATGGTCTACATAGTTGGGTTTGGTTTAATTTTTTCATTATTTGTGTTACAGTTGTATTTAGACTCCAGTTGAGAGTAGTACCTTATGTTGCTATTTTGCACTCTAGAAATCATTGCCCTAAAAGTCTGGAGGCTCATGTCCAGCTTTTCATCCATCAGTATCCCCAAGTCCTTCTCTGCAGAGCTGCTCTCAATCCCTTCATCCCCCAGTCTGTGCTGATATTGGTGATTGCCCTGACCCAGGTGCAGGACCTTGCACTTGGCCTTGTTGAACCTCATGAGGTTCACACAGGCCCACCTCTCCAGCTTGTCCAGTTCTCTGGATGACATCCTGTCCTTCTGGCGTGTCAACTGCACCACTCAGCTTGGTGTCAAATGCCAATTGCTTTTCAAAAAACAAGTTATAATTGCATGGTATATGTTATAGCAGACATGAAAACCTAAGTAAACTCATTTCTTCACAACCAGGTCGTTACAACTTGAGGTGGTAAAGCTGAAAGGTGTTGTCTTTCTCTAGTGAATTATCAAAGAAATATATGGAAGATCTGGCAATGACAGTCTAACACACATGTTATGTGCTAAATGACAGTAACTTTCACACAGTTTATAAGCCTTGTTTTGAGTTTATGCAGCCTGTGTGAAGACATCTTAATCAAAGATGACCTGAGTTACGTCTCTGGACATTGGCATGTAATGGCATGTGCCAAAGACCAGAGAGCATGTTATAGACCAGAGCTAATCAGGACTGTCTTGGTTATCAACCAATAAATCACACCATGCAAACACACCAAGCACTAATCTTAAATTCTGTCACAGGAACTGAGATTGATGTGAAGAAACTCAGGATGAAGAGAAATAATGAAAGTACATTTTGTCCAAACCAGAATGATGCCATTGGAAAACCACAGCCAGAGTAACACCCATGGTGTGCAGACTTCACAGAAAATAAGTGGCTTTTCCCTGGAAATTTATATTTGAAGCATACTAACAATACTTAGCAATGTACAGAATTTTATGAAAAAGCTGGAACACTGATATTTTTCAGAGCTAGGTTTCATCCTTAGGTTTTTGTTCCATATTACTGAAAGCAGTAATTTAACTGCAGGGTAGAAGACATTTCATTGTCAAATTGTCATCATTTCAAGTGTCTTTTTGTCACTTACAGCAGATAAACATTTTTCTGGGAACAGTCAGAATTAGGGAAAAAGCAGAGAACTGGGATGATATCACAGTTTTTTTCCTTATTTCAAGCCTCTACCAAACCTGTGTTTATTTTCTTTCTGAAGAACAAAAAAAAAAAAAACCCCAAACCCCCCAAAAACCCCACCAACACACAAAATAAATTATTTGCATTGGATTTCCTGCCATCACCATTTCCTGCCTCACCATCTCCAAATAGAGTTTACTACAAAGTGTGGAATGGTGAATTTAAAAGCATTACTGATTTTTTTTCAGGTGAATAAATTAGTGTAGCATCCTTGCACTATGCTTTATTTAGACTCCAGCAGGGCATTGTAACTAAACCAGGAAATCTTGTTCTACCTGTGATTTAACTGAGCAGTTTAGCAGAATTTCTTTTAAAATCTTTCTGGTCATGCTAAATATACTTCTTTTGTGCTTAGCTGAACTTTTGAAATGTCTTGTAGAAATATTCAATTTTTGGTATAGCTTCAATATATGCATGTGTGTATACATATTTTTATATATGTATATATACATATACTCATATGTGTGTATATGTATATAATCTGGTATAATGAAGACTTTAAGGTCTTTACCTTTTGAAAAATTAGAACACCTGTTCTACCTTTAACCCCATGGCCCAAACTTACTTTGTGGTGTATCCTGAATTTTTCGTTCTCAATCATCTCTACCTTTACTAAGAAGAAATAATAAATAAAAAACCCTGAAAACAAAATCCAGATAATGCCACCAGATCTGGACAGCAGTATATAACTTTTAAAATCTCCCCACTTCACCAAAATGCTGCACTTGATTATGTCTTCAATTAATTATGACATTTTTATAACACTATATATCAGATAAGTTCATGCTACTTTGCAGGCTTATGGGGTAGACATATACATGAATGCATAAGATGACCTTTAATATTTCTTTATTTTTCCTGCTTTTCCCAGATTCCAGCAATTTATGCTTTCAAGATGGAATTTTCCTTTTGTTTTGTTTTTAAATACTTGATTGGGGGTACTGAGGGATGAAAAGCTGGACATGAGCCAGCAATGTGTGCTGGCAGCTCAGAAGGCCATCCATACTCTGGGCTGCATCAGGAGAAGCGCAGCCAGCAGGTCGAGGGAGGTGATTCTGCCCCTCTACTCTGCTCTGGTGAGGCCTCACCTGGAGTACTGCATCCAGCTCTGGAGCCCTCAGCACAAGAAGGACATGGACCTGTTGGAG
>NW_009259685.1:1200705-1211675 GCF_000687185.1 Egretta garzetta
GGGGGGTTGGACTAGATGACCTCTAGGGGTCCCTTCCAACCCAAAACATTCTATGATTCTATGATTTCCAAAGACAATAGTCATAGGTTTCTTGTAGAGGAAATTCCATTTCAAGATAGTAATGACTTATCTGAATTACTTGGGTTGGAGAAATTATCATGATTTTGAGGTTCAGTGTTCTTTGCAGTATTTCCAATATTTACTGATTTACTCCAGAGTGGAAAGAGTAATTTCTCTGCTCATCTTTGACAGTTGTCCTTTCTCTCCTAACAGAAACAGCAAACCTAGCATAATCTGAAAATAATGTCAGTAATGTCAAAAGACAAGAAAAAAAATCAAGGTTCAATTTCATATGGAATATGTTCTTATCATATTGCATCATCCATTCGTAGTTAAAATAAACTATACAGCATTGGAGGAAAAAGGTATAGTGCTTCAATAGATACTACGTAAAAGGTCTTGTGAAGATCTCAAATGAATCAACATTAGCTCTTATGGAATCAAATCAGCATATCCTTATAGTCATCACTGAAGATTCAACAACTACTGCTATCAAAACAAATCTATATTAGTTTATTCAAGTGCTTACAGTAGATTTTAACAATCAAACCACTGAAATTGGAATGCTTCAAATTCTTGCTGCTTTACAGAAACTTAAATGAAGGTATAGTTGAAAAAGATACTTAATATTTTCAATCTTAAGTCTTTCCGCTAAATAGCATTTTCATCAGCAAAAACTTTTCCACTAAAGATAATGCTTTAGGTCTTTTTATCTATCTGCATTTCTTTCCTGTTAACATTGCTGAGATTATCTTGATCAGCTAGGAAGAACAGCTTAACTGTGGAGTTTCCGTTATTTCAACAATTTATATAACTATTCTTTTAAACATTTGCACTTTTGCACTTAAACACTGAAGTTGCATTTTTAAAGTGTATTCAATAATTAAATTATCAAATATTTCTATATTTAATGAATATTATTAATACATAATTGGATCTTGTATTTCAAACTGAACCACTATGAAGTTTTGAAAAATAGTTACCTTTTTATATTTGTATATCTTTCAGTTCTTGTATTATTTTTTTCCTTTTTGGGCATCCACTATAAAACCTTAAGGCACGTATACAAAAGAGAAATATTAAGCTGCCTTCCACCCTAATAACTGAAGGGCAGAGTTATATAAAAGTGTAATCCCTCTGTTCCCAGAGGCAAAGGTCTGTATAAGGCTTTGGACTGCTTTCTTAGCAGGAAAGGGTTTAGCCTGTAGACTGAGGGTGGCAGCAAAGAAAAGCCTTATTTTTAAAGGGTCTTCTGTTTATTCTTTGCCAGAAGTACCTACATTCTGCATATAGTGGCAGAGAACCTAGCAAAGGCTAGATAGAAAAAAAAGTTTGGAGTGAGCATCTGAAATAGTTTGTACGTATTAATGATTTTTAAATAGACAGTGATTGTGGAATTTCACCTGCCATCATATTGCCCAGTCTTGAAAGGTTCTTCTAGAGCTCTTCACAGTCAGCCTTCCTTTTTATGATTGTGAATGATGTAATGTTAGGTTTATCCCCACACTACTCGCCTCATTATCCTCATCATTTTATGAATACTCTTGACTGCAGAACTCAGTGGGCATTCACTCCTCACTTTGTGAAAATTGGCTTTTAATTCCTGTTATTATCCCATCTGCAACTAGTTATTTATTCAAATAACTTTTCCTTATTTTGCAACAGCTTAGGGTTTTTTTTAAAGACTGCTAAGTGTCCTATGGAAATTTAAGTTGACCAAACTGACTACATTTGCTCTTGTTCTGTTTGTTTACTCCTTTAAAGAATGCCAATAGATCTGTAAGGCAGGAATGTCCTTTGCAAGAGCAGTATTGCTTGTATCTGTCTTAAAATGCCTGAAGAGCAGTTTAAGCCTGCTTCTTCTGCATGTTGCCAGTGAACACTGAGAACAGTTTCTCTTCTTTTTTTTTCCCCACTTGCATCACCACTTTCAGGGTTTTTTTTTAGACTGTTTGGCCTTAAAAAGGTTTTTCCTTTGATTAAAAGATCTCTCCCTGCTCCTTTTTCTCTATGCCTTTGTTTGCCTGTTTTCTGATTACCTGTGTAGTAGAGAAAGCAATGGATTCATTGCATCCACATTCTCTGTTGCCTTTAATACTCATAGCAGGGAATAACACACAAAAAGAGTAACAGGTCATTATATTCTGTTATCTGACTGCAAGTTAACTGGCGCGCAATGAAGTCCTTAAAGAAAGAGAGCAGTTACCTAAATGAGTTCTCAATTTAATTTCTTCTTGGTCAGTCTCCCATTATGAGTGTATGTCAGGTTTTCCATGGCATCAGAGGAATACTAATCCATTTAACTATGCAATAGTCTATAAAGCAGCTGTCACAGCAGTAAAGACAACCATTTTAAAGTCTGAGTTTGTGTATGCTGATGTGAGTCATTAGTCTTTCAGCCCATTTTGTAAGGTTTAGTAAGCATAACCTCAAGTTATCTTTAACTGGTGAGACTGCAACTGTCCCTTATATTATCATACCTCTTAAGAAGTTACACAGATGCTTCATTTAATTGCTGACCTTGCTTTGTGCTCTGTTTGGATCTCTTTGTATCTTAGGAGTCTAAGGAGGGAGTTGGAGTTGCTACCACCTCAAAGGTTTGGGCTTGAAGTAATACTTTTCATTCTCTGAATTTCCCTTTTATTCACTGGTGATTATTTTAGTCAGCACTGAATAGCCAGTGCAAAGGTGCTGTACCAAGCCAATCTTACTTTGTTTTTCTTCTCAATTGAGAAAATACCAGTAACTGAATGCAGAGCCTGGACAACAGTTGATCAGTCATGCTGTCTCCTGCCAAACTGTACCTCAAACTTGAGAGAGAACAGTTAGTTAACATGCATCTGTGAACAGGTATTATCCATTTTCACTGATCCAGAAAGTGTGTTGAATGGACGAAGAAGTGACAGAAAACATATGCCAGGGTTGTTTCCTCCCTGACTCCCTCCCCTTTTGCATCCAGTTTAGTGAGTACTGTTTTCCTAAATTCTAATTCTTTCTTTCATTCATATCATTTTTCCCAGGTACGAATTTGCTAAAAAACCAAAACAAAACACAGAATGTATCCTCTATACATATCATTGGATTACTAGGGAGTTCTGATGTATTTTGGGACATCCTGAGGGAAGTAAAAAGTGCCATAGAATTTAATGAAGAGAATATTATCATTAATACCTTCCTAATTTGGTCCCTGTTTGGTTTCAATCAGAATTGTATAGTTATTGTAGCATAGTATATTAAATGAAAGTCTGCTGGTACATCACATTATACCACAGTGAGAAAATACTCTTAACTTTCATAACATGAATTTTATATTATTCATTAAACATGTAAGTAGTTTACTTGTTTTCTTTTGTAAGTGTATTACTTATCACATTTTCAATGAGAGCTCAGGGGTATCTTTCATTAATGCAAATTTTATTTGGAATAGAACCATTTACTTTTACTCCAGGGTAGGCTGTTCATAAACAGGACCAGATATAATGGGATATGCAATAGCAGAAATGTTCAGGTATCTTCAGAGCTCTATTTCTTTGAGTACAGTACCTAGACCTTACATGTACAGAACAGGTTAAATGAAACACATGCTTTTACATGACCGTATGTCTGTTCTGGGAAAAAACATTTCTCCAAATCACTAACAAGAGAAAGAAAATTTGAGCCAAAAATTGTTCACCACAAGTAGCTGTAGATATTGTCGCATCCAGTCTCACCAGACAAGCAACATCTGGCTGGGAAAATGTTGGGTTGGGAAATCCCTAGGATGTTTTGAGGAAAATAGCATTGTGATCGTGACTGAACTGTTATTGAACATGGCATTGAACCAGTATCTCTGCATAGCTTTACAGTTTATTTTGCTTCCTCTGTTGCAAATACCTAGAACACTGCAACAGTGACCCTGCCCTTCAGGTCATGTTAGAAAGAAGAGGGAAAAGAACAAGAAGGCCCAGTCATTGAATCAGAGAAGAAAAAAAACTAATGCAAGAATACCTAGAAATTAATCTGATATGAGCAGAATATGGTGATGATAAAGGAGGTGTTTAGCGCCCGATGATACAATCTGTGCCAAGTGACTTTCAGGGCTTTTTAATCTGGGCATTCTTCCCATGTGTTGAATTGCTGCTTGATTCAACTTTGTACCATTCTCTCCTTCAGGACCTTTACATCAGCATCCCTCCATTTTCCTCATTTGCTTCCTTTCTGTGTTTTCATAGGCTTTTTTATTTCTTTCTTTTAAGTGCTTTCCCCCTTTCTGTTTTACCGTGATCTAATTCCTTCTGTCCTACCAAAATCTCACCTCAGGAAATAAACAAGTGTGAACAGCTGCCAAAATAAAACAAAAAAAATCACACACTCTTATGAGTCTGTCAGTCTTTGACATTATTTATTCATGTGAGAGTAAAAAACAGGCAGTCATATTTTTCTTCCTGTGGAAATGCTGGTTTGCTGTTGACAACCAAAATTTTGAGGAAAGAAAGCATTCCTTGTACAAATCTTCATGGAAATTCAGTCCCATTTTTTTTCCCAGTTAAAAGCAAATCATCTGTAACTATTCTCTTAAAGCACATTCTCGCTAAGATAAATTGAATTATTCTTGGCAAGCGGGCCTATTTTTTATGTGGTGGCATAGACTTAAGTCGAAAAGATGTACATAAGTCGAAAAGATGTACCTAACTACAGGCATTAATCATTTCTACACAGTTTTGTGGCCTCTGTTATCTCTACTGTAGTGGTGGAACAGCTATGGAAAGTAAACAAGGAGCCCAACATACTTTTTCTTCAGGAAGTGTATAAGTTGTTGATAAAATCAAGCGGGTAGCTACTGGTTATTTGAGTTTCACTGCTGGAGGTATTCGGCAGTCTAAAAGGGAGAGAGAAGACATCTGGATGCTGGTAAGGCAGCCTTCTGGCTTTGAATGGGTTCTTCTGGATTGGACAGACTGGACTGGAGCACAGCTCAGTGACAAGAGCTAGCAGAGTTGGGCTGAGCTGGGCTCACAGATAAGTCCCACTAGCTAAGCAATGACAAGAGTGAATGACACAGGCAGAGGGAATTAGAAGTCAATCATCTAGTAACCTACACAGGTCAGACAGTGGCTATTCAAACTGTTAGTTGGACTGGGCAATAGTAAACCCTGAGATTAGGTTCTAAGTTATTATAATAGCAACGTCTTCTGGTGAGCATGCTTGTGGCTTCCCCTACATAGCACAGGCTGGTGGAATGTCTATTTCTGGTATTTATGGGACCTTTGCTTTGCCAGAGCGAGTGTATGCTGTCCACCAACAATAGCATTTTTCAAAACTTTTGAGGCTACTGTCTTAAAGCAACCCTATGGTGAAAGAGGGTTGAAGGGCAAGTTCTCTAACTGGCGTGATCTACATGTTGAATGGATCTCTATTTTCAGTCTTCCTACATGAAACACTGGAGAACAATAACTGATAATAAAACTGAGGGTATTGTAGTGTAAAAGGAAGTATGTTATTTCTGTAGATATTTCATATTGATCAACACTTTCTGTCCTGAGGGATTCAGTTATTTAAGTGATTTTCAGTGATTTTTCATTCCAATAGGAGATATGCTGTATTGCCACTGTCCTCCTCCTGTTTACCTGTATGTAATGATGAAGGATTCAGACCTGTTGTATTTCACTTGTATGAGATAGCAGTTTGTTGTGGAGACAGTACTCCTGGTCTTTTTTTAGTCTTTATTATTACTTCTTAATAAATATTAGATGCAATCTGAGACAAAACTTAAAAAAAATGTTAATTGTGAAGACTAACCCAAAATTAACCTTGAAAAGTAACAATCAAAACAACTCTTAGGGACAGGAAATAGTTTATTTCTGTTCTATTACAAGTTTTACCTAAGACTTACCATGAGATCATGAAAATAACACTTCTGTTCCTTAGTTTCTTGTTCCAAAAAGCATGTAGTGCTTTCAGGTATGTATTAAAAAAAGGAGGTAAGGGTTGCTGGAGTAAAGACAAATAACAAAGGAGGTAGGCATAAGAAGTAAATGCTTTTATGGGGAAAAAGAAGGAAAGAAGATGTCTTCATGGTATAACAGAGAAAGTATTCTGAGATGGATTTTCAGTTTATTTAAGTCAATAAGATTCTGTTGGGTTGATGGGTCTGGGTCCATTTATCCTTGTTGAGGTGAACTATGGGATATATTTGGCCTGACTAGATTATTACCTCACTGTAAGAATTAACTAAAAAAATGTCAAATTTTATTTAGAAACAAACAAGTGAAAAAATGTATATTCTTAGGTGAAATAGACAGTAGGGTCTTCATTCTTGTGGCTCTTTTTGGTAGGATCTTTATTGTCAGAGAACTAATGTTTTCCGATGGCAACTTAATATTTTGAATAATCTCTCAGCTGAGCCTTACTTCACTGTAAGTTAATATGTGCTACCAAATATAGGTTTCTATATGCAAATAATTAAAAGTGATTGCTGTAATCTGAGAACCAGCTGCACAGCATTCTCTCTCAAGGCCTAGACACGTGTGCATGATTTTATATATATAAAAACTTAAGCATTTATTTTATCTATAAAATAGTCACATTTGTGCATCTATGAATAGAAATTATTTCTTATTTAACTAAATAAGAACGTGTGAAAAATTCTAAAGACAATTATTCATAAAAGAGGTAGCATAGTAGTGATATCCTTCCTTTTTATTTCAGTCCAATCCTTTAATTTCCTCATTTATAAGCCTGTAAGGTAAGGTTATGATATTTGATAGCAAGTAAATCAGCTTTTCTTAAACTTGTGTTATATATCTGTGGCAATCAGAACTCCAGGAGACAGAAAAAACATAGAATCAGAGAAACATTTGGTTGGAAAAGACCTTTAAGATCATCAAGCCCAACTGTACCTGTCTGCTACTAAATCATGTCTCTAAGCACCTTGTCTACCTGTCTTTTAAATACCTCCAAGGATGATGACTTGACCACTTCCCTGGGCAGCACATTCCAGTGCTTGACAACCCTTTACGTGAAGAAATTTTTCCTAATATCCAATTGAAACCTTCCTTGGCACAACCTGAGGCCATTTCCTCTTGTCCTATCACTTGTTACTTGGGAGAAGAGACCAACCCCCACCTTGCTACAACCTCCCTTCAGGCAGTTGTAAAGGGCAATAAGGTCTCCCCTCAGCCTCCTTTTCTCCAGGCTAAACAACCCCAGTTCCCTCAGCTGCTCCTCATAAGACTTGTGCTCCAGACCCCTCACCAGCATTGTTGCCCTTCTCTGGAGGCGCTCCAGTGCCTCAATGTCCTTCTTGTAGTGAGGGGCCCAACACTGAACACAGTATTAGAGGAGCGGCCTCACCAGTGCCAAGTACAGGGGCACGATCACTTCCCTTCTCCTGCTGGTCACACTATTTCTGAGACAAGCTAGGATGCCATTGGCCTTCCTAGCCACCTGTGCACACTGCTGGCTCACATTCAGTAGGTTGTTGACCAGCACCCCCAAGTCCCTCTCTGCCATGCAGCTTTCCAGCCACTCTTTGCCAAGCCTGTAGCATTGCATGGGGTTGTTGTGACCCAAGTGCAGGAGCCAGCACTTGGCCTTGTTGAGCCTCGTACAGTTGGCCTTGGCCCATTGATCCAGCCTGTCCAGATCCCTCTGTAGAGCCTTTGTACCCTTAATAAGACAGACACTTCCACTCAGCTTAGTGTCATCTGCAAACCTGCTAAGGGTACACTCAGTCCCCTCATCCAGGTCATTGATAAAGATGTTAAACAGTACTGGGCCCAACACTGAGCCCTGGGAAACACTACTTGTGACCAGCCACCTACTGGATTTAATTCTATTCACCACCACCCTTTGGGCCCAGCCGTTTAGCCAGTTTTTTACCAACCAAAGACCTGTCCAGGCCATGGGCAGCCAGTTTCTCAAGCAAAATGCTGTGGGAAACAGTGTCATAGGCTTTGCTAAAGTCCAGGTACACTACATCCACAGCTTTTCCCTTGTCCACTAAGTGGGTCATCTTTTCATGGAAGAATATCAGATTAGTCAAGCAGCATCTGCCTTTCATAAACCTGATCTTCTTGTTGTCCTGGCATGCTGTGTGATGGTACTCAAGATGATCTGCTCCATGACCTTCCCTGACACCAAGGTCAGACTGACAGGCCTATAGTTCCTCAGATCCTCCCTCCAGCCCTTCTTGTATATGGGTGTCACAGTCGCCAACCTCCAGATAAGTTGAACTTCCCCCGTCATCCAGGACTGCTGATAGATGATGGAAAGGGGCTTGGTGAGAACCTCTGCCACCTCTCTCGGTACCTTGGGTAAACCCTGTCCCGCCCCATAGACTTGTATATGTCTAATTGGCCAAGAAGGTCAGTAACCATTTCCTCTTGGATCATGGGAACTTTGTTCTGCTCCTTGTCCCTGTCTTCTGTCTCAGGAGGCTGGGTACCTGGAGAACAGCTGACCTTACTATTAAAGGCTGAGGCAAAGAAAGCATGAAGTACCTCAGCCTTATCCTCATCCTTTGTCACTATTGTTCCCCCTGCATCCAGTAAAGGATGGAGATTCTCCCTGGCTCTTCTTTTGTTGTTAATATACTTACAGAAACATTTGTTATTATCTTTCACAGAGTTGGCCAGTGTAAGTTCTAGCTGAGCTTTAACCCTTCTAATTTTCTCTCTGCATGACCTTGCAACATCCTTGTAGGCATCCTGAGTGGCCTGCCCCTTTTTCCAAAGCTCATAGACGGTCCTCTTTTTTTCTGAGATCCATGCAACGCTGTCTGTTCAGCCAGGCTAGTTTTCTTTCTGCTGGCTTATCTTTCAGCACTTGGGGGTGGCCTGCTCTTGCACCTCCAGGATATCCTTCCTGAGGAGCGTCCAGCCTTCTTGGGCTCCTTTGCCCTTTAGGACTGCCTCCCGAGTGACTTTGTCAACCAGCCTTCTGAATAGGCCAGTGTCTTCCCTCCAGAAGTCCAAGGTAGCAGTTTTGCTGACTTCTCTCCTTACTTCTTCAAGAATCAAAAACTCTATCATTTCATGATCATTCTGCCCAAGATGACCTCCAACGGCCGCATCACCCACAAGGCCTTCTCTGTTCACAAACAACAGGTCCAGCGCCAGTGCCTTCCCTAGTTGGTTCACTCACCAGCTATGTCAGGAAGGGCTAGTGATCGTGAGACTTCTCCCAGCTGCTTGTGGAATATTTCATCTGTCTCTTCTTCCTGGTTGGGTGGTCTATATCAGACTCCCAGCATGATACCTGTCTTGTTGGCCTTTCCCCTGATTTTTACCCATAAACACTCAACCCTATCATCACCATCATTGAGCTCAAGGCAATCAAAACATCATGAAGCTTGTAATTAAAAGCGGCCTTGACCATGATGACGTGCTATGACAAATAAATAGTAGGTCTAGAAAAATGAAAATAGACACAAAAAATATAGATTCTTTTATATTTTGATCTTAAAGGCAAATACACTACAATATTCTTTCAACTTTTAGGAATGTTCTTTTTACAAGTCTTTCAAGTTTTCAGATTCTCAGTTTAGAGCTTCTAACCTTTAATTATATATTTCAAAAAGAGCTTGACTTTCACCAAGCTTGACTCTCCACCAAGTTGAGCAGCTAATCCTGTATCTCATGGTGTTCAGCAGTTTGGAAGTTCGGACTGCCACTATTTATGTGCCTAAATATGACTGATAGTAACCCATTTTTAGAGTTGATGTGCTGAAGGCACTATTTGTTCTTTTGTTTCCATTTATGCACTGTTCTGTTTATTGGTTTCTTTCAGGAGTCACTCAAGAGACTCCTCCTGACTTTAATAATTTCTAGAGGGCCTAACCCTTTCCAGTGCTGAGTTAACAGTAACTGCTGGTGCTCAGTGGGTCCAAGGACTGAGTCTGAGGGCTAGAGCAAATGATTTATCCAGATACACATAGATATTGCGTTCTGTCAACCATACTTCTTGGGAGTAAGTATAATTCTGTTCCTCGTTTACACATGCAAACCGCAGGAAGCATTTCCTGAGGTGTGGTAGACATCAGGAATTCCTCTTTCTGATGAGGGTTTCTTTTGAGCATGAATTATTGCATAATGAATATTTGTCCCCTTCTTTATCTGTAAATGAAACTGCAAGTGAGATTCTTGTATGCTTGAGTGAACTCAAGAAGTTATGAGAGGAATTAATTTCACTTTCTCCTTCCAAAATATTTTAAAGTAGTTAAATAGAAATCTGCCTCAGGAGTAGAAGAAAGTAGTCAAGTTTTGATGGAAATAAACAGAAAAGAGAGTGAAGACTTACTTAACTTTCAGTTTTGTATCTATGTATTAGCTGAGATTGGTTAAAAATAAGAGGAACCATATTTCAGTATGCAGTTTACATTGATTGGCAACATTTTGAGAACTTGTAGGAAAAAAGAAAAATAAATGAAATATTCTATTCTGAGAGTTACCCGAAAGGAGGCAGGGACGTTACCAAATCTTGAGCTTAGGTCTAATTGGCTGCTTCCTAATAAATCTTTTAATTTACTTAACCAGTAAAGATCTAATTATAATATATTCCTGTTTTGTCAATTACAGGAATATTTGTTTGGACTCTTTGGCCCTTTAGTAAACTGAAAAACCATTATTTGAGTTTGGTATTTGAACTCAAGAGAGGTGAGCCAATTTTCCGTATCACTCATTGCTCAAAGAAAATCCAAATTTGGTGATGTTGTGGGTTAACCTTGGTCAGTAGCCTGAGACTTGCCCAGCAGCACAGGGTGGGGTGGAGGATGGGGAATGGGGGGGTTACAGTCAGCCCATAACTGTGCTGCTACTTCTTCCTCCTTACATTTTTGCCATGTTCCAGCATGGACACTCCATGGGCTGCAGTGACTTCTTGAAATATCTGATTGCTCCAGTGTGGGGTCCTTCAAGGGCTGCAGGATGGAT
>NW_009259685.1:1212015-1257846 GCF_000687185.1 Egretta garzetta
TAGTCAAGCAGCATCTGCCTTTCATAAACCTGATCTTCTTGTTGTCCTGGCATGCTGTGTGATGGTACTCAAGATGATCTGCTCCATGACCTTCCCTGACACCAAGGTCAGACTGACAGGCCTATAGTTCCTCAGATCCTCCCTCCAGCCCTTCTTGTATATGGGTGTCACAGTCGCCAACCTCCAGATAAGTTGAACTTCCCCCGTCATCCAGGACTGCTGATAGATGATGGAAAGGGGCTTGGTGAGAACCTCTGCCACCTCTCTCGGTACCTTGGGTAAACCCTGTCCCGCCCCATAGACTTGTATATGTCTAATTGGCCAAGAAGGTCAGTAACCATTTCCTCTTGGATCATGGGAACTTTGTTCTGCTCCTTGTCCCTGTCTTCTGTCTCAGGAGGCTGGGTACCTGGAGAACAGCTGACCTTACTATTAAAGGCTGAGGCAAAGAAAGCATGAAGTACCTCAGCCTTATCCTCATCCTTTGTCACTATTGTTCCCCCTGCATCCAGTAAAGGATGGAGATTCTCCCTGGCTCTTCTTTTGTTGTTAATATACTTACAGAAACATTTGTTATTATCTTTCACAGAGTTGGCCAGTGTAAGTTCTAGCTGAGCTTTAACCCTTCTAATTTTCTCTCTGCATGACCTTGCAACATCCTTGTAGGCATCCTGAGTGGCCTGCCCCTTTTTCCAAAGCTCATAGACGGTCCTCTTTTTTTCTGAGATCCATGCAACGCTGTCTGTTCAGCCAGGCTGGTTTTCTTTCTGCTGGCTTATCTTTCAGCACTTGGGGGTGGCCTGCTCTTGCACCTCCAGGATATCCTTCCTGAGGAGCGTCCAGCCTTCTTGGGCTCCTTTGCCCTTTAGGACTGCCTCCCGAGTGACTTTGTCAACCAGCCTTCTGAATAGGCCAGTGTCTTCCCTCCAGAAGTCCAAGGTAGCAGTTTTGCTGACTTCTCTCCTTACTTCTTCAAGAATCAAAAACTCTATCATTTCATGATCATTCTGCCCAAGATGACCTCCAACGGCCGCATCACCCACAAGGCCTTCTCTGTTCACAAACAACAGGTCCAGTGCCAGTGCCTTCCCTAGTTGGTTCACTCACCAGCTATGTCAGGAAGGGCTAGTGATCGTGAGACTTCTCCCAGCTGCTTGTGGAATATTTCATCTGTCTCTTCTTCCTGGTTGGGTGGTCTATATCAGACTCCCACCATGATACCTGTCTTGTTGGCCTTTCCCCTGATTTTTACCCATAAACACTCAACCCTATCATCACTATCATTGAGCTCAAGGCAATCAAAACATCATGAAGCTTGTAATTAAAAGCGGCCTTGACCATGATGACGTGCTATGACAAATAAATAGTAGGTCTAGAAAAATGAAAATAGACACAAAAAATATAGATTCTTTTATATTTTGATCTTAAAGGCAAATACACTACAATATTCTTTCAACTTTTAGGAATGTTCTTTTTACAAGTCTTTCAAGTTTTCAGATTCTCAGTTTAGAGCTTCTAACCTTTAATTATGTATTTCAAAAAGAGCTTGACTTTCACCAAGCTTGACTCTCCACCAAGTTGAGCAGCTAATCCTGTATCTCATGGTGTTCAGCAGTTTGGAAGTTCGGACTGCCACTATTTATGTGCCTAAATATGACTGATAGTAACCCATTTTTAGAGTTGATGTGCTGAAGGCACTATTTGTTCTTTTGTTTCCATTTATGCACTGTTCTGTTTATTGGTTTCTTTCAGGAGTCACTCAAGAGACTCCTCCTGACTTTAATAATTTCTAGAGGGCCTAACCCTTTCCAGTGCTGAGTTAACAGTAACTGCTGGTGCTCAGTGGGTCCAAGGACTGAGTCTGAGGGCTAGAGCAAATGATTTATCCAGATACACATAGATATTGCGTTCTGTCAACCATACTTCTTGGGAGTAAGTATAATTCTGTTCCTCGTTTACACATGCAAACCGCAGGAAGCATTTCCTGAGGTGTGGTAGACATCAGGAATTCCTCTTTCTGATGAGGGTTTCTTTTGAGCATGAATTATTGCATAATGAATATTTGTCCCCTTCTTTATCTGTAAATGAAACTGCAAGTGAGATTCTTGTATGCTTGAGTGAACTCAAGAAGTTATGAGAGGAATTAATTTCACTTTCTCCTTCCAAAATATTTTAAAGTAGTTAAATAGAAATCTGCCTCAGGAGTAGAAGAAAGTAGTCAAGTTTTGATGGAAATAAACAGAAAAGAGAGTGAAGACTTACTTAACTTTCAGTTTTGTATCTATGTATTAGCTGAGATTGGTTAAAAATAAGAGGAACCATATTTCAGTATGCAGTTTACATTGATTGGCAACATTTTGAAAACTTGTAGGAAAAAAGAAAAATAAATGAAATATTCTATTCTGAGAGTTACCCGAAAGGAGGCAGGGACGTTACCAAATCTTGAGCTTAGGTCTAATTGGCTGCTTCCTAATAAATCTTTTAATTTACTTAACCAGTAAAGATCTAATTATAGTATATTCCTGTTTTGTCAATTACAGGAATATTTGTTTGGACTCTTTGGCCCTTTAGTAAACTGAAAAACCATTATTTGAGTTTGGTATTTTGAACTCAAAGAGGTGAGCCAATTTTCCGTATCACTCATTGCTCAAAGAAAATCCAAATTTGGTGATGTTGTGGGTTAACCTTGGTCAGTAGCCTGAGACTTGCCCAGCAGCACAGGGTGGGGTGGAGGATGGGGAATGGGGGGGTTACAGTCAGCCCATAACTGTGCTGCTACTTCTTCCTCCTTACATTTTTGCCATGTTCCAGCATGGACACTCCATGGGCTGCAGTGACTTCTTGAAATATCTGATTGCTCCAGTGTGGGGTCCTTCAAGGGCTGCAGGATTGATACCTACTCCAGCATGGTCAATTCCATGAGCTGTGGGGAAAGAACTTGCTCCACCACAGGCTGCAGGGCTGCCTGGAGCACCTCCTTCCTCTCCTTCTTCTCTGACCTTGTTGCTCAGAGGTTTATTTCTCACTTTTCTTCTTCCTTCTCTCCCTGTCTGTCATTTTTGTCCTTTCTTAAATGTGTTATTGCAGAGGAAACACACACATTCCTGACATTCTCAGCTTTGTCCTGTATCGAGTCTGTTTTGGAGGAGGCTGGAACCAGCTGTATCTGGGACAGGACAACATCTAATCTCCTCCTACAGAAGCCACCCTTGCAGCCCCCATATTGCCCAAAATCTTGCCACCTACACCCAGTACAGGTCATGTTTCAGAAATATATTTAATTTTTCAAGCTTTTTGCAGCCATTAGAAATTGGACATGCAAAGTCTTTAATGACTTCAAACTGCATGGAATTACAAGAAGGTAAAGAAATTCGGGTGCACTCTCAGTCTCATGTCCTTAACTGTGTTAAGCACAGTTTTCTTAAACTGAGTGAAGCTCTATCGGCTTATGTCAGCCCAAGGGTGTTTTCAGTATTTACAGACATGGCATCTTACTAACACCTACAATTATGAAGACCTGTTTGACCATAAGAATCAACTTCTCCTTATGGCCATTTCTGATAGTTGAACAAGTTGATCAACTAACTCAGAATTACTAGAATACGCACTTGATAGGTGGGAAACTGGTACAAGCTCCAGCTCCAGCTGCAGCAGGAAACTGCTACAATACTGTGGGCTGTTTTATAGTGGTTGACTTTCCTTCCCTTTTATATCTATTCTACTTTTACTTGTGTATATATAGAATCAAATAAAAGGAGAGACATTATTTCACAAGATGTTCAGAGCATTTGGATTTGCCAGTGCTCTGCTATGATTTTTGGTAAATGCCATAATCAGTAAAATGTATTTTACCTTCTTTATCATGTGTACTGGTTTTACATAAATTCTAAGGAGAAAGCATGTCCTGAACCTGAGGACAAATCATTCTCCTGGATTTTGTTGATTTAGTATGAAAAAAAATTGGACAATAGTCAGAGCATTATATATAGGGAATGAGTCTTTATTTCAATGTTTGTAATAGTCAGAGACTTTACAAGGCTACTGATAGCAATATAGGACGCTTTGAAGCAAGACCACTATTAAAAATACAGTTATTGGAAGCAGTTGTTAATGAATAGATTGTTGCCAACATTTTAAGCCTAAATGAAGGGGAAAATAACATAACAGGATGAACAAGACGAAGCAGGATGCTCCACTGAAAAAGGATTTCTGCCTAAACTGAAATCATTAAACTCTGAAATCTCCCTTTTCAAGGTCCTTCACTGTAATCCATTATCTTCCATCCCCCTTTGGTACCACAAAGATGTCAGTTTGATGATATATTGCACATAACAATGTCATTACATTGGCATAACATGACAACTGGGACTCATTTGAACTTTTAAAAACTTCTAATCCCTAAAATAAATTAGGAACTGAAGACTTTTCAGACATAGAAAATAAGTCACTTGTTAGAGTAGGGTTCTCCATATGTTTTGGAGAATTACACTTTTCTGAGCCTTTTTTTTCCCCCCGATGCATATAATACATTTAGCTGGAAATATAGTCCACAGATGTCCGGTTTGTTTAAAACATCTTTTCTTTCTTTTCTTTAGGCTTGCTGAAGTATTAAGTCCCATTGTAGATGACAACTCATCTAGAGATTTTAATTAAATTTCTCAGAACAAAAACAAAATCTTTGCTATAATTTTGATTATAAAAATTCTTAATCAGACTTTTAACTATTCCTACTTTATTTTTTTTTTCTTACCGTAAACCTCTTTTTGGTCATGCTTTCTCTCTTACTTATCTGTTGAACAAAACAGTTCAATTCATTGCAAGATTAATTCCTTGCAAGACTGGGAGTCTTATTTCAGGCACCTTAAATCTTAGCCTAGATTATTTTTTTCTTGTAATTTACAGATATGCAAACACATAAAACATCAACATATTAATATTAAAAGTATAGTGTGGTGTTGCTTCTATATAAAGATGATCCACTTGTTGAAGGCAGAATATATTTTGAAACTTTGAATGACAGATATTCAGGGACAGATTTGGTCAGCTTTTGTTTGCATTTGTCGAAATCTTACTGTTATCTCAAGCTACTCTTTATGACATTTTAACTACATTGATGTTTTCTAATGGCTGATTTTGAGTATTCAGAGAGACACATAGCAACCAGGAAATAGTAGATTAAGGAATTTGGGATGAATTGAGACCAGATGCATCTGGCCTCATTTCCAGGCTGCTCACCACTTGAATTTGCAAGTGCAACCTTTGAAATGTTGAAGAAAGCAAACACCTGCCTTCTGGTCAGAGTCATCACACTGGGACCAACCATCTGCAGCAATGGAAGATGCTTATCTTGAATCTTCTAGGTGTGTTTCACTACTGTAGTGGAGCCTTTTCAGGCAAAATATAGTTTCCGTTGCCCAAGAAGGAAAGGCAAGGAAGGTTGATCTCTCTATACAGTTAGTGAAGAAGGGAATTCTGTGGATCAGCTTCAGGAAGAAGACAGGTTAAGCTCCTGCACTGAATTGCTATCTGGAGAAGTATCTTCAACAAGGATATCTTGTCTTTGGAGTGCTGCCTGGTTGCTCTCTGAGATTTAAAAAGCAGAGGGTGTTTATCAGTTGTTCCCATGTATTGGAAGCTGCAGAACTTCTTTGGAGCTTGCTGGCTGCATGCAGTAGTCTGTTTTGGGAAAACACTTGAATGTCTATGTGGCTTGTGCCTCATCTATTCTCTTTGCAAAGGAGCTGATGTGTGGCAGAATGGTGGCCAAATACATGTTAACATTTAGGCATTTTGTATATTAGGGGACCGAAAAATGAATATGAATCTGGAAGTATAAATGTAGAGAGTATTTCAGGTCCTCTGGAGCTGTAATTCCAGTACAGACAGTGTGCATATTTCTCTTACTTGCTACTTATTAGTGTCTTGTACTGGAATGTGATCATACTTATCAGGAAATATATGTTATCTCTGTACATTATGATAATGAGATAAAATTAAAAAACTATTATATTCCAGGTGGTTATAATGTATCATATATCAGGTTTGTTTTTTTCTAATTCTTAATATTAGAAGTTTTACTCTGTAATGCATTATAAAGTTCAGCAGATTTCAGGAAGATTCAGATTTTTAGTCTTTTGACTTTATGAATAGATATAAAATGTGTATTCATTTTACAGCTAGTATTTTAAAGCTTCTTACAGAATGGCATGATGATTCAGCTCAGTTTTACCATTTTGCTGAATTAGCATAATCAGTAAGGAAATAACACTTGTTTCAATCAAAACCTATAGTCTTTCAGATTTCCAGATCTGCTTGAAGTAACTGTAATATGTGTGCAAAAAAGTGAAAATGAGTAGCTTAATGAATGCCTTCAGCTTTGAAATTTGTTACCTAGTGATAGAATAGCTGCAATCTATTCTGCTTATAGTCTGCTTGTTTTGCAGAAATATTTCCATGGGGAAAACCATATTCTGTGTAGTCTCTTCTGATGTTTTTACTTACATGTGACTTACATGTTTCTCAGCTAGCAGCCCATATGCTTTGGCGATGCATGGGGTATGTACTCCCATTGTTTTATATTTCTTGTGAAGGGCATCTGCAAAAGGTTGGCTATGGGTGTTCATTTTCACTTGAGGAGGGATGATCATAGAAGTACACTGATGTTTTAGTGTGCAGATTGTGTTGATACATTGCCCACTTTACAGCTTAAGGGTTATGTTCTCAGTGTGAACAGATGCTCCAGATAACATGAAGTGAAAGGAAGCCTTATCAGAGCAGGTTCTTCTAAAAGCAACTGAATTATATAAAACTGTTCTTCCATTCTGTGTTACTTAAATGAAACCGAAATGAAAAACATTATCTAAATAATATTCTGTTAGGATTAAATACCTTAAAAAAGTAGACAGCAGAGCATAAAAATCTTTTTTCTTCACATACCTACAAATCTATTGACCCCTTTGAATTCTTTTGAAATGTAAAGGTTAGTACACACAAACAGAGAGAGAAGGAAAAATGGTCTGTGAAGGATTCTGGGGGAAACTGTTCCAAATGACCTTCTGGTCACATGGATTTGACTGAACTGCAAGGTTACTTCCTAGTATTGAGACACTAAGAAAATTTTTAATAGAATTTTGCAGGGTTCTAAGCTGAAGCTTCTATTACACTTAAGGTCTTGTTAAGGGCAAAAAGTAAGCAAATCTTACACATATAAAGCAAATAATTTCTTC
Organism: Egretta garzetta; assembly: GCF_000687185.1. Classification (NCBI taxonomy): domain Eukaryota; kingdom Metazoa; phylum Chordata; class Aves; order Pelecaniformes; family Ardeidae; genus Egretta; species Egretta garzetta. Next base: position 1,219,242 of record NW_009259685.1, read on the forward strand.
TTTGTGAAACTGAAATCTTAACTGACTAATCAAAGAATATTCATTTCTTCAAATTTGTTACAGAAAAATAAAGGAAAAACAAACGAACAAAACCCCCATATTGTTGAAAAAATCAAGAATTTTAATACTGTAAAATTATTAAAAGTGGACTTCTTGGTATCTACCCATTTCTTTGCTGTTATGTTCACCCTTCCACTGCCTCTTGGGTTCTTATAGTTGGCAGCTTCAGTTGGGCATGCAAGTTGTCAGGATGCTGAATCCATTGATAGCAGCAATATGTTAATGGTAATTGCCTCCCCCTCACTGTAGGACCTGCTTAGTGTCATTTTTATGCATTTCCGAACACATGTTGCAAACTTTGCTCTTTCTTTGTGGGCCTGTTAATCCATGTTAAAGCTGAATTTACTATATAGGAAGTATCTTGCAAATACTGGATACTTTGTTGTCTTTCTTCTTGTTGTCTTCTTTACCCTTGGATGGTTTTGCTCACCTCCATGTCTGCATTCCCTTAATTGACCATACTTGAGTTATGTCTCTGAGCTCTCTAATGCCACCCTGTGTCACTTTTCTTATCATCATATGCCTGTGCTCCTCTACATTGCAACCCAAGTCCCTGCTTTTAAAGCCTCTCCTGTCATATCAGGCCTGTATTTCTCTACATTACACCATTATATCAGAGCCATGAATATTTCGTTCTACACAGAATAACTACTTGTTACACTTGTATGTATAGGATTACAGTTATACAATACAAAGATATGCAAAAATAAGACAAACTAGGCATAGCCACCTAGTCACTGGGGGAAAAAACGCTGTTATAGCTAAACAAGCTAAAACAAAGCTCCAGGCAGGTCAAGAAAAACTCAGAGTAATCCTGCCAAAATCCAGTACTGAGATCTTGCAACATTGGTACAAAGCCCTTGACCTATTCGAAACAATGCTGTATTTATCAGGCTATGGGGCTATATTGCCTTCTTTATAGAGGGGCTGGAAGGGGAGAATGTAGTTTCTGAATTCCAGCAAAGGATTCTCAGGATGCTCTTCTTATATCCTGAAGAGACAGACGTATTTTACACAATTTTAAAGTTTGGATTTTTTTTCTGAAATATAGACACTTCTTGAACTTCTTTTGCTGGGATGAAATAAACTCTGTACCAAGCAGGTTTTGTTTCCTTAGCAGTAGCATTCATATGCCTTACTTGCCTTCTGATCAGAATGGCTCTTTAATTTATAAAACTCTCAATTTTTGATATATTTTGCATGTAAAACAGTCTTCTGTGAAATATTTTATACATCACACAAGCCACAGTAATGAATGCTTATATAAAATATTTCTTATCTAAAACATCTCAGAAAAATAAGGCAAAAACTATAGTGTTTTTTTAAAAAAGCATGTCATTGGCCTATCCGTATTTACAAGCATGTGTAGCTACTTTTGAAGAAGTTTTAGTCAGACTTTGAATGATGAAAAAGCAGACACCATTTGGAACGCCTTTAATTAGCATGAAATTTTTTTACAGTGTATGCACCAAACATCTAAATAATAAAATTCTCCAAGCACCATATATATAAGAAAAATGTGTGTGTGTTTCTTATATTTGGCAATGATTCACACAAAACTGTAATGATTTGAAGCTGAAAGAATGCATTATATATATATGTATATTATATATACAGGTCTAGAGGTTTAAAAGCAAATAAAATAAAACTGCGTATTTTCCTATTTAAAGCTACTGCTTTCCATTGAAGCTAATAATTTTAAAACAGTAAATGATCATATGATGAAATACCTTGCTACCCCTGTTTTTCTGTGACTATACCTTTTCAAAATGAAGATTGAAATGTAATGTTTAAAATATTTTTAAGTGGTATTTACTTTAGTGCATTATACTGAATAATTTATTACTGTTATGCCCCCCTCTAACTGATTTCAAAGCAGAAAGAGCAAAGACTCTTAAGTGGCTTTCTTTAAAGATCTAAAGGGTCCACCATCTCTCCTCCAGCTTCCCCTTGAATCTGAATTTTAAGCCAAAATAAAGGTGAATGATAATATTATTAAGTACTTAACAATATTTGAATTTTAAAACAGTTATAGAACACATTCAGTTTGCTGTTGTGTACCAGCAACCACCTGCAAGCAATAAGAAAGATAAATAGTAAATAATTTTTTTAAAAAGTATAAACTGAAGAAGTGATGTAACTACTTATTCTGTTTCACTCTGAGAAGATGTTGGGTAGATGGTTTACATAACTAATTCTGTTTGCCAGATCTGCCAGGTGACCTGAAGGCAAACGCATTAAAAACTGAGATTTTGGATGGTATAACCTTATCTAGTGTTTAAATCATAGCTTCTTGTCTGAAGGCCTAGATTTCTCCTTAATTCTGCTTATATGATGGAGTTCAAATCAGTCTTTACTCTGCATTCAATTAATTCAAATTTGCACTGAATGCTTGGGACCAGCTTATTAGGTTTTTTTCTCAATTTTATTAACACTCCTTAGATACTCACATATTCATTTTTATTCTCCCTCCCCCCCACCCACCCCACCCCACCCCACCCCACCCCGCTTTTTTTGTCTCTTAATCTGAACATTAAGCCCGCTACAATCTTGCTTTGGAGGGTAGAAGAGTGAGGGGCTTTTTTTTCTTCTTCTTCTTTTTTTCTTTTTTTCTTTTCCTTTATTTTTTTTTCCCTGGAGTTCAGGAAAGCCAGTAGGTTACAGCCAGTCAGACTGCATTTCATTACACAGTTACCCTGAGAATCTTAAGTGCCCACTGGGGACCTAAGAGCACTCAATGAAAGAATCATTTTGAGATGTGCTGTGGCAGCAAAAAGGAATAAAACATGCTTTGGATGCAGTAAAGTTAAATTGATCTTCACAGTGACAAGTGACAGCAATAGATAAGGTTGCTGAAAATTTTACCTTGTTTAGAGGTGATGTGTAGAAGGCATAAGTATGGAATTTAGCATTACATCTTTGACCCAAGGTAACAAATCATCCTCCCTCCCTATGCAAACTATTGACACAAGGCTAAATTTGATCTGGGGTGATAGAGGCTCCAGCAGATCCTTGGTGACAGATGTTGGTCTTTTCACCTTTCTACAGATGTACTTCTCATTAAGTATCCTGTAAAAGTTGAAAATGCTTCTAAGCATAACTCGGTTTTGAGTTATGTCCAAAGCAAGCTAAAATTTCCCAGGTAAGCATCTGTGAACATGAGTCAAAATCTATATTCACTTTAAATAAAGATGAAGGGCATTGTGGACTAGGCACCAAAACTCTCCAGGGAAACTTGAAAAGTGCAAGTATTCTATATTTCTTACAAAGAAATTGGTACCCTGGCTTATAATTTATATGGTAGAAAACCACAAGTAACACTTTTCAGGAACTAATATTTGACTCCTATTTCGGTTATAACTGATCTCTTGAACACTTGCGATTTTTCATAGATCACCTTACAAACATGAACCAAAGCATGGAGAGAAATGCTAAAACTATGTTGTTGCCAATTTAATGACTGAAGGGATTGCAAATCAAGAAAAAAATCAGAAACTGTGTCATAAAAACGTGTGTAAAAAATATTTCATTGACTTTATGCAAAAAATACATTTGAAAGATGAGAAACATTCTTGATTTACACTTAATTCTTCATTATGAGCCATACTTGGTAAAATATTTTACAGCTAAGGTTTATGCATATGTTGAAGTCCTCATTCAGCAAAGCACCCAGACCTTGCAAAATTGAGGCTGTTGGTGCCCTGTAGTAAATTCTGTGTCCCCAATCCTGGAAGCTATTTAAAGTCTTAATGCTTATTGTTTTCATTGAAAGATATTCTGTTACTACAGTATGCTTTCAACACGCCACATTGTTAAATTAAAATTGCACTTCCCTACATCTTTGTTTACAAGCAGTGTATGCAAAACTTTACGCCCAGTTTCTTAAGTCCGGAGATGGTTTGTGCAACTCACAGCTACACATTAGTGGTTGGATTGCTTCATTTGTTAAAGTGTTTTGGGATAGAGCTAAAATAAGTAGAGGTGAACAGGTGTATTTTGTATTTTGGCTATTCATCATTCTGTATAAACATGTATTCTAGGCTAAGCAAGTGCATTTGCATTTTATGAATTCGAGGAGTCTATTGTGCCTGTACGCTGAAATGTCATGGGCTGCACAATTTTAATATTGTGCAAGTTGCTTGAAAAACTAAATGAATATATTAAAATTTTATGCTTTGAATCCTGATTTTCAAATCTTTATTTAAAAGTAATCCACAGAACCTTCATTTTATTGAAGTAGTAGAGCATATGATATCATATATACTGCAGAAAGAATGCTTACAAAAGCCTCTCTCATTCTTTAACATGCACAACTTTCTTCTCTTGCCCTTTTCATGGCTCTGTAAATTTTGTCATTTACCACAGTGTTTTCCACTAGGAAATGAAGTAAAACAAAGCTAATTTTTCATCTGATATAAAATGAACAGTTTATTTTCTAACACGAATATGCATTCTATTGAAAAGTATCATCATCTAAGGGTAGTGGTTTAACCATATGGATTTTTCTTACTATTTACATTGATGGAGCAGATCTAGTTTTGATTTTTTAAAATTTTTCTTTATCATCATTAACAATTAAAAAACTTCCATATTTTAATTTTTAATGCATAACTAAATCATTCATAAGTTTAAACACAATTCTAAGTTTCTAAGGTTCAAAAAAATTTTTTTTAAATATTACTGATTATTTTAGCAACAGGATCACCTAAACACAGTTTAGTATAATCACAATACACTGCAGGATTCTTTAAGATTATGCAGGCAGTGAAAATGCTTGTCATGGACATCTATGCTACATATAAAATACTAAATATTGGTCCTTAGTTCTGTGTTTTATGCATATACATGCAACATCTATCCTGTTTATGAATTTTTTTGTTTCTTTTCAGCTGTGACCATAGATCTGTTTAGTACTTTCTGACTAATTAGATTGACTATACAGTGGAAAACCAAAATGGCCTTATTTTTAAGTTTACATTATTCTATTAAGCACAAAGGATTTTAAAAGAATCTAATAGAGGAATCTGACAGTGTTTTAGATTAAAGAATTTGAAAAATGAGATAATAATCCTTTGCTTATATAAAATGGCACAGGTGTCAGAACCTATTTTGACTTTTCAGAGAAGGCTAATGCAGAACTGGTATAGAAGTCAATAAAACTTTATTTATTAGAATAGGTCTTATGAGGTGTTGGCTGGAGGAAATGATGATTCACTTCATCACGGGAATGATTAAAGTTGTGTATAATGCTTCACAGACAGATGTTTTACAGATGCAGTAAATTAAAACTGAGCTTCTATTTTGGGTATGACAAATAATATGAAGAAAATTGGAATAATTTTATGTTTGTGCACCTGTGTATAGGAAGTGGCCTAAATCTATGAAGTGATCTAAGGGAAGATCACTTTGCACTCTTTAAGTAGTGGAAAAGAGAAAGCCTGATGAAAATAAAGCAAGGTATTCTTTAAATACCTTAAGTCATGTACTAGGACTGTCATTTAGCTGTAACAAAATGCTTAATAAATTATATTTTAGAGGGGTAAGATAGAAAAAGTAATTGAGACCATTAGCAGGAAGGCTGTACTTAAGCTTTAACCATCTTTTTTTCAGTTGCTTCCCAAACCTGCCCTTCATTCATATGCTGACTCCTTCTCTTTCCGTGTTTTACATATTTCTCTATGGTGCACCCTCTGAAATATCTTAGCTTTGTCCATCTCAAGGTTCACGTAGTCCTTTCTTCTGATTAACTTCTGTTCTCACTCATCAAAGACAAATACTTGCAAGTCAATTGTAGAAATGATCAGTAAAGAGAATTTCTGCCATACAGGAAGCATTGAGATTTTGATGTACTGTTTTGGCCTCTCTCTGCTTAAAAGTGAAAATGCAGAACCGCCTTTTTTTTTATGGGAAATTGTTCAAAAAATACCTTAGTATACATCAGAATATTTTGCTTGAGTAGCATTAGCATTAAGTGGTACATTTGCCAGAGATACTTCTGGTGACTGTTGAAATTATTGTCTCTTTTATCCCATTCTCCTTTACTGTTCCATCTCTCTTTTGCCCCAGCTAAATGGATTATACTGAACACATGCCAATTGTGCATTTTGCCTGATTTTCTGGTGGGAAATATTCTGCAGAAATCCCCCTTCAGAAACCTCTGTCCTGGTTTTGGCTGGGACACATTTAATTTTCTTCCTAGTAGCTGGCATAGTGCTGTGTTTTGGATTTAGTATGAGGAGAATGTTGATAACTCACTGATGTTTTAGTTGTTGCTGAGCAGTGCTGACACCAGTCAAGGACTTCTCAGCTCTCAGCTCTGCCAGGTGCACAAGAAGCTGGGAGGGGGCACAGCCAGAACAGCTGACCCCAACTGGCCACAGGGATATCCCACACTATATGATGTCCTGCTCAGTATATAAACCAGGGGAAGTTGGCCATGGGTCAGCAATCGCTGCTCAGGGTTGTGCTGCAAGTCAGTTGGTGGGTGGTGAGGAATTGATTTCTGCATCACTTGTTTTGTATATTTTTTAATCATTATTATTAATGTTATTATTTTCTCTTCCTTTGTTGTTTTATTAAACTGTCTTTATCTCAACCCATGGGTTTTACTTTTTTTTTCTATGATTCTCTCTCCCCCATTCACCCAGGGCAGGAAGGGTGAGTGAGTGGCTGTGTGGTACCTAGTTGCTGACTGGAGTTAAACCATGATACCTCTTAATGGGTTTGGATGAAACCACTTTTTCTTTGAGGGGAACATTTCATGAATGCAGTGTGGTTGCGGTATTCAGAAATTCCTGTGAGGATTAAAAAAGAAAATAGATTCTCAAGTCTGGTCATGGCTCCTTTCCTGCACTGAAATTCTGTAAATGACTTTATCCAACCATAAATAACCAGAGGAACATTCTCCTGCAGGCACATCTGTGCCACTGATGAGCCATTAATTTTTCCCCTCAGGCTTCTGTGCTGGTAGGAGGCATGTTGAGAGTGATGCAGCTGACCTTCATCACTCCAGATGAATCCTGTACTGGCGTTGGCCTCGTTAAGGGCTCAATGCCATTAGCATTAGAGTGGCCATGGAGAAGACTGTCAGTTGAGGAATATCTGCTCTCTAGAGCCCATCATCATTTGCACGGCATGGAAACTGTGGAGTTTGATTGTAGCTTAGTTCTGATTCCTTATATATGCAAGAGTTTCTGGCTCAGTCTGTAAAGTGTAGTTAATTTAATACTTACTAGCTCAGGACACTCTCAGTAAGGAAATCTACCACTTCAGTATTATTCCACGAATACTTGAACATAACCAGTCATGTTTATTAGCAAAGACTGTTGCTTAATGGGGAGAATCAGTTCTTTTAATGAAAAAATCTTCAGATGAAAATGGCGGTTAGGTCTTTGGTTGCCTTATATGAGATTGATTCTGTCCACTCCCTATTCTAAGAGCTTTCTGTCCTTCTATCACTGTGATGCAGAGCAGTGTATGCCGAATCACCATGTCAAGTGGCTCATAGCCAAATTCACTGTTGTTTCTTATTAACTCTCACAGTACTGAAACAGCCCTTTCTCGGGCAAAAACCCCCTTCTATTAGCATGATTGATTTTGAAGCTCCCCAAATAAAAATTCTTTTGAAATGCATTTTGTTAACCAAGAAATCCTCTTAATGGAGTTAAAAGCTAACCTGAAGGATTCTGTTGTTAGGTTTTACAGAGCAGCCTTCATTCTCTCTTCCCGAGCTTTGTCAGCTGTACATTTTGCAATGGTATTCCCATTACTAAAAAATGGAGCTTACATGGGGTAAATTCAAGTGAGATCAGAAGCTGGACATTTAAACCATCTTCCCTCTGTTCAAAGTGAGCCTTTCAGGAACAAAAGACCCAATGAATACTTTGATTTTGAAAGCTGGATTCCCTAATATCACCTTGTCCATTAGTCATCTGCCCATTGACTATTGGAAGAGTGTTACCTTCTAGGTTGCTAAAAATTCTTCTGGCTGAACTGAGGTTTTATTTCATCCAGGTTGTCTTTGTAGACTCTCAGTGGACCAGGTTAGGTTATAATCCGTACTACCCACTCAGCAACAGTGTAGTAATATACTTTATTTTTCACAAAGAGGGAAAAGAGCCCAAAGTTCAAAATGTTGTCTCTGAGAGTAAGTCACCTCAGAACTCACGCTCTGCAACTACAGGATTTTTGACTGTTTTCTTGGTGAAAAGGGCTAATCGGCCTCATAACATTCTGCAAATCCATTTCTGTTTGAGGAAGAAAAAATATAAAAGATAGATGAGTCAGAAGCAGCCCTGAGAAATTGTTCTGCACTGGGGTGAGGAGAGGTGTGTGTGAGAGAGAGATGGAAATGGTGCAAGATCTGGATCTCAATAAGAAAGGTCTGACAACAAATGGCTTAATAAAATAGCTGTTTTAATAAGACAGATTAAAAAGAGGAATATAGATAACAGGTAAATCTTATATCTTTCCAGATGCTGGGAAATCCACTTTCATGTTGCATTGGATAGACTGCAGATGGATTTTCACATAGCACACTGCAGATCTTGTCTGTGGCTGAACATCCTCCTTTTTGGAGGATCGATGTACAATGGTTTCCAAGCCAGGATCACTACAGAGATACTTTAATAAGGGCTAGTACTGTCAAGAACAAACGAGAAACACTAGAAGGAAGCATTAAATTCACTCCAAGCTTGTTCAATTACTGCTTCTGAAACACAAATATTCATGTCAAAAGGATACAGCATACAGGAAAAGCGTATTTTATAGATTACTGAAGTTTTTATGCATGAGGAGAAAAGCAGTTTTGAATTCCATATAGTCTAATAACTGAGGTGGTTAAAGTAGGGTATGATTTAACTTCTTTTAGAGACAATGGCAAAACTCTCATTGATTTATATAAGTGAATTCAAATTTTTGTAGAAAAGGCTGAATAGCACCTCCAACGAAACACATTTCTTAAGATTTTATTTAATTTAATTCTTAAGCTTAAATACTCCTAGCATTTCTCAATAAAATCTGATTACAGATGGATACTTTACTAATGCCTGCTCCATTAGCAAATATACAAATATCTCTCAGAAAGCAGGCAGACACTTAATTTCACACTGTGGTGATGGTTTTAATATTTATTGTATATGCAACAGCAAATTATTTCACATTAGCTGGGAACAGTTTGCGTTCATAGTAGGTGACGAGGCTCAAGTTTTCATGACTGCAGCATATGCTGAACATTGGGGAACTTGCCCAATGACCTCCATTCCTTGGAATTCTGTGGCAGTGTGTAATCTGCATAGTGTGAGCAATATAACGCACATTCAGATGACAGAAACTGCTTAAAAGGGAAAAGGCATGCTGACAATAGCAGTCGTGTTTGCTGACCTAGATTGTGTCATACTTATCTTCTGACATCCTAAGTGAAGATTATTTTGAACAATGCCACTGAAACCTCACATGGGAGTTGTTTGGGGGGTTTTTTTGTTTTTTTTTTTTTTATTTTTATTATTCAGGGTGCTTGGGATGAGGTAGCATATTTTTAAAAGAATTGCATAATACTCTCAAACTTTCATTTCTAAGCCAAAACCCTTACGTTTTTTCAATAATTTATTAGGTCCCTATGTTTGTGTTATATGCTGTTTTGCTCCACAACTGGTTCTGCTGACTTTGGAGAAGTGAGAATTGTGCTCTTTCTCAATATCCATAAGAGTATATTGACACTACAGGCTATTCTTGCTTGTTGACAGATCTCTGTGAGTTCACTCTCATGATTCACATACGGACTCATCTGCATTGTTTCCTTCCTATACATACATAGATATGTACTGTCATCTCTACACAAGCCCCCCTATGGTAATTGACATTATGAGGATCTGTCATCTGCAGAGGGGCAACATAGGTCTTCTGTGCTGTGCAGTATGAAGCTCCTTTTTTCTGTAGGTAAAATGCAAGACATCACATCTTCCCCTCACAGCCCTAAAAGCAGAAGTGATTTTACCGTTTTATCACACAATGATCTTGAAAGCCTGCAAACTTGGTTTTACTGACAGTTCATATAAGTTAGTCAAACCATGGAACACAGAATCACAGAATCGCAAGGGTTGGAAGGGACCTCAGGAGACCATCTAGTCCAACCCCCCTGCTAAAGCAGGTTCTCCTAGAGCATGTTACACAGGACTTCATCCAGGCGGGCTTTGAATATCTCCAGAGAAGGAGACTCCACAATCCCCTGCGCAGCCTATTCCAGTGCTCCGTCACCCTCAGAGTGACTCATATTCAACTGAAACCTCTTAAGTTTCAGTTTGTACCCATTGCCCCTTGTCCTGTCGCTGGGCATCACTGCAAAGAGTCTGGATCCATCCTTGTGACATCCACCCTTGAGATGTTTTTATGTGTTGATGAGGTCCCCTCTCAGTCTTCTCTTCTTCAGGCTGAACAAGCCCAACTCTCTCAGCCTTTCTTCATAGGGGGGATGCTCCAGTCCATTTATCATCCTAGTTGCTCTCCTCTGGACTCTTTCTAGGAGTTCCTCATCTTTCTTGAACCGGGGAGCCCAGAACTGGACACAGTACTCCAAGTGGGGTCTCACCAGGGCAGAGTAGAGGGGAAGGGTAACTTCCCGCGATCTGCTGGCCACACTCCTCCTAATGCACCCCAGGATGCCATTGGCCTTCTTGGCAACAAGGGCACATTGCTGGCTCATGGTCAGCTTGTCATCCACCAGGACTCCCAGGTCCCTCTCAGATAGACTAATTGTGGGACAATGATTAGTCAGTCAGAGAAGCTTTAGAGAATATTTTAGATCTTTCTACCTCATGGAAGTGTGTTGAGCTCTCAAGACAAGTCCGGTGTATAAATTAAAATTTGGTTTGATTTAATAAGTGAAGCAGTTGCTACTTATACCCATTCAAAACCAGCTTCTGGAATTGCAGAACTAGTATAAACTTGTGGGATCTGCCTTGCACATTTGTAATAACTACTGGTTGTTACAGAATTTCTAAATGTGAAAGCAAACCATCATGAGGGGTCCTGAATCATCACAGTTGCACTGCAATTTACCCCACATCCATGCAGAAGCAGTTCACTAATCACCATCTGGAAGCTGGCTCTGCTAAATGTTACATGCCCTTTTTCATTGGGTTAATGCTTGTGCTTCATACTCATGCAGCTGTTACTACAAAATTGTGTTGTTATTCTTAAAGTGAACCCTGTAAGAGTAGAAAGAAAACCTAAAAGAAATCCTGTTTTTTAGGAAACACGATTTCCATTTCATATTGCATATTTCATATTCTTAGTGGAACATCAACATAGAGTTTTCTTCCTAGAAAAACAGGCCAAATTGTCAACCACAAAAGAAATTATTCCTTCTGTTCTACAGAATTAAGTGGACCAGTTAGATACGTTGGTGAACAAGGGAAGTACGGGACCTAAGATGTATATACTCACTTGGCTACTTACCAGTAACAGAATGCTGACAATGACCAAGAAATCATTTGGTGGACTGTGGGTAAGATGGTGCTGCCTGCAAAACCTGTGAGATACCAGTAGTTCCATTCAGATTGGGGATGTCTTCTATAAAATATTACAAATTCCTCAAAAAGAATAAATTACCAAAATAAGAATAAGAGTTTGTGGAACCTAATTATTGAGGAGGAGATCCTGTTCTTGAGAATTCACCGTCCAATGTAAAGGGTTAATTGTACTTCACAATAAAAATTTAAAAGTACAGGGAGCCTTCTATGAATAGATCATCAGGAGAGTGATAGAGCTTCTTGTTTCTAGAATTAAGAATGTTGCCACATTGAATAGAAGGTGGCAGAGCTGTTATTCATAGTCAAATCTTATGTAGCAAAGAAAGAGGAAATGTTGTATATGGGTGCAACTGAATAGCAGAAGAGCAGTTTTAAGCAAATACATAAATTACATGTAAAGCCTGCAAAAAAAAAAAAAAAAGAAGTCATGAAAACACTTTGTGCTTCTGTCTAAACCTTTTCTTTGGCTGTAATTATTTACATGTCTTTAAATGCTTGAGATCAGGGACAACTCAGGGAAGAGGAAAAGTGATCTATAGAATTATTCTACATCCTCTGTTTGCATAAAGCTGGATACACCTTGGGTATTCACTGTGACTGTGCTGGACATATTATGGTCAGGTACTACTGTTGAGCGATAGCAGTATGACATACTGGCTACTGGAATAAATTTCACTGCTCAAATACTAGAATAAATTATTTGATATCCACTCAAGTATCTTATTTTTTTAAGATATAACTTCTCAGCCTTGTGTTCCTATAATCACTTCTCAAGAGTGTCTGCCCTTGATCTTGCATGTGTTGTCAACAGTAAAAGAATGGAGTTATGATATGGGGTTGGAACCATACTCAAAAGACCAGCTAGCATCTTCTAAACCTCTGCACAGCTGGAGCATATACTGGACAGTGAGTGACCTGAACCTTGTGAAATTTTTTTCATATGGATTGTGCCAGTAATTCATGTCTTTCATGCTTTTAAATCGATCTGTGAAGTAAGCTTTCCAGTGAAGCTTCATATAAAGATGTTCACATTTTAACTGATCCAGAATGAAGCTATGACTGACTTAACAATTCTCTCAAAGTGATGAGATGGTATCTGCTTTATTTCTATTTTGAATACACAATTTTGCTAATACAATCGGGAGATGTTTTATTTTATGTATTTATTACTTCTTAATGTCTTGGACCTTAGAGGCTTCCTCAATTTCTTCTTCCCAGTCAGATCCTCAAAACTAAAATGATATGCAAGGAGACACAATGCCTAGAAAAATAAAATTTGACATATGTATCCTGGAAACAAGATGCATGAGGTTTTAGACTGAATCATGGCTTCCCTAAACACTAGGGAAATTTAGCAGAAGACATGGTCACTAGCTATTTTGTTATGGAGATTAGATATTCCTTTTTCTTCTTCAAAAGATATGCCTTAGTTTAAACAAGAATTAATTTAAGGAATTTTTCTGAATTAAAATTAGACTAAATTATCACAGAAATGCCATTCAGTCTTCATTAATAAGTAGCTCCTTGGTTATCTTCAGTTGGCTTTTGATGCTGAAATGCACCAAACCTCAGATGTTCAACAAAACTTCAATTTTCTGACCTTCATAGTTCTCAATGTTCTGCTAGAATGGGTAGAAGAGGTGTGTTAAAATTATAAAATAGTTCAGAATTTTTGCAGTCTGGATGCAAACTGATGTCTTTTTCCATTTGCAAAGTTTGAATATTTTCTAGAACTTGATTTCCAGATGTATATTCCATGATAATATCAAATAACCAAATTATCTAGGGTTTTGGGTTTTGTTTTGTTTTTTCACAATTGGCTACCCATAAGAGATGAAAATCTTCCCCAGAGACTCATAGGAGAGAGTCAATGCATACAACTAAGTTGAATTTCTTTAGCTATGTCAGTTCCAGGTTCTCTGTGGTTCTAGGTCCTAGAAGCACCTAGAGCTCTGTATGTGGTTGCGGGGCCATGATCTTCAAAAACAATATTGACAGGTGCTATAGCTTATGGAACGTGCCATTCTTATGGAATTATGATCTGGTTAAGCATTTCTGTAGAAGATGCTCACCATAGCAAAGTATAGCAATCACCTGAGTATTTTGCTTCTTCTGTTGCAATAGAATGCATACTCTTTAAAATTAAATGTGTCTGTAGATCCTGAACTCATTATTACTAGTTAAAATCATAAATTCCAGAGTTCCGCTAAGAGCTAAGCAAATCTCCTGCTTTTTCTATTTATGCTTCTGTTCAGGAAATACCACACTGATTTTTATAGCCTACTTGGACTCCATTTCCATAAAAAGTAGAAGGCAGTAAAAGAAGAACTGGTGGTATCCTACTACTATAATATCTGTAGGTAGTTGCTTCAAATAAAAAAATATTGTATTTTACCTATGGTTTATGGTACTTCCTTTTTCATAAAACAGTACAGAAGAGCTCTTCACAGTTTTAGAGGGAGACAGACAGGAAGCTTTTGTGAATACACAGTGGACTTTTTGCCTTAAGAGCCTGTTTGTTGGGTAAAAATCCTGAAATGCTAGCTAATTATCAAAAAGGCAGGAAGAGGAGCATACCAGCTAATTGGACTTGTTAAACTTCAAGAACACTAGGGAAAAAATGAAAATTGTTCTTGCTTTGCTTGATTGTAATCATTCAGATTTAGCAGAAAAATACCAATTTAACTAATCAAGTTAAACTTAAAATATGCAAATCCAAGGGATCAAAACAGTTTTGTCTTTGAGCATTAAGCAAATAAGAGAAAAAAATCAGATGTAGGAAGGGATGATTAAGAAGATGTGTTATAGATGTGTTGGCAGAACACACAAGATATAGAGCACTCCTGAGTTAGGACGTATAGTGTAAGATGAATAATATAACTTTAGTAACATAAAAAAAATCAAACAGTTGTATCTGTATCATGACAGAGAAGATGCATATTTCACTGTTAAAAAGAAGAGTCTGGTAAGAGATGCGGAAGATTATACATGCCTGCAATTCAGCAGAACTTCCCCATGGTGACTGCTTCATAATGCACAGTCAGGTAGGCTTATAAAGTGGCTGAGCTAATGCCAGCATATGCAGTCGATATTCCAAAAATCTAGAGTGTCTGCAAAATCCAAATTATAAAATCAAATTAGGAGCTACTTTGCTTACAGTGATGTTGTCAGCTGAGTACCTAGGTGCTGCAATTTTGCAACTGCACAAAAAGACACAGATAATAGAAGCAAATATGAGCTTGGAATCAGTCTGGGTCTTGAAAGTGACAGTCTCACTCTAAACTCTAAATGATTAAGAGAGAATGAGACCCTGAGGTTGTAATTTGCTATTGTTCAGCTGGCTTCAGAGTTACTCCTGTTTATAGCTAAGGATTAGGCTTAGGACTTACAGACCATAATATCAGTTTGGCAAACTGCTTTTGGTTAAACCACATAAAAAAAAAAGTAAAATATTATATATATATTATAGAGTAAGATATAGTATATTTTTACAGGTAAAAATAATTCTACCCATTGCTGTCACATGTAGAAGTTGCTGACAAGTTCTAAGAAATTGACTTTTCTTTGAATGAGCACTGTTTAACTCATTTCAATTAAAAATGGAGACTTGGCAGAGCAAACATTGCTTATTTGTGTAAACCTGAGTTCTTTAAATATATATTTAATACATAACTCCCATAAACATCAGAAGAATCATGTTGGTCTATGAAAGTTAGGCAAGGTGAAACAGCCTGGTGTTACCATTAATATCATTAATTAATCTTGTTACTTAGTAAATAACACTGGTGAGTTACAGAGATCAGAACGAAGAAATCACAACATGGAAACAGCAAGAGAATGTTGACCCTTCTCTCTTTCTCATAGTGCACTGTCTATGAAAGGCTAATGTAATTTCAATCCATAGTTTACAGAATTTCAAGAGTGGTAGGAATATACATAAAACAGAAAAGAAAGATTTGAAGAGAATAACAATCCTCCCTTGAATTCAAAGCTATTTTTCTTTGCAACAGTCTTCTGAATGTGATATGGCTTCTCAAAGAGAATTTTCTGCATATTATTTTTACCTGTTTCGTTGTCTGTAATGTGATATCCAGTAGCAAAAATAGGAAAATGTAGTGCTGGAAAATAAAATAAATATTCTGATACCATTTGAAATGAAATGTTACTAGTATTGCTCATAGTCAGTAAAGGTCAGTGAATAACTCATTTGGAGAGTAAGAAATAATGGCAAGCTTCTTAAAAATGTTTTTATTAGAGGGAATGTAAAAGCTCTGGAAAATTTTGCTGAGGTATGCTACCAGGGATTAACTTTATTGTATTTAACTGCAGTCTTGGCAGATGGAAGAAAATTCTTAAGTCTGTCGAGCCAAATGATCTATGTGCCTGCTTGATTCTCATCTCTTACCAACCTCTTTTGTTCCACTTTTCTTTAAAAGCATGTTATAAAATGTTCTATGAAACGTTGGAATTTATGATCCACAGTGTTCAAAGATGAGGTGCAACAGACAGATACACAGTCAAATCCGATATTACAGGAACAGACAGGTTCTTCTGGGGATTCTTGGCAGAGTATTTACCAGGGGTCAGAAGCAGGGGGTACTGGTCATGCACAGAGAAATGTTGCTGGGTTAAGAGTACAAGTTCATTTTACTTGGGGAAGGACAGGAGGGGAAAACATACCTTTACTACATGTGGTTGTGTAAAGTAGACATCTGCAGAGGCTCTCTTCCTTCATGTGCTGAATAGCAGAGCAAATGTGGAATGTAAGAGTTGGATTATTGGATTCTGATAGAATTTCCAAAGTCAACCCTGCTATTTTACTTTCAGAGCTGAAAGTGAATGGCATGGCATTTCAAATGGCATTAAGTTTATAAGCTAATGAAGATCAACTTCTTTAAACAAGAGAAAAAAGTGCAGGATTAGAAAGTGTTGAAACAATGAAAAAAACTCCTTTATTTACACATAGAAAAGTAGTGGTATTTAATTGAGCAGCCCAGTAGAAGATGACATAGTTGACTCAGCAGGCCTTGTACTTCAGGATTCAGTAATATGCTATAAATTGGAAGGCACTTGTGAAAGTCAGAGGGGTAAATGACTGATTAAGTGAAATTGTATTAATACTACAGGTAAAAATAAGAAAATATACTCTTTATACCACTGGTGATTATGAATTTGTTGGCTTTTATTCTGTGGATAAGAGTCCAGGAGGCAGGCATACACTGAAATGAGGTCTTTTTAAAAGAGTCAGAAAAGTCAAGACTTCCTCTATTTTTTGCTTTGACATTACTAAAAGTTTCCACAGAAACTTAGGCATGTTTTCAAGAATTTTGTGGCCTTTCTTGAATCAGATAAGTAGCAATAAAATAGGTCATTAGAGTCACCTCCCTTAGTCTCTTAAGATTTTATTTTTCTCAAAGAGCCTTTTGTTGCCATTGGTGATGAAAACAAGAGCTTAATAACATTGGAATAACCATTACACAAGATTCTTGCAAAACAGATACCTCTAGAAATTCTGTTCCATCCTCTCATTATTATGGGAAGCAGTCCCTCAACCATCTCCAACATTCCTCCCAAAAACGTGGCTTCAGCTCATCTACTTATGTCTGTGAGCCACCTGCATGTATATCTGTGTAGAAAATGTTGGTCATAATGGTCATCATTACCAATTGTTCTTCTGTTTTCCATTTCCAAGGACTTAATTTTGAAATTTCTTCTCTTTCTGTTTACATTGCATACAAATATTTTGCTTGATAATACTAAAGTGAACAATGAATACAGCTGCCATATGAATTGTTGGAATCTATTCAATTTAGTGACTGTAACTGGTTATTTGAGTGGTTGGTTTGGTTTTGTTTTGGTTTTTTTGTTGTTTTGGCTTTTTTTTTTTGTCAGGCTACCTAATTAGGGGTTTGGATTAACATTAGAAATGACCTTCAGTGTGAGAGCTGAGGGCCTTCTAGCCCTGTATTTTGTCTCTGACCTTGGCCACTATCAATGTGTTTATATCTTGAACTACTGTGCCTGAAGCTGGGTAGATTGCAGAGGAGATTACTAGATTCTGGGCAGTTTTAAGCAGTATTACACTGTACTGAGTTGTGTTACCTCATACTGTTCTGTATCGTGGATAAATTTGATGTTGTCTGTAGACATGTAGACAGATGGTGGGTCTAAATTTAGGTTCTCAGGATATATATAGATAAAATGGACCTTACTTTATTTAAATAAAGAATTAAAGAACTTCATCACTTGTGGCTGTGAAAATGGCTGTGAAAACCCTGTTAGAAACCTATCATCAGCAAGTCTTTTGATGCATCTGCAGCCTTTCTAGTTTTGAAGCGGTAGGTTTTGAATGTCTTTTATGGTGTCCTAACACAGTTTTAACCATATGTTTAAGGAACGTGCACTTGGGAGGAAAAATTCCTGTTGTTACCCAAGTATTCTACCTTTTCAGGGAATTCAGATCTTTCTGTATTTTGTCTCACAGTCCTTTGTATGGAGCAATGGTGGGGGTAACCAAAATCAAACAATATGCTGAAACTTGAAACACCCTTGTTGGAATTAGAGAATGAGTTGCACACTGCATCTGAAAAAAATGTGATCACAGAAAAGCAGACAGGTCAACGTGTTGCTTGCTGCAAAAAATTGAGAGGCAAAAGAAAAATATCTATGCATGTGAGAGAAAGAAAGGGAGGCAGATTAAGAAGCTGGCAGAGTCAGCAGAGAAAGAAGCCAAGAAAAACAGATGCCGTGTCCAAATACCAGTTCTGTAAGGACTGAATCACTTATTCAGCAGCCATACATTGACTGCCTGCAATAATTGACATGGGTACAATGCTGTTGTCTGCTTGGGGAAGAGTTTTTGCATAGTCAGATTGAAATTATTCAGAGGTCAAAAATGGCTGGGAAATCAACTGTCTATTTTTTGTTCATACAGATACTATAACGATCCAGATGTCTGCCCTTCAACAAATCACTGAGCAGCTCTCTGGGCTATAAACATAGCTTTCAAAACACATTTGACAACTTAGATTACACATTGCTGTCTGATACTCTGTAATGTATGTATGTGTTCAAATATATTTTTAAATGTATTTCAATAGCTATTGTCATAATTTCTTTGAAAACTTATGCTATAATGATAAAAGATATCAAAGACTGCAAAATATGGATTAGAATAATTACTGTTGTGTCTTTTAGTCCTATATAGTTTGCAAATTATTGAGAAAGCTATCATTGACATGCCATGGCATTAGTTCATGCCCAAAGTTGTTGAAGTCATCTCTAACACTTTTTTGTCAATGATTGTAAGAGCCTAGCATGTAGGATCAAGGCACCTTGAGAGTCACCAGGTTCATTCATCTGCTCCAATACAGGACGAATTTTACAACAAACTTTCTGATAACTCTTTGTCTAATCTGCTTCTAAAAGTCTCTAATGAAAGACACTTTCTAGCCACATTCAGGTAATCAGTGGTAAAAGAAAAAGAACACTCTGTAGAAATAGGTCTTTGAGTTATCAATCAATGTTGTGCAGGTAAATAATGACGTAGAAGAGTCTTTGCCATATAGTGCACATTTTGTTCCTTGAGCCATTAGCTGTACATGTAGATAGATACAGAAATAAAAGATAAATTTAGAGCAGTCAATGGAGAGGTACTATTAAGCCATAGCACTGCACAAAGTAGAAAAAGTTGTGTTGATTGTCATTTTTCTGGATAATCATTTTTGAAGTAAGATTTTTTGTCTTCTTTTGACTTTGACATACTGAGTAATTTTAAGTAAATTTAAAGTTAATTTTAAATTAAAGCAATTTTAATAAATACTTCGATATTTTAGGATTATTTTATGCAAAAGCTTGTATATTTTTTAAGATTAGGAGAGTGAATTTTTATAGCTGCTTTTTCAGGTGGTGAACTCAATTGATTTTTATTAATAGGATGTTGGTGTTACAACTGATTTGCATTCTTCACCAGTTAGAAGCAAGCAGCTAGTAAGCAACTCTGAGTTTCCAGAGGTGCTGTCAGTGAAGATGGTGTGGCTTTATACAGGTACACGGGTAGGCACTGTATGACCCAGGGCTATAAGTATTAATTTAGTATTAAACTAACATTCACTTACTCTGATCTTAGAATTAGTGAGATGCTGATGGAAAGAAGCCATGCTTGCCATTCTAACACTGAAATGTTGAAAGCTGGGTTTGTTCTGGAACTACTGCTGTACCATTGTTTCCAGAATGAGTCAGTATTTTCAAAGTCACCATAAGGCAGTATCTTAATGTCATAATAATTTTCTAACCCTAAAGCAGGAAATAAGTATGATGTCTTATATATGAGTGGTAAATGTTTGCTTTTAAACAATGATCTGTTTAATAAATGGTAAGCCATAAAAATAAAATGTCAAATAAAATGAAAACTTCTGCCTATTATTGATTAATAAATTTTCCTTGGTGCTCTATGTAAGACTAAAGGTAGTGTACTGACCATTATAGTAATTCAGCTACTTTGTTTGCATATATTTGAAAACTTGTTCTCTGATTTTCACCTCAATGTGTTGATCTCTTCTGTTTTAAACGACTGTGAAGGTGTCACAGAATGTTACTAGATAGTTATGTTTCAGCTGAGATATGGATAAAATTCAGTGCAGGATAAAGTGATTCTAATGTAGAGTTTGTAAAGTACATTAGGACTGCAGAAGAGAAAGGACTATATGAATGTAAATCATCATTATTATTAATAGGAAACAGTATTAATAAAGAAAGAAAAATAAAGAAGTGATATATGGCCATCAATAAATTGCAAGATAGCCAAATTGGATATTAAAGTCAAATTTACCACCCTGGAAAGCAACCAAAGACCGTTCATGATCTTATTCAATGGAAAGCTTTGCGTTACTTCATCTCATCAAGGTATAGGAGAAACATTATATAGAGGAAAATTTTCTGTGTGAGAAATTAGGTTGGGAGATTGGTAGATTTGCACAGTTATACAAAGCAAGTTTTAAAATGAAGGATTTAGTATTGCATCTCTGTACATAAAAATGGAAGATTGTTACAGTGTCTACTTGAACAGTTTAACTGGATTTCCATTACTCAGCAAAGCTCAGTTCATCTTGTATGCACATGAATCCATTGCAGACCAAAATCTTGTCAGAATGGTTAGCTTGATGTGTAAGACTAGCAAGAGATTAAGTGTTGGCCAGGCATATATCCTCTAAACCACTCGTGCAGCAGAATGGTCACTGCTGGGAGACAAAACAATAGGGATAAAACTTTTATCTTAAAATGGAGATTATTTTTTTTTTAAACTTTACCTGTAGAATTTGCCAGGGCTCAGAAAATTTTTAAAATATTTCTCTACTTCTTTCTATCTTTACAGACTGGCAATTTTTTTCGCTCCCTTACCTTTCTAAAACTGATTTTAAATAATGCAGGGGACAGGATTAAAAAGAGAACCTGAATCCAAGAAAAACTGTTCACAAGTGAAAGCTGATACCTGACTGGAAAAGTATTGCAAATTTTCAGTTTACAGGTAGAAGAAAAAAAGCAGAACAGAACGTGATTTCAGCACAACAGTAAAACCCAATGCATATAGGATGAAATCTCTGAGAAGCTTAGGGTGGTACAAATAAGAGGGGTGGAGAACTTTGTTAGAACAGACAGGCAGAAGGAAATATGGTTGCTATAGAGGTTTTGGGTAATACCAAAAAAAAATTGATAGATAAATAAATCTCCCTTATGAAACTGGTAGGAATAGAATGATTGCAGGTTATTAAGTCTTAAGAATTCATGAAGTAGTTACTTAGACTATATGAAGTTAATAGAGTGAAATAATTTTAAAGTCTCATTTACAGTTTCACTTGGAGACATCAGTGGGTGATAGCAGTTAGAGAACTTAATATAGTTTTGACACCTGTAGTAGCTCAAGCCAAAGGCCTAGCCGTGTACTGTATCCAACAGCATCCAGAAGAGAATTGCTTGGAAAAAGGAAGAGCAGGACAAGTTTATAGTATGATACTTCTGCCTAATGCTAATTTCAACCTCCAGCTATTTTCACTTTAGAAATCTCCTGACTCTATGTGGTTCTATACATTTGTAACCCACAATGAATTTCTCTTCCATAAACCTTTTCAGTCTCCCAATCAACCTAAATGAACTTCTAGGATCCACATTAGTTTTGGCAAGGTCTTTTGCACCTACTCTTGTTTGTCTTGAGATGTGTTCATACTGGCTTAATTGGACACCTCTTGTTTCCTGTGCTAGAAAAGAGTAAAAAATTTCAGTCTGTCTTACTTTATGCAATTTGTATTTTTATTTTCCCCTATCATACCTCCTCTCAGTTTTCTCTTTTCCACAATGAAAAGCAACAAGTGAATTTATAGTTGAGTATACAGAAATCATACATAGATATATGTTCTAATGAGGTAAAAATATATGTAGAAAGTGTTAAAGTTTTCTAGTATGTTGGCAAATTTAAAGTACAATTAATTGCGTGACTACCAATTTAGCATGAGCCATAAAACTGGAGAGAGATGTGGCATGTTCATAGAGATTTAGCCAGACCAATATACTTATGTTGACTTCATTGTAGTATGTAGAGTTTTATGTCATAATTTCTGTTTGTTTTACCCTGCAGACTTGAGCAAGTGATGAAGAGTGTTTTCTTTTTATCTCTGTCTTCCTTCATGTTTTATATAGTTTAACTAATGCCATGGAACTGGGTTAAGTATAGAGGGAGTTGATGTTGAGCTAATCAACTTCCTTATCAGGTAAACTGGAGTATTTTGGGGTTCATTTTTCTTCTATTCTGAGCCATTGGTAATAGGTTTATTGTTATCAGAATTTTCCTTATCTTCTGCTTTTTTTCCCCTTCTCCACAGAACTAGCATTCTTTTTTTTTTTCCTATTTTACACAGTCTGAACTCCTTCCTTTTATACATTTTCACCCTTGTCTGTATGAGGTCATTCTAGTGATTTCCTCCATGCTATTTAACACCATCATTATCACTGCTAAGAATGACTCTGAAGAAAAGTTGAACTTCATGTTATAGCAGTATGGGGAGGCAATTCATGATGCCTGCCATTCATTGCTATAAAATCAGCTTTCGAACAGATTCTAAGAGGATAATTTTACACTGAAAAACCTCCTAGCAGCTAAAAAATTCTCTCTTACCATTGTTGAAGTCCATTGTCTAACGGAGGAAAAATGGTGGCCCAAGTATATAGTCATTCAAAGACCTGAGAATTTGTGTTTTCAAGACTAAATTCTAGATTTAACCAGTTTCCTATTTCTTCTAAATGCCCTTTCTTGGCCAGTGATATTTTTTGTGTTTAGTAACTATTTAATTTGGTCACTGTATTATTTGAAAGACCTGAAATATTCTTCTTTTTCATATCTTTCCTTTTGTCGTTACAACTACTGAAGGGATTTTTTTATATTGACAAGATTCCCTCGTTGATAAAAAGCTCCACCTTCTGGCTGGCTTTGGAGCTCCCTGATCTCCAAATCTTGGTCCTTGAGGAGCTTCTAGGCAGCTTTAGTAGTGCTACTCTCTCATTTTTTAAAAAGCAGTGTTCTAAGGAAAAACAGTCTTTATTTCTCTCTCTGACCTGACACTATCTGTCTGTCTTCTCACCCCTGCTCCCCATGCTAAGTAGCCTTACTCATTTCCATCTGAGGACAAATATTTCTAGTCAAGACACATGAAAGCTGCTTCTTCCCTTTTCCTTTTCTTTCTTCCCACAAGAGACATAAAGAACTGCAATGAAAAATAAATGCATGAATAAATAAACATTCAGAGGACAAACAACAAATCACCCTGAAGGAAAGCAATGCAGAGAAGGAAATTGAAAAGAACCATCATCCTTATCAGCAGTCAGCGACAAGCAGTGATCAGGGAAACACTAGCTCCTCTGAGGTAGTCAACACAGTATATGGCAACGATTTCTGGATAAATGTTGTTCATTTGCTTCTGTGACTGTTGCTTATGAAGACTGTGTTTCATACACGACCAGTTTGTTGACCAACCCCTATTATATACCTTCTGCCATTTAAGCTTCTATATTTTAACACCAGCAACTCTTGAGAAGTTCTAAAGAGGCATATTAGTGGGATGAAGAGGACTGCTTTTTTCCCAAAGTTGTTGTAACTGAATGTAAGGAAACAAGAAGCCAGAACCTGAGAAACCTCCTATTTGTGTCACTTAGAGTTGAGTGGTCCAAAACTCTTACACTGACAAAAGGAGGAGGTCGCCTGTTTAGTTGCCGACAGCATGGAGATTAGATCAATCTGAGATTGCACTTGAGTGCAAATTCCTGGACTGCTTGAACAATGCCTACATTTTGGGTTTCAAACTAACCTGGAATCAACCAAGCAGGAAGACATAGTTTAGAAAGTGTCCTACATGTGACTTTGAGTCACTAGCCTCTGAGATCCAACCCTGTAGTCAAGATCATTTACCAAAAACCTTTGACATAACAAGAAATCTTTTTCCAGAACAAGGAGAGCTCTGATGGGTTGGTCCCAGCTGGCAGACAAACTCCCACTCAGCCTCTCTCTGAGTCCCCCTCCTCAGTAGGACAGGGGAAGAAGAAGAAGAACAGGAATGAGAAACTTTTTGGATCGAGATGCAGAGAGGAAGATCACTTACCAATTACCTTTGTGGGCACACCAGACTTCATTTGGGGTAAATTAATTCATTGACAATGAAAATAAATATGTAATTACTGATTTGGTTATTGGATAGAAAAGAACAATAAGGCAAACATTTACACACTTAGGGAAAACACCTTTCCTTCCATTTTTTCCATGCTCAACTTCACTCCAAATTCTTTTCCTTCCTCCTTGTTATTGCTGTAGATTACACTCAGTCCCTTCAGCAAGGTAATGCACCATGCCAGGTTGTTGTTGGGGAAAGTTACGGTAAGTGCATAGTAGTTTCCCTCTGTCACTCCTTACTTCTCACTTTTTTCCTCTTCTCCGGTGTGGGCTCTCCACAGTCCCCTTCAGGGACATACCTGTTCTTCCATGGAGCACCTCCTCCTCTGACCTTGGTGTTTCCTTTGTTGTTTCTTACTCTTTTTTTTTCCTCCTCCTTTTTCTCTCCAGCATTGCCTGACCTCTCTTAAATATGTTTTCCCAGAGGCACATTGCTGATGGGTTCGGTTTTGGCCAGTTGTGGATCTGTTGGAGAGCCAGCTGGAACTGGCTGCATCCATCACTGGGCAGTCCCTGAGCTCTTTCCACAGAGGCCACTGCTGCAGGCCCCAGACTACCAAAACCTTGCCATTTACACCCAGCTTGAGAGCGAGGGAAGCAATGTCACTTTATGTAATAACAAGATGCTCTTTATGGAAGAGAGTTTAGGAAGAAAGTATAACCTGGGAGTGTACTGTCCTACTTTGCCCTTACTATTAGCAGCAGCAATTCCAGTTCTCCCACTTCTCCTTTCCTCTCTCTCTCAGAATTAACCTGTATTTTAAAAAGTAAAGAGAGCTTATTTGTTCTTAGTTTCAGTGGGTGCTATGTTGGTGATGATTTAAATAATCTGATCTTTTACAGTGCAGAAAGAGTGGTTTAGTAAATTATAATCAGGCCTCTTCAAGCTGGCCACCCAAAAGTAGACTATGATTTAAGGCTTTGCTTTGTTTTCTTCTTCATATCAGTCATCTGTAATCTAGCCAAACAAATCCTACTGACTTTACATGCAATTTCAACAGACAGTAGGTTCTTTGTACCAGTGCAGCAGAGTAAAGCACCTGAGTTTGGGTTGGGCTAGCTTCACTCATACAATTTTTTTTTTTTTTTTTAAAGTGAGTATGTCTTACAGTTTGTGAATACTTAGAATTCCAGCCTGGTACTTCAGTGATAAAAGTCAACAGGATGTGGCTGATACAGGAACCAGCTATTTTTAGGTAAAACTCCTGAAGTAGGATTTAATTCTAAGGCTTCTCTGCATTTTTATTTCTGAAGCTGCTTGCCAGGCTTGAATGATACATGATTAATAATTGAGCACATCATATTTATACATTCCTTTACAACAGATGCATGTGAAGAAAACAGAAAATGAAGGGGGCAGGGGAGGAAAAGGATTAGCAGCCTGGGATACTAAAAGACAAAAATGTGCTTCCATGGTAGTTCCTGCAAGAAAGACATGGGCTGGTAATGATGATAATTTGTCTGCCAATCTACCTGTGTTTACTCTTTATGTGTGAATTTCTACATTCCTCCATTTTCATACCTGGCCTATTCTCTCTTGCTCAAGTGAATCAGTGGCAAGATTGTTGTAACTACATTAGGATTAAGGCTAGACCACTTATTTCTGCTAAAATGTTGGATAGTGAGGACAGAAATCAGTTTAAAAGCCAATTCAAGATATGTTTCTCTTAGATAGGGTACTGTGTAGTTAGCAGTATGGGCCAACGTCTTTGGCTGAGTTGACACTTCTATGTTTTCTTGGCATGTGGCAATTATTTGCATGTACTTCTAACCAGAGCTTTTGTTGGTTATTATCAATTAACTTCATTACAACATCTTATGAATTTAAAAATCACAAGCCTCAATTACAGTGCCTTAAAGTGCTAGTGCTAATTCTCTACTTGTGATATATTGAAGTAACCACTGCATCTACCTTTCTTACCACAAAGAATTCCTGGCAGAAAATTGTTTTTAATCATTTTAAGTTCATAAAAGACCAAAGTCTTCCTTTTGGAGCTTGAAAAGTAATGCAGAGAAGGCTATGAAAAATTCTTGATTTTCACAATTCTCTTCAAAAGATACCCCATGGGGTATCAGAGTTACAGTGTAAAAAACTTGAAAATCTTGAAACAAGACTTTATTGTTCGGAAAGTTTAAAAGGGCATACCACAGCTTTACAATCTTAGCTGTGGTCATGGTCCTATCCATGTTCCCAGTCAGAAAAATCTCTGCATTGTTCATTTCTGCAGCATGTAATGAGGTCCATCTAGTTCAGTATTTAGTGTTCAGTAGTAGCCATATTTATATGCTTCTCAGAGACATCCAAAAGAAATGTCACGGAATAATATGCCTGATTCCTCACCACCAGTAGTTGTTTCTTACCTTCAATACTGAAACGTGAAGATTTATATTCACAGAATCATAAAATCAAAGAATCATTTAGTTTGGAAAAGACTTTTAAGATCATCAAATCCAACCACTAACATAACACTTCCAAGCCCACCACTAAGCCATGTCCCTAAGTGCCATACCTACATGTCTTTTAAATACATTAAGGGATAGTCACTTCACTGGGCAGCCTTTCAGTGAAGAAATTTTTCCTAATGTCCAATCTAAACCTCCTCTGGTGCAACTTGAGGCCATTTCCTCTTGTCCTATCATTTGTTACTTGTTACTTGCTACAATCTCCTTTCAGGTAGTTGTAGAGAGCCATAAGGTCTCCCCTGAGCATCCTCTTCTCCAGGCTAAACAATCCCAGTTCCCTCAGCAGCTCCTCATAAGACTTGTTCTTTTGACCCCTTCACCAGCTTAGTTGCTCTCCTTTGATATGCTCCAGCACCTCAATGTCTTTCTTGTAGTGAGGGGCCCAAAACTGAACACAGTATTCAAGGTGCGGCCTCACTAGTGCTGAGTACAGAGGGATAATGACTTCCCTAGTCCTGCTGGCCACACACTCACACAAGCCTTTTAAAAAAACTCTTGTATTAGATTTGTAGATTTTATTATTATCTTTACAAGTGTCCAGTTTCACTTGGAATTTTGCTATCTATCTGAAGTACTCATATAATTACTTCTTAGGATACAGTGACTTCAGCCATCACAGCTCCATTTTGAGGTAGGGCTCTATCTCACTGCCGCATTCTGGTGTCGGTGCTCTCAGTGATGAGTCCAAGACTGCACATAGTATTCCTCAGCAGCATACAGCAGAAACATGTGTCACATCATCTTATTATTTTCAGAGTTTATTATGTATTTTGTTTCATATGTGTCATAATATATTTTCTGCTTGTTTACCCATTAACCACTA
This sequence comes from Egretta garzetta, assembly GCF_000687185.1. Taxonomy (NCBI): domain Eukaryota; kingdom Metazoa; phylum Chordata; class Aves; order Pelecaniformes; family Ardeidae; genus Egretta; species Egretta garzetta. Next base: position 1,246,828 of record NW_009259685.1, read on the forward strand.
CAATGATGTTTTCATTGCTCCTGTCACATTGAGCACCAGTCTTTGGAATGATTACAGTTAGTACAGAAACAAACCATTTCAATGTTAGGTTCAGATTTGTTAAGACCTTGCCTATGTAATGAACCTTAGAAACCTATACCCATGCTAATATAAGTGTTACTGAACAGGCCCTCTACAATAGATGGAACCTGGACAGAGCAAAGGAGTTGCAGGCATATTCATCCTGCCTCCCCAGTGTTAAGTTCTTCCATTGGCATAGCTTCACCTACACTAGGTGCTTTGTATGCTTGTTCATCACCAGATCTCACGTCAGCTTCCTGAATGACCCTCCTTTGAAATTCCCCTACACGGTTGGGGTTTGGGGTTTTCTGGGTTTTTTTTTTTGGATGACCAGAGCTAGCTGTGACTGTTTTAAAATATTTCTGCCCCTCCACCTGTTTGTTACTACCCTACAGCTAGGAAGCCAGTGTCCTCCAAGATGTCCCAGTGAAACAGATTGTGCAAGTGCTTCTCATCCACTTTGGCAATGTCGTATCGCTTAGTAGCTTAAATTGCTGAAACAGAACACAGAATAAAATACAGAAATCCACGATAAAATGAGGAAAAATAGGATATTTTAGAATTTTTCAGTGGGAATGTAGAGCCTCCATTGTGGCACATGTAATGCCAAAACTTTCCGAACACTGTCTCAAATATGACTTGCATTTATCAAACTCATTTTACAGAATAACATGAAGTCTTTCTTTTCCTAAGGAAATTTTTAGCTTAATTTTATTTGTCCAGTAAAAATACTTGAAGGCCCACATACTTCTATATGACTGCCTGTGTTTTTTTATGTGCTACATATTACTGAGGACTACCAAAAGCCTAGTCTGATGAAGAACGAAAAGTGGCTAATAAAAAAAAATCGTAGCATTTATATATTTCCATGGTAGACATTGATATTACTGCTGGCAACTACTGATCAGTAGGAAAAGTGTGAAGAAAACACAAGTCATCCACCTGCTTCATCCATCTGCTGAGAAAAAGAACTGTGTTACCGTTAGCAGGTCTGTCTCTATAATTCTGTTTGTTCTGTAAACATCTTCAGGATGAATGTCTTACTTCATGATGAATGTCTTAGATACTTTATAGTTAACGATACTTAATAGCATTTAATTTACCAAATTACAAGCAGCTTTAAGGTTATTTTTTTTAAATAATGAATAATAAAGCATAAATTCCCAGATGTCTCCTTGAAGTTCATGATAACTTTAAAAGTCACTTTTAAAGTTTGGTAACTCTTTAATGTGTACAATAAAAGAGTGGTTTTTTAGTATTAGGTATACTTGATAATTTATGTTTCATATTGTTTTGAGTGAGGATTTTGGCACAATGTGCCACTTTTGCATCTCTTTATTTGCTTATATTTTATTTAAATGTTGACATACCTTTCAAAAGTGAAAACAGTAAAGTTGGGTTGTAAACTTCTGGTGAAACAATATTCTCCATGTCCATATGTGGAGGTTACTGCTGAGGAGAGCAGTTTTCTTGAACTTCCATATTAAAAGTGTCAATCACAAACACAGGAAGTGAGGGAGACTCCTGAGGAATTTTGTTCAATATCCTTTATTTTTTAGTGTTCTATATTATATTTGTCCTCTGGGTTAAGAACCTTAGAATTGGAACAACTTCTCTGGTTAGACAAATCCCATGGAGAAGCAGGAGCAGCCTACATCTAGCAGCTTCTTCTGTGATGTGTGATGAGATCTCCAGTACATACGAGGCATTCGGCATTTCTAGAATCCAGACAATGCTGGATATCCTGCCCATGTGCATAGTGCCACTGTGCAAATTCAGTAGGTCCTGTGCTTTGCACAGGTTTGTCAGCATTATTGCGTACATTATTTCTGCTGCTGCATGTGCATAATAAGTCCTTTCAGAATTTATTCCCTTGCTGGACCCAAGAAGCATACTGTGAAGGTTAGACAAAGATCAGATCACCTTCACCAGAATGACTCCACCAGATTTCTCCTGGCCACCTCCTCTCCCCAGCATTTCACATACCTGACTAGAATGAACTCCAGGCCAGAAAGTTTCTGCTTGGTTTTTTTTCCATTAATGAAAGTAGCTCTTGATACATACACTGCTTTAGAATGCTGTTGGGTAGCTTTTTAAGCCTTTTCTGTTATCTTGAGTGCTAAGAATATTTTTTTTTTTTACAAGAAGATTCTACAATACATATGAAATTGTGTAAATGTTGCCTTATTTTTTAAAAGAAAATTAGCTAAGCCATGCCATTTTTCTGCTCTAAAACTAAAAATAGTAAAAAAAAAATTCTTTTAAGTATAGAAAATTATTTTTGTCTAGTATATATTCATCTCCTGAGTGCCCTCATTACTGGTAATCAAGTGATGGTGGGAGATGCAACTGACAGTCTCTTTGGGGTTGCCATTGTGAAGTTTCAAAAGGCAGACAAAACCCTTCCTTGTTCAAAGCCCTTATTACAAGACATTCTTTCAGATCAGTTAAAGGAGTTGTACTTTTGGAAGAAAAACCTTTGCATTTTGCTAGAGAAGTTGCATTTAGTTTCACCTTACGTCAGAGATGAACTATCAACATCATTTTTTACAGCAGTGATTTGGTTTGGTAGTCTCTGTAAACATCATTCATGTTGACTGTTGTAGGGAAACAGGAAGAATCAAGCTTCCTGTTTTCTGTCTCTTACACAGGAATCCAATTAGCAGGTGAAAAAACTAGGATTCACATTTCTTTTTTTGTCAGTGGCCATTGAGGCGATGCCACATATGGACAAAAGTAATATCTCATGCCTGATTCACCAAAGAAAAAGACATTGATGTGGTTTAGTAAATATGTTGAAGTTTATTTTTAGTAAAGTATGAATCCCCCCTTTTTTTATGGTGAATAAGCAACATTTGTGAAACCTGAGCCAGCATTGGTTAATATTCAAAAACTGAAATTTAGTGTGGATGATGAAAAAATTTGGCACCTATTTTTTTAAGAAGTATAGTTGCCAGTGATTTGAAGGGTCTACTACATTTGATATTAAAACAATCAGCAGCAATTAGCACAATCTTCTATCAGAAGTAACAAAAGAAGTCATCATCTTCTTCCTTCTCAATTTTATACACAATTATTTAACATATACTATATATAACTTTGATTAAAAATCTAAACCTCATATAATTTAAAAGGTCATAGTTATACAAGTATTTTCAATATGGAATGTTTGAGTTGCTTCTTCAAAGATCTAAATGAAATAGTTTATTTTAAGCAGCTAGTTGTCAAACCCAATCTTCTCTCTTGTTTTTCAAATTCATGGTATATAAAAAGAGGAAAGGAATTAATAGTCTATTATGTACATTTTGGCTTCCTTATGAGCTGTCACTGTAAACTGTCTCATATACACATATGACCTCTTTCTGTGCTGTAACATCAATGTTAAGGAGCATTTCAAACGAATTGAAATTTCAGTGAAAATCTCATTTGCTCTCATCTGAAGGCCCTGTGTACTCTCAGCACGATATAGTTGGAATTCAAATCCAGAGTATTTATACTCTGGCTAAATATATATTATATATAAATAAACTGTCTGTATAAATATATTTTATATATATATATGGATAAGAGTGGGTTAAATTAAAACTTTAAAAGAAAATGTCACCAAAGTCCTTTTTTTTCTTAAAGCGTTTGTCATATTTTGAAACTTTTGAGAGATTACTAGTTTGTGATATTCTTCCAGACTTCTTGATAGCTTTAATAGTTGCCATTCCTTGTAACATTTATAACTGTATGGAAAAATATTCTGAATTGCACGTATTTATAATTTCAAAACTCAAATCAATCTGTCACTGGTAGTTACAGGGAAAATTACTTTATTTGTGAAACTTACAGAAGAGTCCTGTCCTGAGCTGTAGGATGACAATTAACTGAGAACACTCCTAGAGCTGAGAAGTCAAGCTGAAACACAAAACACTTTCTCTGTTGCTCCTTCTCCATAAACCTACAAGCTGAGATATTTTGAAGTGATAGGACACTGTAAACATTTAAATTGTTGTTAAATGAAAAGATTCATTTTTTCCCCCAGTTTCTTTCATAACAAAGACAACATTATTTTGTCCTCTCTCACTTTGTAAGAAGTGAGTAATAAGAAATACGGTATTGTCTTGGTTTTTAGTTTAAAGCGTTGCAAAAAAAGAATAGCACAAAAAGGAGAAAATGAAATAAAAATGCAATTACACTTGACTCTCAAGTAAGCGCACTTCTCTTTCTTTGCAAGTAACTATATCAAGTGATTGTGATTCATTATTACAGACAGATTTGACTTCTTTCTTTGACATTGTCTTCCTGTATTGTTTAGGTGAAGAGCACTAGGAAAACTATGTATAATCTTTCAAATATGTGGATGTATGTGCAAACTTTATGACCGTGAAATCAAATAAATCATTATTTAGGAAGCTCAGAACAAAAGACTGAAGCCATTTATGGTGACTTGCATTAAGCAATTTACTTTATGCTTAGCATTGTTTAGCTAAGCTAATCATGGAAGATTAACCTTTAAAAATTTATATTGCAAAGTATGTTGATCCCATTCTTGGTTCTTAATGCTTTTAGCTCTATAAACAACATTTAACATTTACCAGTAGTAATGTCATGGACAAATGTTCCCTCACCTTGTAAATAACAAAGGTTTAAATTGTTTTCTCTTCCTTTTTTTTTGAAGAATTTGAAGATTGGCAGCAGTGCAGTCTTTTATTTTTTCTAATGGTGAATTAAATGATGACATCACTGTAGAGATCATTAGAAGTAAAAGTTTAACACTGGAAAATACTAGACAAGTATTCAGATTTTTGCTGTGGCCACTGTTTCCTCATTTTATTTGAACAAAGCAAAAATAGCTTAAAGTATGAATGTAAGAAAAACTGGTTCTAGGGTGTGTTCTGATCCTAAATCACAGCAGCACTAAATTATGTGCATAGGTATGAACCTCCAAGCAGTCCTATTTTTTTGTTGTGATGACTCATATGTTTATACCTACTTCTGATTTTTGCCTTGAGTTAGTGCTGTAATATTTAAATAGTTAAAATTCAATATTAAGAATGAAAAAGAAATAACAATAATTCATCATAGATTCAGTGTTTTCCATTCAAATTTTCTAGTACCTTTCTTTACAGGAGTTCTGAGGAACAAACAGTCAACCATAAATTAGTCTGTCAAGCTTTTTTAAATCTATGGTCTAAGCACACCTCCTGCTCCATAAATGTTTGAAGAATCTAAAAAAGACAATTAAGAAAGGAAAGGAAAGTTCAAACATGTTATGCAGCAACTTGCATGCATGAAACTCCAGAGATTAAAAGAATATGGGTAACCGTTGAAAGGGAGGAGAATTTATGGGACAGGCTCTGTAGCAGTACTAATCCATGATAGTAGTACAAAAGTGCTACAGATCTTTTTTTCATATAACACAAAAGATGTCACTGACATTCAATGGAATATGTTTCTTTTACCTTCACAAGGCATAACAACTCAAAGTGCGTGAGCTGTATTTAGATGGTATATACCTTGAAATACAAAAGTGTTTCATACTCACCCATGATTACTCTTCTATTACAAACAAAAACTTTTGGAAAAATCTGAAGAAAGTCACATATGCAATGAGGCCTTGGGGACACCAAGTCAGAAGCACAAGTCATGTAAATTACCACCTCAAAACTAGGCTATTTTGTACAAAGGTTAAGGACATTGGGGTTTGAGAGATTTTGCCACTGCTAGATGTAAGTTGCCCTTTTAGATAGCTACCTCAATGAAGCTTTTAAGGATATAATTAATCCAGTTTTTTTCTCTGTTAGTGTTAAATCCAAACTAGAACTGGACCAGGGCAGAAAATGGCATTAGTTCTGTTCCTACACCAAATATTATTCATAACTAAATTCTTAAGAAAAAGGGGGGGTACTGCAGCTTAAGTTCCATTTCAAGAATTTCTTGGAGCTTCAGGCAGATTCCTGATTTGCAAAATGGCTGTTAAGACACGGTGTAGAATTCAGAAATGCAATACTTGCTCCTGTTAGGAGTCATTGCTGCTACATCCACAGAGCTTGGCAGAAACTGTAAAGCTAGGCTCTAGATCTACACTCAGAAGGGCTGGGCCAGCCGCACCTGAAGAACTTGGGTTTATTATCTTGAGGAGGGGGAATGGGGACCGCTACTGTATCCCCTTAGCGTCTCATGCAAGAATTACAGGCGTTACAAAAGTCCTACAGATTTCTTTTGTTAATTTTTTGCTGACAGTGTTGAAGAACAATAGCAGATAACATTATGGCACTTTTCTTGGTAATGCCCTCTGAGTTGTTGTATCACACTAGTCTGACTGGCCTGGAATTCTGCTCTTACTTTTAGCTGGTTCTTTAATCTTACTTCCTAGTACCTAAGTAGCTAACAGCATAAGGCAAAACATAGTATCAGTTTAACATAGTAATCAGAGACTAACTTTAACAATGTGAGGTTAAACTGCTTCTGAAAAATGCCATATGTCACTGCAGGTTGTCTATATAACTGTGCATACACAGAATATTCATATAAGATATATGTATACAGTATACCTATGAAACACATGTGATGGTAAGCATTTGGTTCTCCTTAAGACCAATGGAAACTGAGGTTTCTGAACTCCACACAGGAGATTCTCACAGCATCCAGTCATAGATATCTATTTTGCAGGGAAAATGTAGCTTTTCCTCCAGAGCTCTGAAAGTTTGGTTCCATAACTGTGTTCAGAAAATGAGACTTCAATAAGCTCTGGCTCTTTTATTCATTTACTCCCTCTTCGATCCACAATATTGGTTTTGATTCAGAACATTTTAACAGGGACTGTTTCTATTTTCTTTGTCAGTAGGCTGATAAGCTCTTCTTACTATAGAGCAAAACCTTTTCAATACACAGTATTCTTAGTGGGTCATTAATTTTATGTTGAAATAAAATAACTTTTCCCCTTTTTCTCCTGACAGTTACTCCTGTATTAGACCAAACTTCTACTCTCTTTATTACTGCTAAGACTTTTCTAAAATCAAGGAAAGACTGACTTTCCCAGTCAAGTTTATAGTATAGACTGTATGGTTAAGGGAAATAAGATTTGCACAAAAAGGTTATCCTCTTCCAAAGCATTAGTGTTTTACCCTTTGATTCCATGCTACTATTTGTTCTTTCTCCTTCGAAATTAATGAGGGAAGACTTCAGACTTATAGGCATTTTGAAATAAAATGTTAAGCCTGCAGGCTATGAACTGGTGAGATATTAAACTTTTTTACTTCCTTCTACATTACTTACAAAATGAGGAGAAATCACACAGCTGACCACACTGCAGCTTCTTAATGCTGCTGTAAATAGATCATAATAAGCATGTGGTACACGTGATTGTCTGTGCTGATAAATGAAAGGGTGTGGATTGTTCAGCATCAGTGGAAGGAGGGGAACAAAAAAAAAAACCAAATAACCTTCCTGATTGCAGCTGCAAATGGTAGCAATTTTTCCTTCCTGCATTAATGAATGTAATTCATGTAATGCATATTACTTTGTTCAACAGCAAAATTCTCACGTTCAGTTCACAGACATAAAATATTTTAGTTAAGAATATCAATGAGTAATGACAATCCACTTCCAGAAAAAGCAAAGAAGGACACTTCTTTGGCCATGTAGAATGAGCTGTGATGCAAATACTGTTTATCAGTGCAATAAATACACTTTCCTAAAACTCTTTACCAAAAGAATATCTTTAAAGACATGTTCTGTTTTATTTGTTTGTTTTCCCCTTCTAACCCTCCTTTACATGCAATATTTGACCGAGAACCTGCATTTTACAGTCTCTAGTGATCATATCACTTCATCCTCTATAAACATCACAAATTAAAAAAGCTTTCAGCAACTGAACTCCAACACAACATACACAAAACTAAAATAATTCATTGTCTAGAGACCATAACAAATTTTAATGTGCATTTACAGAGTAAACAGAGGGCTGAAAGGGGTCAAACCAGTGGAAGTGAAGGTATGTATTACAAAATCCACACCGTACTGAATTACAAACTAAAAAAGTGATGTTTTGTTAAAAAAGGAAAGAAAGATGTCTGTTGGTGGCACGACATATAGATAATATTAAAAACTGCTTGCATGAGGACCAAAGTATATCTACTCTGAAGTTATATCACACAGACTGTAAGCAATTTACAGAATTTAAGTTAGTTTTGCATATACAGGAGTTGCAAAATTAGAGAAAACACACTGAAATATAGAACACACACACAAAAAAAAAGATGTATATATATATATATATAAACCTCCACGCAGTCATCAGGGGTTGGCCTAAGTCAGTAATTGCCACCATTGAGCAAGAAACAAACAAAAAAAGACAGGAAAAAAACCCACAGGGCAAAAATAATAATAATAATAATAATAATAATAATAATAATAATAATAATAAACCCCCAAACAACTAAAACCAAAAATATCCTCATTTGTTTTCCAGAAACAACATCCTCTAGTCTGCTTAGCTGCTTTGTAGAACTGATTTTCTCCTTCCTCTTCCTCATGCAAAAAAAAAAAAAAAAAAAAAAAAGTCTTTTTGACAAAGTTTGTGGGATGTTTATTGGGGTTGATGTTAAATCACTATGTCTTGTTTCATTATTTAGCCTCTGTTGCTTCCAGGCTGGAATGGTTCTTTCAGCGTAGGAAACCAAATGACATCCATGGTTAATTCTGTAATACTGATGACTCGCAGGCCAACCCCTGAGAAGTCAAGGATGAGGCTTCTCCTTGCCGAAAGAAAAGGAAACTAGGTCTTGCTGTTACAAAACGTTTGATTACATCACAACAGTTCTCTTCAAATAAAAGATCAGTGATACGCCAAAGAAAATATGTCAAGAAAACATGTGGTATCCTCTTCTTTTTATAATATCTATCTATCTATTTATTTATTTATTTATTTATTTAGTATTTTTGTTTGTACTTCCTGAAGAAGGTGCTCCTTGTGTAGAGATTTAGAGTACATTGGGTGCAGAGTGGTGGTTGGAGGTTAGGGTCAACTTTGCTGTCCGCTCCGTGGATTTTACAGGCGATTTGCTCTTTGCTTTAAGAAGAGAAAGTGATATTGGAAAAAGTCAGCACTTTTAGATTAAAGCAAAGCACCCTTCACAAAGCCACAAACAAGAAGCAGGACAGAAAGTCCATGGCTTGTAGCTATCCTCGCACCTGCGGAAGAAGTTATAAGATATTCGCTCATCTTGCAGATTTCCAATGCTCCTTATAAGGCTGTTTTAAACACATACATTTATATATTTAATTAGCTCGCCAGGTTTGCTCTGGTGCCCATGAATGTCTTGGCATGCACTGCAAATAACAACACATACAAAGTATTTCAGTCCCAGGGAGGTTTTTTTTTTTGTTGTTTTGCTTTGCTTTTGTTTCTTGTCTGTCTTTTTAAACAACATTATCCAGTGAAACCATATACCAAGAGGAACAAACCCAAACACCTTCCACCTCAGAGGGATATTTACAAAATAATTTCCAGCATCACATCATTGAATGCTAACAAAAAAGTCATCTAGTGGCTAAAGAGTGTTTTGTAAAACAGAGGAGATACTGGCAAATGGCTGTGCTATTTACAAGGGGGAAACAAAATGCTAAAAGGTTTGGAGTTTTTATTTTTGAGAAATTATATTTTCCCAGATTTTTTTTTCTTTTTAAAAAGCTATGAAAACAATAGTACATATCATTATATCTAAAAACATGACTTTATCTTTTAAGTACGTTATCAGAATAAAAACATTCAGAACTAGGCTAACTAAACCAAAATGTTCACACACTAAGGACATGAGTACTTAGGTGTCTTACATACCGAGTCTCAGTGCTTGATAACTCTATATCATAAAGAATTACATTCAGAATTTTAAATTTATTACTTGAGGTGAAAATCTTAAATTTGATTTGGTTACTACATAAATAAAAATTCCAATTATAACAGGTTAATGCATGATTAATAGATTTTATAGCTGTGTTGTATACTTGAAAATTATGAATATTATTGATGGCTACAGGCATCAATTCTACAATAAAGCAATGATCATGTTATAAGCAGTCCATAATAATCCTGGACTTTAAATAACTGTTTATTTTCTAAAAAGAAAATAAATATAAAATATGTATAAGCTATTTTTGTAAATAATTTAATATTAAACTGAATGCTGGATTCCATTGCAGCACGAAATAGCACATTTATGTTCTCATCAAGAATATATACACAATGAAAGCAAAAAGAACTCAAAGCAAAGAGCAATTTTTAAAGTTTTCAGGCATTTATCAGTAAAACATTTCACTTCATGTGCTAACTGTGTTTATGAGTGTAGCAATAAGTATTTCTGCTCCTGTCTTTAGTAAATTTCTCCCTTCAAAAACGGGGATTAAACTAAATCCCAGACCTCTGAACACTGCTTCCTTTTGTAAATATATAGTGTGAGATGTTGCATACATAGTAGATGCCATAAAAGACTTTTAGTCCTCTGTCACATACACAAGAGCTTCTAAGTAACAGTGATATTTCAATTATCCATGTGTGAACAGAATTTTGAAATTAGTATTAACTTTTTAGTGGAAACATGTCTGAGATATTAATAAGATTTTCAAAGCAGTTCAAGGAAACTCTGAGTTTCATTCCTACTGAACATAGACAGGACTGGGAAGCCTACTTTTCTCTTGCCCATTTGATAACGCTAGCCTACCTGTACCACACCGCAGTAGTTTGCTGCGGTCCTCAAAACACTTGTTCTATTTTATGAACAAGCAAACACACAAGCAAGTTTGCTGCAACTTTTTCCTGTGGGTTGCTCTCATCCAGGTAGCATTTGCAAGCTTGTGCCCAAAGGTCAAGTTCAATTTCTGGTTTTGGTGTTATTGCATGATGGCTTTCTTCTCTCTTTTATATAAGGTGTAAAATCTGTCATTTGAAAGATTTTTATAAAGTTTTTTCTTTCC
>NW_009259685.1:1257951-1276012 GCF_000687185.1 Egretta garzetta
AGTTTGAACCTTTGTATATGTTAGACCATTTCATTGAATTATTTTCATTCATTTTATTCTATTTAAATAGTTTTGATTGAACTAGAGAAATACTCTGCTCAAGAAAATTCTGAGAGGTCTTTAGAGATACATTTCCTCTGCACAAAATATGTACAATGCAAATAAGGGTAAATACTCAGAAGAGTCTCATGAATATTTTTAAAAGAGCTTTTTTAACAATTAATGGCATTATAATTTGAGAATTTGAAAGCTGCAATGTGTGGAAGAGAAACGGTATGGTAGAAAATAGGTTTGACTTAAACTGTTTCACAGTGAGGAAAGCGGCATCATAATATTTGCAGGCAAAGCATTCTTTGATTTTTGTTTTCTTTTGCTTTTTCCAATATGACAATCTGTAGATCCCCAAACTAGGGGTCATATATTGCACACACGATAACCTTTTTTATTTATAATGTTCAGTCTCTGTATAAATCATTACTTCCCTCCAATTCATATCAGATATTCTACATGCATGTAAACAACAAGTTTTTTTTTCTTTATCTTGCAAGGGATTTAGGTTAGAGTACATGCAGTAAGTACAAGCTAAAGCAATACCGAACATATGAGAAAAAATAGGGGAAATGCAGCTAAAACAATTTCAGCTTCTAGATGAAGAAAGAGACTGTTAGGATTGTTGGAAATTACTGTCATAAGCAGTGTCCTCTGCATGGTTTTGGGAACACATTAGTATATCCTAATGTCATATCAGGTCTGTATTTATTGGCTTAATAGTTTCCAAAATGCTGTCTAACCCAAATTGATACATTCTCAGTAATGTATCACCTCCAATAAAATTTACTTGCAATATACCGTGACATATATGACTATTAGGTGCACTATAATTTTCTCGGTGATTCTTTATGAAATACAATTAAAGTTTAAATATACTCAGGTTTCCTTTTTTTTTTTTTTTTCTGGAGAAGTGTAAAAGAACTGTGTTTGTTCTCTCATGAACCCAAGTATTTCTTTAAATTTTGGAGGGCTGAAAGCTTCAAATGTAGAATAATAACACAACAAAACTGAAAGCAGCCTTTTTAGATGTTTTCCTTTTCCCATTCTGTCATATTTTGGTTTCCATCTTGATAAAGGGTAAGCAACAGTCAGAAATTTCCATTTTGACTGTGAATCTAAAAGTCATAGGGTGTTTAATTCAGAGATTTAGTTTCACTGTTTTTAGACTTAAGTCAGAGGCAAAGTACAGATCGGAATTCAAATCCAAATGTCTCGAAAATGCAGAGTATCCAAATCCAGTGTTTTCATGCAGATGTGTTTTTGGTGTACAGTTCTGACCAGGACTTAAATAGTATCACTGGAACTGTGAGCATGGTAATATAAAAATATAAAAACCTGTTAATCTAGCTGTGGATTTTCTAAATCGATTACTCATTTCGCCACCATTTTTAACATTATTTTCTAATTAATATAATGAGACCTAAAAGAATTTTTATTGCAGGTCAAGAACACTGAGCAAAGCTGGACTACAATTATGTTACCCTTGAAGACAGTAACCTGGAAGAAGAACGGTAGTATGTATGCATAAATTATTTCTACATTAGTTAAACTCTACTTGATCTGTGGATCAGGGATTCTCATGTTTTGACCTATCAGCCACTACAATCTAAGGTCTTCCTATGAGATGCAAATGCCCATGTGTTGTCTTCTGTTTCCTACCACTGACATACATCCAAAAGAGCAAATGTGCATGAAATACTTAGCCTTCTCCTGTAAACAAATGCTGTATTGCCAAAGGCATGTGTAAGTTTCTGTTCAACAGCATGAAAGAGTAGTTCATGCCATTAAACTCTTTGAAACTGTGATTTATTCAAATATGCGGTTTACTTAAATGCTAGGAAAACAGAGAAAAAACAATAGTGATAAATAATTGTGATCTTAGTGTTTAAAATAATAAAATAATCTGTCACAAATGCTGAACCATATTTCATGGCACATAGTGTAGAGACCAAATAGCTAAACCTCAGTTTTGTTCTGTTAATGAGATTAATTTTAGAGCATCTAAGTATAAAATAAAGCCAGCAGAAGTTATAAATTGTTAGTAAACTCTAACTTATAAAAAAAATAGTTACTCATTTCATGCCTGAATGACTATAATCCCTTGCTTATACTAAGATATTGATCAGACAAATTTTGTATAAAAATACATGGGATTTTGGGATGCAAGAAGAGAAAAGCAAATGCTGGTTTCATAATTTTGTGCATTTATTTTTCACAACTGGTCAGAACACTGATTTGCAAACTAAGCAGATGCCTCAGGCCCTACAGTTTTAGCATCCCCTATTTGTAAGAGTACCTTACATGATTAACCACCTTGGGTCTCAAGCCATTTGCATCTGCAAGAATTGAAGTTTAGCAAATTTGGTATTCCTTGTGCTTGCTAAGGTTTGGGAGATCTCTGGGATGTATTAGCCTCCTGCACTCTGAGCCACAATACCCATCAGAGACTCTGAGAACTGGATTCTTGCAGTTAAGCTTACAGTGAGTGTTATCATCATACAAATAACAGAACAAACCTCTGAATTCAATAGCACTGCTTTAATATTTTACTAAACATATACATTTAGTGAAGGTATCCTTGAGTTTCCTTTAATTAGTAAGCCACTGCTCACAAGGAAAGACTAATTCCTGAGTATAGTATTGGTTTTGTGCGAACCAGTACAGGAGAAATACAGCCAGTCATATGGAAGTCCATCCTAGATTCCCTGTGGGTATCACATCATACCAAACTATCCCTGCATATATATGGGGGATATATATTCAGCTTGTAATGAATATGAGTTAATTTTGTTGTGCTACTGGTTTCTGAAATCACAGAGGTGTTGAAACCTTGGAAGTTTCATTTTTCAGGAATTTGTGCTGAAATTTTCCATCTTTAAGTGCTTGGTTTGCTGGTTTGCAACACTTGGCTTTGCTTTATAATGTTAGACTTGAAACAGACTTCTTGTCGGCCCCAGTTGAAATCACATGAAATCATAATTTTGCATTATGGGATTCTGAGACTCAATCAGGGAAAAGCAAATGCTCATTTCCTAATTTTTTGCATTTATATTTCACAACTGGACAAAACACTGATTTGTAAACTAAACAGCTGCCTCGGGTAAGTAAAAGGTCATGAAATACCTGCCTTAATTTTACTGGCGATATTAATGAACCATAAGATTTATTAGAAGAAATTTTACATCCATAAAGATAGATGAAATCAAGTATGGTTGATTTTATTTGAAGTTTTATTTGAATATGTCTCACACAGGTTTTAAATAAATAGATTCTTCTTCTCTGGCCTACCAATTGTTAACATTTTTATTCCTCTGAATTGCAGAAATCACAGTTACCTATAGCTCTCCTATACTGCTGGAATATATACCCACACCGAGGAAGAAAATTTCCCTTCCACAAATCTGAAGTCCCCCTTTCCCTCCTCAGGGGAATTACTTCTCATGTATTTTAAGGTTCAATCACCTGTGTTTGATTTGAAGGAACTGAATGACAAAAGACAAGCAGTAAGTACCACATTCAAGCCTCTTAATGTAGATACTTTGGCTTAGGTTTCCAGTCCATCTTTCTCCATTAGCTGTACAGTAGTCAGCCTAGAATAGTGTGAATTGCTCATCATTGTCTCGGACAAACATACCACACAGGGCTAATGAATTCACCTTACACACCAGAAGAAAAGTTCTGAATTTCTGATTTTTTTTTTTTTTTTTTTTTGCATTTTGGAAGAAAGCTACTGCTTCCAAATTTATGTAAATTTAGAATGGGCTATGTATTGAATTTCTGTTAAGTCTACTTTGCATCCAGCATGTACTTCTGTTCATCTGCTGTGTGTTCCTTCTCTGCCAATGATGCCCAGAAGAGCAGGTGAAGAAGAGGGATGGGATCCTAGATAGATGGTTATTCCCTAGCTTTCACTAGATAAGGTGCCCAGGCAATCAGAGCTGTTTGTCCTGTCATGGGGCAAAAGAAAGTGACAACTTTCCAACCCTGAGTAGAGGATAGAATTCTGCCAGAGGTTTGAGCCATAATAACTCCTGGAGCTCTTTCTGAGCTAAGGCAGGTCACAGCCTTTAACTTGCTGCCAGCTACACCTAAGCCATGTTCTAATCTAAACTTGAGATGGAAATACTTGGGAGAGGAAAAAACTGAGGAGACTTCAAATATAGGTGTCATGTATCATTTTACAATTATATTTGGCTTCAGGCAGAAGTCCAGAACAAGCCATAGTAAATCTACAAAAAGACAATTGATAGCAGTGTGAAGGGTGTGAAGAAGAGTGGGACTTTGAAGGACTTTGCAATTTCACAATACCAAGATGGACGGAAGTAGATTTACAGGTACACTGGTGTTAACAAATATGGGATTTTACATTCAGGCCACTTTCTACGTCATCCCTTACATCAACCCATACCTAAGGAAACATTTAAATCTTGTTCTTCTTCTGCAACACATCTGAGAGCTGTGGTTTTCTTTCTAATTCTTCAAACAATGCTCTTGTTCATCTCTCATTCTTTGACACCTTGACTAGAACCAGGCTTCCTAATTGGGCCATCATGCAGTATGAAGAAGCTAAAATGATCTCTAATGTTCTTCTCAAAGATGAAAACAAGATCATCAAAAATGATTGACCCTTTCATCCTTTTACCTTGAACAGACAGGAGGAAGGGGAGAGATCCCTAAACATATAACTGAAAGGGGAAGTGCATCACTAACTTTAGAGTAATAAAGTAGCAATAAGTTAGATACCCATTTGGTGAAATGAAGTGTAGATGAATTGTCTCTGCGGGTGACATGTGGGGTAGAGCATGTCAGAGTCAAAATGTTTTTTCAACTGAAGGCACACAGCTTTCAGCTTTAGATATACCCAGAAACATATGCCTCCTTCTAGCAGCTTAAGAACTTTTTAGTGCTTAGCTACCTCGAATTTCATGTGTTCAGCCAAGGATATAGTGAGTTCTTGATATCTCTGAATTGTTTAGTGGCTGTACAACTATGATTACTCCCACTACTATATATGTTTTATATTGTGGAAGCTTTTTTTGTCTTGATAGTCAAACTTCCCTGACTGACTTTCTTTTCTTAGGAGAATGACATTCTGCCTACCTGGGGCTCTCAGTCACAAATGTTCAGGCATCAGCCATTTGTAGCCTATATTCTAATTCTCTTCCTCCCTTTAGCGGGTGTTTGAGCCTGCAAAGTTTTTTCGTTTGTGGGTTTGTTTGTTTGTTGGGGTTTTTTTTTTCTTTACATTGACTATCTCTTCACATGTGTAAGTAATGCATTGACTTCAGCTGTTTCTATTTCAGTGAGAGAGTATTTTTTGGGAAAAGGGTTGCTAAGAGAGGTGTTTGCGAACAGTCTGTGAAACACCAGTGTTAGCTGTTTAAATAAAACTAGTATGAGAAGCAGTCCAATATCCAGTGCCCATTGCAACAGTTGAAAGCTGAGGGGGAGATGGGCGAGCTCAAGCAAAAGCAGGCTCTAAACTGGTTAATTGGTATTGTTTGAGAACCACTGGTAGCATGCTTTATGACTGCTCTTATCAGCACTGGGCACCTTTCTCCCTCATCCTATCCCTGAAAACCATGGATATAAAATGTCTTAGGCTTTTTTTTAATGTGTGACAGAAAAATATATAAACCAATGAATTTCTATTTACCTGTATGAAATGGCTGATTACAACAAAATGCAGGGGTTTTGTGACTGTCCTGTGGTAACCCATTATCATCCATTTACTTGCATATAGCTATGCCCCATCCTGAATGAAGATGGGAACTTAGGCTGTTAAAAAAATTCTTCTTGAAACATTACTAACTCTTTTGTTAGTAACCAGCTTCTGCTGTTGTAAGAAAACATGGCTCCAGCACAAATTGCTCAGCATTTTTGTAATGTATATAAATGTGTGTATATTTGATATATACCACATTGTAATTGAACTGTTAACAGAGCCATTTGTGAAAGATACCATAAAGTTGCAACTAGATTTTTATTTGAAGAAAAATAAACTCGTCTTTTCCTCCTGTGCTTTTTGCATCCTGTTCACCCTTTCAGCTATCAGAAAAAAATCTTAAGTGGGATGATACTTAATATTAATCCATCATCTTCAGCAGCACTGTCATACCAAGAAAAACATATGCAAAGAGGGTTATTATAACATAGACAGAAGGAAAATTATAATTCTTTGTAAATATTTCAGCATAAGATATTCAATCCCTTTTCTTGCTTTTCACACCTGACACTGCTTAGGCTTATGTTTGACACACAGTCATCCTGATCTCCTTCTATTTATATCATTTATGTAAGAGCTATTTTCATGGAACTCAGCTAAGCTCCCATTTATCTGTACCCATCCGACTGGATGAGTCTGTTTTCTTCTGCCTGATTCCTAGATGGTGTTTTGAGGCAGGGCCCGTTCTTCTGATCCTTTGTTTGCCTGGTGGATAATGCAGTTGTTATAGAGATTAGAACAATGCCTCTGACTAACAGAACATACCTCTGTCTAAGGGCTATGACTCATGAGCTCTTAATGGTTTTAGCTGGAGCAGTTTAAGATGATAGTGCCTCCATCTCTCTACCTCCCCCTCTTATGGAAATTAAAGCCCCAATAGTAGGAGTGGTGCAAGCAAACCCTATACCATCTCTTCATCTATCTCAATTTAACAACCCAATCTTTTAGTTTATCAGCTGTCATAGAGGCTTAATTTAATGCTCATCACTGTGAACTGGGAGAGATGAGGAGCAGGCACCCATTTCCTTCTGCCATCCAGGTTTGGGGCAATAACTTCTGATTGGGGCAAGACAGAGACTTTGGGTGGCAACATTTTAAACTGTAAGAGCTAAATCAGAGTTCACAAGTCAAAGCCTTCACTGCTGCTATTACTGTGATACAAATAAAAAAAATACTTTATCACCCCTACAACCACAGTGCACTACTCTGAAAACGGTGGATTGTGAGAATGAAGCCTGAAGTATTTGTGTCAAATCTTGTATTAATTCTATCATCTCCTTCATATTCTATATTGTTGAATTTTTTCATTTTTATTTGACATTTTTTTACCTTTCTTGTTGCAGTTCTGAGATGTGGCCTCAATCATAATCATGAAATGTCATTCATTGTTACTCAAAGACTGTTCAGGTATAAGATGGTCACTGATCAGTACATATTGTATGCATGTGAATAATTCAACAGAGTACAAAATAAGTAATCGATCTGTTATTTTGGCAGAGTTTCAGGCAGGCACAATGCTATGTAGCCGTATTCTCAAACATATTATTCTACTAACCAGCTTTGCACCACCTGAATGTCTAGATCTCAGTGAGACCTATTGCTAGCTCTTGGCTTCATAATTGATTTATTATTGCTCCCTGACAAAACATCTTGGCCTTTTAACTCTTTTTTTCAGTTGCACAGAATGACCTGGAGATGGATATACTACCTTCTGTAATCATATAGAAGTCACTTCTATAGTCATTATAGCCTTATGGCTGTGATTTGGTGGACAAAATCCTCGGTTAGTGTCACAGGCAAAAGCAGAAGCTGAGGGAATAAGAGCAATAGAAATAGGACTGGCAGCAGAAGTGGCATCCAGATTTTCTATCTGTACTTTTGTTGCTGTTGATGAACATACAGATCATATGTATGAAGCCCTGGGAATGCTGTCTGTGGTAGTTAACTTTCAGATATTTACTTCTCTCAGCACGTTAAGCAACTTTGTTCCAAGACAGTAGCATTTGTCAGTAGGTGGAGGAACAAACTTCATTGAGGTGGCTCAGACTGGAACACCCACACAGACAGGATAGCAAGTTGCACTGCCAAAAAGTATGATGGCAACTTCCTTACGATAAGATAAAATGAAGGGTTTGGGGCAGACCCTTCTCTTCATAAGGCCAGCGGAAAGATCACCAGCTGCTCTTCAAATGACATCCAGATTTTTCATCAGCAAAGCAGGATTAATTGATTGTTACTGCAGCTGTAAAGAAGGTTATGTGTCTGGAATATCTTTGAAGCTCATGAATTATTTAATCAATGGAAAATCCCTGTCCAGAGAATAAGAAAATGCTAAGAGCTTTGAGCTTTCTAGCAGGTCTGGCCTAAGGTTTCAAAGATAAACACTAGAAAAAAGTTGATCAAAGTTAAAGAAAACACACACAAAAAACCTGAAGCAACAAAACCCACCGCCAAGAATGCCCCCTCCCCTGAATCAGAATGAGTTCAAAATAGCAGTTTTCAGGTATTTTCCTTCCCTTCATTCTGCTCCCAGACAGCTTCGCTGTCCCAAACTTCTTTAGGTGGTACAAGCTGGGTAAAGCTTAGATTCTTCTTATAATTCACTCTCACTTTATGAGTAGAAAAGAATTCATCTTCAACCCCATGCTTGAGCCAAATTTTTTGATATTGTAAATGAATGCCATTCTTTGGGCTTCAGTGGAGTTGTACTCATTCCAACCATCAGATAATTCTACCCATTCTTTTTAATTTTAAGTGATGCAAAGGATTTTCACAATGAAGTAGGACACTATAGAGGAGAAATTCCCTTATTCTTGCCTGAAACAAACAAAAAAGTCCTCTGCTTTGCTGTGTATGTGTCAAATAACAAATGGGTTGTGTTCTGAAGCAAGGAAATCCCATCAGTTATTTCAAGAGCCGGCCCTGTCACATATGCTGCAATCTCTGATGACCCTGTGCAAGCTGCCTGATTGTGTAGTGATGAAAAGCAAATTGAGTGAGCTGACAAACAACTCATAAACAGCTTTTCCCTCCATCCTGTTTTTCTTTTCTTCCTTTCCTTTCTTTTTATTTACTGTGTGGCCCACCTGCAATCTTTCCAGTGGTTAAAAGAAGAAAGAAGAAGAAAGAAAGTTGTATCAGGCATGCAGAATAGAATGACTGTGATTCTCCTAGTCAGAGAACTCCTGAGTTCCAGATCTTTATATATCAGTTTTGTTCTAAAGGTGAGGTGAGTCTGAAACGTTCACTTTTGAGTAGCTAAAAGAAAGGAAGAGATGTGATTGAGTGCATACACAGCAATGACAGATGGGCAGCAAAATATACTGGTAGGGTTACTAAAAGAATAAGAAAGATCTCAGTACATGTGTGTGCAGATAAACAAGAACGTAGATGGAGAAAGGGCAAAATGAGTTTCTTAAACTTTGTGCATCTCTTTCCCGCTCTGTCTGTCCTCACTGTTTCTGGATTGGCTTCATAGGAGGCAAATATGTAATGCAGCATCCAAAGACAGTTTTCCATGTTTTCATGCATATAAACTGTATGGTATCTGAAAAAATTAACTGCTCAGGAGTAGTCCAGGCTATCTTTGAATAATAAAAATTGAAATCTGCCCTTTCCTGTAGTAGGCTGTTTCTAATCTGCCATTACCTGCTTTCTTCAAATTTCCACTTACCCCTGCTTGTCATTAACTAAGGTTATTTAACATTTCTTTCCAAACACTATCACTTTTACAGGAATGTGTTTACAGTGGAGTTATCATATGTTTAAGGACAGAATCCATGATTAATTCAACAAATCTGAGAAGACCATGATTTTCTTCTATGATGCAGTATTCATGCTTAACCATGGGCATAACTGAGAATGAAAACAGTATCTCTGATTTCAGAGAGGATATGTTTGAAACTAAGCATAGTTAGTGCTCAGTCTGGCATGTGGGATTGAACAACTGCTAAAACTTGTAGAACAACAAAAATGAACACATATTGTTCAGCGAGTGCTTTCTCAGTTCCTGAACCTGTGTTTTTTTAAGAGGAATAGAAATTAATAGAAAGGTGACAATGGTCTAGTATCAGTGATTGACAATGGCAGTGAGGGATTGTTAGAAAAAGTAGATACCATTTTGCTTGTGACAGGAGTTAGAACTGACGATCCACTGAAATCAGTTTGTTTATCACTGGGTTCAGTTGGACTAAGCACTAGGAACAGGAGTTTAAATACTTGTATGTACTTGGTTCTATCAGTAAGTATGCACATATAAGAAATTAGGATGTGGGTTTTTTGAAAGAAACACAAGGCGGTAGTGAGCTCATTCTGCACTGAAAATCCTGGCCTGAAAAAAAAAAAAAAAAAGAAAAAGGTTTTAGCTGCTGTTAAGATCTCGCTTTGTCAAAGAAGTTATTCGGAGCAGATTAGCACTTGTCAAAAGATGCTTACACTTTCAAGGTCAACAACTAACTGGTTAATAGGGCTACATCAATTAACATGGTTAGATTTTATTCCATTATTTCAGAGAAGCTAAAAAAGTGGAGCGGCTTCATTTCAGGAAGAAAGAACAAAAGTGTGAGTTTCAAGTAAAAACAGGGATTGCAGTGTATACAGGTGAAAAATAGCACATTCCTTCCATCATTCTTTTTGCAAGAATTTCTGAGAATGGCCGAATAAGGTTCAGAACAAGAAGAATAAACCCCTCATTTGGCTTTTGCTTTAATGTAGTCCTAAGGAAACAGAGAGTTGATTTTTTGCTGTGCAGCAGTCACAGTAACAGTTGGTGCCTTCCAGCCTTATGGGTACTCACAGTTTCAGCAGCCACAAAAGCCAAAGTCTTTATCTTACTCATGAAAGCACTAATCTTGGCTGTCACCTTGGTGGAGGTTAGAAAAGATTTTTTGTCCTTTCACTTTAAGAGGAGATGTAACAAAAAAAGAAAAAAAAAATAACCAAACCGCAACACAGAAATTGGTTTATATCCCAGAGGATTCCAAACTGGACATAAAATTTCTGCTTACAATAGGTTGATAATAAGATTCATGGATTCTGCAGATAAAAATGGAGGTTGGAAGGAAAGTCATTGGTTTACCAGTATCAAGAGACTGAAGAAATATATTTTCATCCTCTTCTTTTGCATTCACACCTCATGATCAGCTTCTCAGTGTAGTTTAAGATGCTAAGAATCCAGGTTGTTCTGTCTTAGGTAAGGACCACCCTCTCTTTTGTGCTCCTTTTCACGTCACTCACTGCAACTCTTCCATCATCACAGGAACGCTTTCGACATGTAATTAGGTCAATAGTTGAATTTGTTGCTTCAGGAAAGAACAAAAAGTTGCTAGAAGTGTTCAGAGGCTGTATGTAAGCAGTCAGAAAATGGACCTAGCGTCACATCTTCATTTGTAACTATTCCTTCTTGAGTTCTCTCTGAGCCTGATCTTCTTGAGTCTGAAAAGCAACTGATGGCTTTAAGTGCTTTAACAGAGCCTTGGCAGAGCCAGAAGAGTTTGGGCGATATACACATTCACAGCACATCAAATTCTGCAGCCCTTTGTGTTGCTATGAAAGTTGAGTGACTTGAACGCAGGTAGCAGAGTTTGTCTAGATTTATATCCATGAAACAGTGAGATTTGGTGCAGCCTGTAGATTATTTAGCTTCTTTTTTCCTTAATTCATTGCAGCTCTTGGACCCCAGTTAAGTGCAATGTTGCTCAGAGTTACAAGGCTCTATGATAATTCTGTACTTTTACCTTTGGACTAAGATACGTTCTTATGAATTATGCAGAAAAAAAAATGTCTGTCACTCCACCTACATAGGACATCTTCTGGATATATGCAGATTTGCCTGTCAAATTACTCAGATTCCTGTTAAGCTGTGATGGCTTGCTTCATTTGCTGCAACCCATGAATATGAAATGAAAGGGTCAAGCTTTGACTTTTGGTTTCCTGACTTTTTTGACATCAAGGTAGATGTTTAGTGCTTCTCAGTGTATTAGCTGAAGACTATCTGGGGGAGATGTTCTTTCTTCCTGTATTGACTCTCCATTACACTAATGACAACAAATATCTTGTTTACACTCACATAGCATTTTTCAGAACAGTGCAGAATGCTGAATGGACCTCATATCACTGTAATTTGTCAGCCCTGGCTATATAGCTCCCTCATAATTGTCACAGATATTCGTACTTTTGAGTAAAAGAGGAGAATGGCATAAATATCTACTCATTTGGGAAATGCTAATATTTTAAAATGGCAGTGACTGTAAACTGCTTTTCTAGAGTTACCTATTCAATATCTTCTGTTAAGAAATAAGTGAAATTCTGCAGTATGCTTCAGGAGAGAAGGAGTTAAGTAGAGTGCTATCTATTCTTCAAAAATAATTTTTGGGGACAAAATATTCATCTAATCACAGTCAATCTTTCTTATATTACTAGCCAAGTTCTTCAGAAACAGATGAATACAGATTTCCCAGTAATTTCCCAGTGTCATGTTTCCCTCTGCTGTAAACATATTTTGCAATAGTCTGTGAGCATGGCAGTAGAATTTGTTGCTTGCCAATAACTATGCACCGGCTCTCTAATATTGGAGAATATTTGATACAATTACTTATGTTTAATAGTACTTCTTACTTCAAACAGTATTGCTGAAGTCAATGTATTACTCAAAATGAACAAACACATCACAATCACCCGCTATGTCTTCACACAGCCGTCTTGTGCATGCATATATAGTTAGCATGGTGTTGAGGAAAGGAAGACTTTCTCACTTGACATTTGACAGTATAAGGAGATTGTGTTGATCTGATACCATGAAAAGAAAGACTATTACTGTCTATGACCCCTCCTTTCTGCTTTTCTGAGGTCTCATAACTGATGTCTCTTCTTCCCCATCTTAAATTGCTCCTCAGAGTTACATAGAGCTAAAAAACCCCACTGCCTTGTGCTCCTGTGGGTATTTCTGTTCGTGTAGAGTGAGTGTAAAATGGGGTGAAAAAGCAAAATCACACCATAGCTGGAAAACCAGGCCCAGATTTTCTCAAGTAAAGGAAGGTAAATCTTGGTTTTCAAGAGTTAAACTGATGTTCATCAAAAATATCACCAGTAATTACTGTGTAGCAATTGACCGTTAAATTGAAATTAAGCCTAATATGGATTCTTGGTACACTCTTTGTTTCTTCAGTAGATGAGTTTCACCTCTGATGAATACAATATTAATCTGTGTTTCATCATAAAACAAATGAATTAATAAACTAATTTATATTTTAATCTGTTTAATTTTTCAGTTATTTATGATTGGCATTGCCTGTACTTGAAATGCAGTAATCTTTGCTCAAGGAAAAAATTAGAAATTAAGTTTTTCTAGGTTTTTTTTTGTTTTTTCTTTACAGGGACCTTTCCATGGAATAACCCACCAGTTTTCAAATAACAAATGTCCAGTAATCAGGCAAGACATTGCTTGGACTAAAGACATAAACAATATTATGGATTCAATTATATATCCAAAGTGATTTAGTGGATTAGCTGTAGTGTACACACTTTGGCCGCAATGCAGTGTAGTCTGTAGCTATGTATTTCATAAACATGTGACTATTTTAATTAATGTCACATAGAACTGAACAGAAACCAGATTTTTCACTTTGTAGACAGGTCTGCTACTTTGTAATGTATGAGTCCAATGGAAAATAAATGGTGTATACATTTCTCTGAAAGGAAAGCTATGGTAGAATGATGACTTCAAATTGATTGAAATATTTCTTTTCTTCTAACAGTTTAAACATTTTTTTGGAAGACCTAAAAAATGAAAGTGGCTTCGTTTCAGAGAAAGACAACTGAATGTAACTTTTAAATAAATTTTAAAAATGTATACAGAGGTAAAATAGTGGTAATATCCGCATCATCTTTTCTAATAGCAATAAGAATTTTCATATGAATAATCATATTGTTCCCATCTGTAATTAAAAGTATTTTCCTTATCAAAATGTTATTCTAATATGTATGCCTGTAAGATGAAAGTAATTTCACAATAGCTATGCTACGAAATTTGTAGCATTCCCAGTTCTGGTTTTGATGATATAGCATTTGCTAGCAGAAAAACTATACATAAGGTTGCTTCCCTTATATATTTTAAGCTAGGTTGTAATGTCCTGCCTTACATTGGGCCCCTAGTGTAAACAGAAGTAACCCAGAAATGCTTAAACTTGCAGTTTGTTTTCCAGTGGACTTTTGATCATTTACAACGTGTCAATTTTTTATCCTGTCTGCCTCTCTATTGCTGTAATACAGTGTTCAACAGCTGCACCTCCTGTATATTCACGTACCTTTACATAACCGTGAATTTTACTGTATTGGTTAGAAAATGCAGACTTATATTGCTTATAGGTTATTTATACAGTGCTGTACAAAATCTCCCAAACAAAATGTGTAGTATGTTAATTTCTATGTGACAGCATAGCCATTTTAACGCTTGATTCAAAGCCAATGGTCAAACAGCTGAAGATGACAAACCCACATTCTCTGAGAAGCCCATGGTCTTTCTAAAGCCTACACAGTGGAGAAACAATCTGGTGTATCTAAGTTCTGCTTATATTTAGTTTGAGTTCATTATGAAAATAGGATTGATACCTAAAGTAGATTAATTTCACCAAATGTTAGCAATATAAAAGTTAGGTGGCTGGTGTAAACTAACTTAGAAAGAAACACTTCTGGATGGGTGTTTTATTTAATTTACCACACACAGCCATCTTAAAATGAGGTGAGTCATTCACTGACATGCCTCTCCCTCTCCACACACACTACAGGGAAAGCTAAGCTTCGATTAGAGAGCTAACCTCAGGTGGATAAAACCAGTAGAGATAAAATCCACGGATAGGAATTTAAGGCTTTTTGCTTCTTCCGCCCAGAAACTTATTCTTCAGCTTTTAGGAAGTAAGGAGGAATAAAGCCAGAAAGAAGGAAGAATAAATGAGCACCACAATCTTCCTAGTCACAATTCCTGGTTACCTTGTTGAGTTAGCCTCCTTTTACAAGCTGGTAAGCAATCAAATGAAAGCTCAAAATGCTTTACCATACCTGATTGTGGACTTTGTTTGGGTATTTTGGCTGCTGCTTCAGGACTGGAGGTGGCACGCACGCGCTGATTGGCAGAGTTATGGATGCTACTTGGAACAGCTGCTGAGATGTTTTTGCGAGGTTTCATGTCTTGCAACCACATTGGAGATGCCTCAAAGGCTTGCATTCGCCGAGAGTGGCTGTTAGCATTGACTTTGAGAAATGCCTGGGCCTTGTATTCCTGAAGGTCTCCATAGTTGGCATCGGTCACCCTGCACTCATACAAGCCTTCATCCTTTTTCCTCACTTTTGAAATCTGCAGCTTGTGGGAGATGTCATTCCCTTGTACTTTCACTGTCTGCAAATTTGCCAGGGAAAAAACCAAACAAACAAACGTGTTGTCAGGTATTATTCTTTCTCTAGGAAGACTCTACCAATGTAGAGCCTGTTTAGAGAATTCAAGTGCCAAATTAATCAGTGGTGTGATTGTGCTTACTGCAGGGAAGTTGCATCAAGGATGAGTATGATTATTTGTATCTATGAGGATGTCTGACATCTTCTTTCCAAAACTGTTTAGATGGTTTCCTCTGAAATGCTAATTGGCCTCAGACAAACAACCCAAACAACCGTGCTCATTCCAATTAATTACTTAAGATCATTAACATTCTTAATGAGCTTTCTTACATAAACCTTATATCTGTGCACTTCATTGGTTAAACCTTTCCAGTTATTTGGCTTTATTGAATAATTCAATTTTTGAACTAGTGCATTAACAATTTTGTTGGAGATGTCTGCCAATATGTAAACTTCTTTAATAACAATTTATTAGATTAGCTTGTGGTATTCACTACATTGAAACTGCATATTTGACATTCAGTTTGTCTCCTTCAGGCATGTCCAAACTTTTGGTATTTTTTGTTTATTAACCATCATAAGACTTCTTGTGTCAGGTAGCTCCTTTTGTCTCATTCAATATAATGTGTAAGTCATATAATTTCTGCAGCACATATTCAAGTAGCACATATTCAAGATCACTTTAAAAGTTGTCAGCTAAAATAAGGCTCCTGATTTATTTTTAATTGCTTTTAATATCTGAGGGTAACATAACATATTTTTGTCTCATGTAATTAAAACACACATGAATAAATTACATATCCAGAAATGTGTGATAGATATTAAGATGCATTAGGAAAGGTAGTACAGATTCCTTTTTGTACGTTTATTGCTTCAGAGAATTTATATTTAATTAATTTTCTATTACTCTCGATCTGATTAATATCTGTTGCCCCACAGGAAGCCAGTTATAAGGAATTTAGTGGGACGGAAAGCTTCAACTTTGAAGAACTCCTGAACCTGATTTACTTCCACCATTATATAAACATGAGTGCAAATGTTGCTTTGCGTCATATCAATGACAGGCAATGAGGAAACATCTGGATGATGAATATATGGTAGATCACAAAAATGGAAAATTGTTAGATTGAAACTAGGCACATGTTATTGGTGATTATACAACGTATTGCTTCTGATAGCTTGGCATGCTGTAGTCACCAGTGTTGGCAAAGCACCTTTTCTGCCTGCTTGATAAATTGAAGAGCAATACTTGTGAATATATTATTGTGTTAAGGTACTGGATGGACTTTACAGCCTGTTGTGTTGTATCCAGCTCTGAATTTATACTTGGCAAACTGAGTTGAAAGTATGGATTACATACTTTCAGGCATAATATATGCAATATTAATTACACAGAAAGTGCTGGATAGTTATTTAAACCATATTCAATAATAATATATCTCTACTGAACAGTTCATATTCAGCAAAGGGATTAAAGAAGTTTCATATTATTGGAAAGAGGATCTGCAGGGCATATTCTGCCTTCATTTGCTCCCATGCAATATCTGTAAAGTTAACAGTGTTGCACTAATGAAAAATAGAATTTGAGTTTTGCATTCGAAATTTAGAAAATGTTGCAGTCAGCAAGTATGCATGTTTTCAGTTTATGCCTGATTATAATTTAAAACCAAAGGAAGTGGTGCATTTCAGCACAGTTTAAAAACTCATTTGGTATATTTTACCATTTCTTTAGAGAATTTACTAAATGGACTTAAAAGTTTGCTCTCTTCTTCTTGAAGATATTTCCAGTAGTACTAAATGGAGACTATGTGTGTGCCTTCAAGAAAGAAAAAAAGGAAGGCTACATTTGTAACAAGTGTATTTAGACTGTCAACCCAATGTTGACTTCTTTTTATTGCAAATATAAAATGTTTTATGCAAGCTTATAAAAACACTGTATGAATACCCCATTGTGAATTATTATCATACATAATGAGAGAAAGAGATTCTTAACTTGAAAGATGGGACAAGCTTTACAGCCTATACTGTGTCACAGATCTTATGGATTAGTACGGGGATTTTGAATGAGCCACTATTGATAAGGAATAAATAGTCTGCTAGCACTATGTCTGGTGAAATAGTATCCAAAGACCACATGCAGGCCTCATTTGTAAAGCAGTCTACAAATGTAACTGAAGATACGGTCCATGACACAAATCCTCCATACTGCATGGTAAGAAGTGTCACACGAGATGTAAATATGGCTAGAATATGTGTTGTTTTGAATATAAGGTATCTGAACTCTCATTTCTAAATGCCCTATACCTAGGCTAGCCTGATGACCTGATGTAACTACTTGGTTAGTTATCTACAGGCATCAAAGAGCAGCAGAGTAAAGGATTTAACAGAAATTATTCATCTCTATCTGTTGCTGTTTTAAGCTCTGCTGGTACTTACAGCCTTCGCTGCAGCTAAAAGGCACTTCTGAAGGGATTGTGTCTGAGAAAGGGAAAACCCCTTTGGGCTCATAAGGGCTACTCATGCTGCAGTATCTGCCAAGTATAAACGGCAGGCCGGTAACTCTGGTTGAGTTAACTGGTGTGAGACACCCACTTTCCTAAGAAAGAGTCTCAGTGGCCAAGAGTGAAGATTACTCCCAGCAGGGAGGTCTTGTCCAAAGACTTTCTGAGCTTTTTTCCTGCCAGTGGACATGGACCTGGGAAAGCACCCATTGAAATAGTTGCACGCCCCACTGAAGGAAAGTGCAGTTTCACGGGCAAATTTCAGCCTTAAAACCAGCTTTGGAGCACTAAGGCAGACTCAGTAGCTGCCCGGGGGCAAATGACAACGAGAGGTAAAAGGATGGGCACAGGCTGCCTGCTTCACGCGGTGGAAGCAGAGCCTGCCGAAGGTCTGCTG
>NW_009259685.1:1276644-1277070 GCF_000687185.1 Egretta garzetta
TTTCCTTCTTTGGGGCAATGGGTTCCTCCCTGCTCCCCCCACTCAAGTGTGTGCCCTCCCGTGGCAGCTGCATGCAGAGTTAGGGCTGCCAACTCGACTGCACCAGCTGTAAGTTGGAGGGCATGTGTAGGATCTTGCCATTTGGGAAATAAAAAAATTCCCACAAGGAGCAGTCTCTGAACAGCTGCTTTCCAAAGGGAAAATGAAAGAAAGAAAAAAAAAATCATACTTTGGAAATCTGTGTGGTTTTGTGAACGTCCCTATCCGCATCCTGAGAGTGACAGGCACCAAAGGCACCATCCCTTGAAGTGGGCATTTTTCTCTGCGGGTTCCTGCACTGTTATTTCATGGTCAAAATTAAGTCCCTGGGGAGATCCAGAACCTCCCTCTGCTCCCTCCCTCTCCTGCCACCCCCCCCCCTCCCCT
>NW_009259685.1:1277095-1278485 GCF_000687185.1 Egretta garzetta
ATTCCTGGGTGGTTTGGGGACCCCATGGCAGAGGATCAGTACCTGAGTGCCTGTCACCTCAGCTCCAGCCTCTTGGTCCTCAGCCGCCCGCAGAAACCACCACTGGATTTCGAGGTACACCGAAGTGGAGCCACTTTGGAAAGCACAAGACATCTCCACATTCTGCCCTTCGGTGGCCGTGACATTTCGGGGAAACTCAGTGAATTTTGCTGCAAAACAAATGCATAATGTGTTGATATCTCCTGTTACCTACTCATTGTTTATTCTCTGCTTTTTGTGTTGCCCTTTTCCTTCCACATCTCTTTTTATTTTTCCTTTTTAATTAATTTTTCTGTTTTCCTCATCCCCCTCTTCTCTGATATTCCAGTTTTCCCACGTTATCTCCCCTTGTCTCTCTCACACCCAAGTATGCCTTTCCTCCCTTATGCACAAATACACTTCCTTCACGCTCTAAGCTCTGCTCATGGGAAATGCTAGAGAACCCCCTGCTTGCTCCCATGGGCTAGTAAAGTTTCATGTAATTAGGTCCAAATACCCTTGGGCAGAATGCAGTATTTCACCAGACTCACTGAGGGATTTTGTGCAAGACCAATCTGGAAAGGGAAAAAAAAAACCAACCCAGACTGATTTATTGTATTTTGTAGGGCTGAGCTGAAGACGTGTGAGTTGTTAAACCTTCCACAGCCGGCTGGAGCGGCTGGGGGAATGGGCACTCTTCTGAGGTCTGGGTTACAAGCACTTGCCAAAATGCCCATTTCAAAGGCTTTACCTGAGTTGGTTACTCTTTCTGAGAACCTCTCCTTGCATAATCAGACCAAGAAGCAGTACATCTTCTGTTCCTCAGTCCTGGCAGACACTTTCTAGAGCTAACCTTCACCTTTGTATCCCAGTCCTTGTACAAACAGGGGCTGTCCATGTCAGCGTACCACTGCTAGGTTTAAAAACTAATGCTGCTGGACATAGTCCAGGGCACCAGTGTTTCTTTTAAGTCTCAGGCTTTACTTCCTTCTCCTCCTTTCCTATAATTCACTTTAAAATCGTGGAACATAATGAAATATGATAATCAAGTGAGGGGGACTGCAGACAAGCTATGGAATAAACAAAATCTGTGTTTCAAGAAGAGGAAAAATTGAAAAGACCCTGCAGTGTTGCTTTTCGTTATGCATCGTTACATACTGACTAGAGCATATTATGATGTGAAGGAAATATTGCTCGTTGTCTCCTTTTTCTCTCTTAATCCAGTCTTCCTAGCTAATCTGGAACTGGTGGGATAATTTAGCAATACACTCAACCAGAGTTACTTCTTTTCCCCCTTACATTTGTGCTTAGCAACAGATACTTAGCAAACCTACTAGCTTTATATATCACGATGCACCTTTTCCTGTCCGTC
>NW_009259685.1:1279351-1279802 GCF_000687185.1 Egretta garzetta
ATAGTCACAGAATCGAAATGAAGGTCTGACTCTGAGGATTGCAGGATAATAGGAGAGGAAAGGGGACGCAGCACGAAAGGAGACTGCAATATTTTAAGGGAGGCAGTAGATTTAGCCATCCGGCACTTGGTCTGAATGCAATAATTATGCATGCACGGGTAGGTGTTTATTATATGCATACATGCATATATACAAACATGCACAACCCAAACACACGCATGTCAGTTCACTGACACCCCTTTACTCTTCTGCAAGGTGCCTGTTACTTCCCTCTTTGCAATCAAGTAAAGGAAGCTTGTTTTATTCCCACTTTGGGGAAACTTCTCACTTCTGTTCCTGTTTACAGGCAATATTTAAGCTAAATGTAAACCTGATGCTTGGTGTCCTCATCTCCTATCCATTGTGGTTGTTTTCCTTCTTTTTATTCTCTTCTTCTTCCTGTCGTATGCCC
>NW_009259685.1:1279922-1291791 GCF_000687185.1 Egretta garzetta
CCTGTTCTCAGGCTGTTTTAGCATAGAAAAACACACACACATATTTGACAATAAGTGATCTTACCTTGGGTAGAAAGTCCTTGTTGAATATACATTACTGAAAAGAAAATGATTCCAACATAAGCTAGAAAGATCCCCATCATTCCAAGACGAAGAAGAAGTCACATCAGGGTAACAAAAGCCAAAGGTGCCCTCAAAATGAAGAACTGATGTATGAGTGTATGTATGTATCTCTAAATATATGAATAGAAAGAGATTTTAAAATGTTACAAAAAGGCTCTGTACTGTAGCCCTAGCTGCGACACTGGCAGCATTCTGCTACTCAGTGGAGTCTTTTTCTTTGGGAAGAGCGAGTATTGCAATACAGTGGTTCAGATGAGCTGTCTCAGGCGCTGTGTTGCTTGAAGTCCAGATTCAGACTAAAAAAAAAAAAAAAAAAAAAAAAAAAATTAAAAAAGGGGGAAACGGCCCCCCTTTGTGGCTGCGATAATGCTTTTAACCCTTCCCTCTCTCTCCCTGTTCTCTACACCTCTCTACCTGTTCTGACTTCTACTGACTCTGATGCTGGAGTAAAGCTGCGCTGCTGCTTTTTTTTTTTTTTTTTTTTTTTTTTTTTGGCATAGTGTACAGCTTGTGATTGTAGAGAGAGCAGGGAGCCTTTATTGTACTGATGTAATCTTCGGTCTTACATCCCAAAACACTCAGTGGCTAAGAGGGCAATGCAGTGGTTTGATTTTTGGTGAGTTAAGCTGTTTCTGTTTTCTCCTTTTTCTCTCCCTCTTACAGGGTCTGAGGGGAAAATAGTTGCTCAGTAATCCTATTGCACTTGCTATCGCCTGCTCCAAATAACTGTGCTTCTAGCATCTTACATTAAAATGTTGTTCATTTTGTCTTCAAAACCAGATAAAATGATGATACTTAGAGTTTGCTTAGTATACATGTGTTTATATAGAATACTATGGAAAATATTTAGCTCGATAAAAATGGATTTTGATATCCTACAGATTACTCACAGTAATATATTTATATTTATGTACACAAGAGAAGGTGTTTACAGCATATATAAAGAATGCTTCCTCCTGCAGTGAATGTTTCCTTCTCTCTTCCCTGTTTTCTGCCTATGTATGTTAATAACGTTTAGACAAGAGACTAACCTTGACTCTGTTAGGTGTTCAAAACACCCTGAAAAACATCTGCACTGAGGGAAGTTCTCTGACTAAAATCTTCGTGCTCCTTGTAGTAAGAAGCCATCTAGAAAGTGCTTGTTGCACTAAGCAAACGCCAAATACCTTCACAAGGCTGAGACAAAGACTAAATAGAATCTGAAAAGAGCTCCTGATAATCACTCAGACTGCCAAATAGCTGAACTTAACTGCTAATCACAGACTGAAAAAGATATAAGCTGTGCCAAATTAAAGAGAATTTTATCCGCGTGGGCAACATCCTTTTCTGTTGGATGAAGAACTGGACAGGTTCTGTCATTCCTGGCAGTGGGAGCGCAGCAGTTCCACAATGGTACAAGATGCAACTTTCACCTTACTTACTGCACCACCCAAATTATTACATGCATACAAGACAGAGCTGCAGAAGTCTCTTTCACAGAACTGATTCCGTCTGACTGGAGAACAATCCTTTTGTCTACATTTTGACGTTTGTTTGTTTTACAATTGCATGAATTCCCATCATTATTTATGAAAATAAGGGAGGCATTTCCCCATCGTAATGGTCTATTCCATTGATGTCATACCTTAAGCATAGAAATAATTCTGAGTAAAAAATGAGTATAATAAATCAAATATAATGTAAATGATTAAAATGATCGCCCAAATAGGAAAACAATTAGGTTGCCTGAAAGATTTTCTATTACCACAGAGTTTTAATTACTTTAAAGGAGGTCATGATGGGTATATTCAAAACCAAAGAAAACCTGTAAAACAAAAGAAAAGCACAAGTCTTTAAAGGTGGTGGACCTAAATTATCTGAAGTAACCAAGGACTGTGAGTGATTCAGTGATTAGACACTGTAGGAATCTTTACAGGTTCAGATGGTGAATGTTTCAATAATTTCTATAAAAGAAATCAGATCCTTTTCAGATGGGCAGCCAAAATCCTAAGTCACTCCTGAAAATGAAGGCTGATTATAGGATTCACTTCAAACCCATGTACGTCATCAGCAATCAGTTGAAATTACAAATTAGAGACATATTATCAGCAGCCAAGTTAAATGTAAATTAGGAGGAAAAAGAATCTAAGCAGCATCACCTGGTTTAGAAGGAAAGCAGAAAACAAAAATAGATCATTTTTTTTCCTCTTTTTTGCCTATTCTAATTCAAGACACTTGCTAGGCAAATTTAGTTTTATCAGTTTGTAATTTAGAAAAAAGAATAATTCTCCCAAATACCTTATAGTTAATGGAACTAATGAAATTATTATCACAGGGAGGTACAAAATAATATATATGGCTATTAAAATATCAAAACAGAGTATGTATTCAATATGAAATGGATTTAATTGAAAGAACCCTAAAACTTGGTTAAATGTCTATTATTTTTACTTTATTCATGTGCTGTAACAAGCTACATGATTCTGTCAAACATTGCAAGCAGAAAACAGAAATAATCCACCTCATGTTATGAGTGTTAAATTTCATCCCGATGGTCATGGCTTGTCCACAATCAACCATGCTTTATGAATCTGGGCAGTGAATGTGTCTAGTTACCTTGTGTGAAATCTCTGCATTTTGTGCTGTAGAAAGAGTTTTCATGTAATCTAACTTACATGAGAACTATCCGTTATGTTTTATGGCATGAATGATACGGTTTATGTGATGTTTTTACTGTCTCTTTATCCCCCTTTCAATGATTCTAACAGATGAGTCATCACTGGACACTCTCCCAGGTCATAGCTAGAATGTCCATGCACAGGGGAATGACTTTTCAAACATGCCAAAGAAATGTAATAATGGAAGACCCATTTATGCTGCCTTGGACGTGAATTGTGTAGTTCATCCTGTCTCTTATTATTACTTCAGTACATGTTTCAGATCAAGTGCTCCTTCTAAACCATAAACAGCCATGCATGTTCACCACTCCACCCAGCTTACAGGCCCCAGGTCTATGCATCTGTTTTAACTCTTAAGGAAAAAAAGTGGCTATGGAGGTTATGATTCCAAGCTCAATAAAAGTTAGAAAAGAAAGCTCTTGTGCTGCCAGTCAGCAATAACTTTGGAGTGCTTTGGTCCCACAAGGACATGGACTGGTATGGGCTCCCTTGCCCTGCAGGAAGCTGGTCAGCTGATGACTTGTCTCTATGCATGAGATCATGACTGAGTGTTGCAATCCAACGAGCTCAGTTAAAAATGAAAACAAAAAGTGTTACTTTTTGATATTTTGTTTGATATTCTTTTTTGATTGTTTGATATTTTCGTCTTTTTTTCATCGTTACTGTTATTTCAAAGATTTGTTTGCTATTTCAAGGGAAAATTTGCATTTTCTGATGAAATTTCCAATTTATAAAAGTTATAAAGGAGGTTGGCTTTCTTCACTGAGGATTGCTGTTTGGCTTTGCTAATCCAAGTGCTCATATGAGCCTCTTCCACCATATCACTGTTGCCTCTTTGCAACAGCATCACTGTATCTTTGCTATAAGTAATTAAAACATATAGGAAGTCTATGAACAAACTGGATTTATAATGGGGAAAACAAACCAACAAACCAGCCAACCAGTCACTTTTCAGTGTTTCTATACCTGCAAGTTTAACAGAGCTACTAGCAGCATAACTCAACAGTAATTATTTTGATAATAATTCTGCAAAAACTTGTGGAGAGTTAACTTTCAAACCTGAGAGTGGGACTTCTTACACAATTTTAAGGATACAAGGAGATACAGCTTACACATGTTAAAGGAGATAACACATGCACAGGATTACCGATATCCAGACCAGTGAGAGCCTTAGCTATGCTCAGAGAATTTGTAATGTTGACCAACAGAGAAAAGTTAAACAAAACTGTGTGTTTTAAGTATTTCTAGGTCAAGAATTTCTCATATCTGTGTAGGATGTCACCATGGGCTCCCAGAAATGGTAATGCAACTGATAGCTATTTCACAATGACAGTAACACCATAGCCTTAATCCTGACAGAGAATAAAGGTATGACCTTTCTAAAATAGTAGCATTTGGGACACTTACCAGTCTGAAGAATACTTGCCAAATAATGCTTCTTGTTACTTCAGTGGGTTTGCTTGTTCTGATTACTGTTCTGCAAGCCATACACTCCATGCTTGCAATTTGTAAATGTGTAATTTTGTGAAACTAAGCATTTGGGCTGTGATGTTTCTATGTTAGCTATGTCTTTCAGGGTTTGAGGTGGTGATTAGGTTTGCATTTTTTTCCCCACTTTTATTCAAATATATACTGACTATGAAACCAACAGTGAAAGAGGAGGACATTATAATAAAGGTTAGAAATAAGTCTTGTTTTACCTTTAAGATCTTACATTTGAAATATCCTTACACTCTTACTTTTCAGATCAGGGACATGATATTTTATAGAGTTATCATTTGTATTTGGACATTGTACCTTTGCCACTCTTGTGAAAATTCCTGCACATTTGGCCATACTCAAAGGCCTGGAAAAGTATGGATTGCATACACTCAATAACAGCTCATATCCCATAGAAGCCTGTGTTTGTTCATCATGCCTAAACTCCTCACGGCCTTGAATGCTGAGTAAGTGCATATATGGCATCTTCACAGAGTGAACAGACATGCAAAGGGACTAGCTGCACAAAAAAATCTGTAATTAGAATCTGGCAAAAGAGAGAAAGGCAAGAGCAAAGAAAGATGTGACAAGGAGCTGAAGCATCAATGAAGGGGTTGAAAGTTAGAAAATGTCATAATGATGTTTGTCCATTATCTTAATTCATTCCTTTCATGCAGTTATGAGCAAGCTCTACTTCAGGTGAACTCCTTCTATTTTTAACCTGGGCTCATACTTCACACAGTAGACAAAATTGTCCTAATCTAAGAATGGCTTCCCATTCAGGCCCAAGAAGTAAAGGATGTCATTGTACATTGGTATTTCTGCCTCATTTCTTATAAGTATTGGAAGAGAAAGTATGCCTTCCTCTCATGGCAGCTAAGTTCTGGCTTAGAGAAGCAGAGTCCATCTCTGACTGCCGGAGTTATTGAGCGATGTTGCACAGTCCCTTACATCAGATGTTTCACAGATGGTCAGTAATGGTGTGTTTCTCATTCCTGAATCCCACCTCAGGATCCTGATGGCTGAGATGAAGAAGCACTGGGCAGTCACAGCTGCAATTAAAGTGAATGGGTGCTGTGTTTGAAGGTGCAAATTATTACAAAATATGACAAAACCCCATGACCTGGGTCCTGGGTAGCTCAGCATTGACTGTTGCCTGTGTGCCTCTGCTGCCTGTCTGTAAAGTCAGATATATTATCCTGTCACTTTGGAAAGGTTTTGTTAAGATAAATTAACCTTCATGAAGCTCACAGAGCTTTGCGTGATGAACACCATAGGGAAGCCTATAAGGAAATGAATAATTCTGTCGTCAGCTCAGGGTTTGAGTGCTGTGCATGGGTGAGGCCTAAGGACACGCACTGAACAATAAAAATAATCAAAATTTCAAAGACCTGCTCATTACTTGAACTCCATTCTTCACATACCCTGAATGAGGTGGGGGAGGCTGTAGAAAAAACCCCAACAAATACATCATGGTGTATTTAAAGACTACGTAACGTTGCATATAAAGGGAGGCAAGGTAACTTCTTGCTTTGCTGTCTCCTGAGTACTTGAATTTGCAACTTTAAGAATGCTCTTTTAGTACAGCTTTTGATGTATAGTGAACATTTTATAGCTCTCTTTCTACCATTGTCTCTCTCTACCATTAGGTAGCTGGGAGAAAAACTCACACAACCTTAAAATGGGAGTTTGGGCATAAATCCAAATGCTTTTTTTCCAGGTTTTCTCTTTGTTTTTATTAGAAAAAAAAAACCCAAGAAAAAAAAAAAACAAACAAAAAAGCTGTTTTAAGCATAGTCTGTACCCTGGGTTTATGGAAAACATGGAAAGCTCAACATTCAATGCAGAAAGCCTTGATGCTATATTACTTTTCTTATGAACCTTGTCTTTTTTTTTATCCTTTTTTTTTTTTTTCTTCCCAGTTTATTCATACCCAGAACACTGTAGAAGCATCTTCACAGTATGATAAATTCATATTTCTGGCCTAAGTGAGTTTTGAAAAAAACTTGCATTCCTAAATTGCTTAGGATCATAGAGTCAGAGCTTTTTAGCAAAACAAAATATAAGATGCAGAAATGCTATTGTAGGATTTTATCCTGTCTGAACTATTGAAGTTGACTGCTGCTTTTCTAAATTAAAACTTCACTGAAATATTGAAATTTTAGTGTGATTTTCCCTTTTTTTGCATCTTTGCATCTCTGAGAGTGTTGGTCCCAAATACAGTAATATTTGGGGGAGTTTCTTGGAAGAAAGGCACACTGGAGACCAGGACAGTGGCCGGACTGTTTTGTCCACACTATTCAGTGAGCAGCTAGTGAGGGGTGTGCTTGCTAGGTTCCAAAAAAAATGGTGAGGGCTGGAGACACCTATCAGGCTGGTCAGATAAAAGACTTCACTCCTTTCTTTGAACCATGCTAAGGCCAATCACACTCTGTCCATGAAAGAATCAATGTTTTTTTTGTGGAGATAGCCCCAAAATTTACTTGATTCCTTAAGATCTGTCAGTTTGATGAAGGAAAAAATGTATTCTTATAGTCCTCAAAGAGCATACTTAATTTTCTTAATGCAATATCAAAGGAATACTTCCTGGAGAATTTATCTTTTTCACTTCTTCAGTGTCTCTTTTTTCCCTGCCTTCACTGGCATGGCCATATTGGGTGCAACTGCACATTGAAATGGCAGCAAAGAAAGTAGAAGACGTGTTAGGTGTTGGTTTGGGTTTTTTGTTTTTTTTTTTCTTAGTTTGAAGTTTTACAGTGAATCATGAAAGTACAGAGTAGCCTTAGGGAAAAACTGTTTTCTTGCAAGACAAGTTCCTTATTTAGCACTTGAAAATACTTTTTCTGTTGTTGCATGGTAGGTGTTATCTGTTCTTTTGGTTTTGAAACAAAATCTACTTATTCAAATAAGTCTTTATGAACAGCACTTCTCTGTGGTCATTTTTCTTAATTTGTAATTTCTAATTGTCTGTTAAGCCTTATGGATGTGCACAAGTTGTATAAATTTAACGGTTTTACAGGCTTATGAATTTCTACCTACCATAGCAGTTGCATTTCAGAAAAATCCCGTTCCATATCAAAATCTAGTTGGTATCTGTATTAAGTTTTTTATGTCTTTTAAG
Organism: Egretta garzetta; assembly: GCF_000687185.1. Classification (NCBI taxonomy): domain Eukaryota; kingdom Metazoa; phylum Chordata; class Aves; order Pelecaniformes; family Ardeidae; genus Egretta; species Egretta garzetta. The sequence goes on from NW_009259685.1 coordinate 1,287,303, forward strand.
TTTGTGTTTTTAATCTATCCTATGCCTATCCCTCTTGTGGAGAGTTCTTTAGGGAAGGAGACAGTGAGGAACAGCTGAGGATAGGGCCAGTTGTTCACAACTATTCCCAGAAAGATGGGAAACTGGGAATAGGGAGAATCAGCACAAATCATAGACAAACCAGATGGTGGAAAGTACCATTTGATCATTATCTGTCTGTGGCCAACTAGGACAAGATCACTGGGCACTATCTGTGATTATTCATCCAGAAAAGAATGTGGGACTGACTTACAAAAGTTTCATCTGTAGAATTCAATTCCTTTCAGCTGTTCCCCAAATGCCTTTATGCTTTTTTTTTTTTAATTTTAAAACCAATAAAAAACAAAGAAAGAAGTCCTTCACAACACCATGCAGTGAAGTACACCTAGCTTGAAAAGGGAGAACTCTCTAATTTCATAAAACTGTAATCTTTCATTATGCTGCTGATGAGAGCAAGTATAAGAATTTAAAAATAGATCAGGCTGTTTGTGTCAACAATGGATATTTTATATCCCTTTGAGGTAAGCCAGTGACAATGCAAAATGCCTACTATAATGGCCTTTCAACACATTGGAATATTTCATAGAGGAGATGTTGAAAAACACTGGGATAGCTTTAGCTATTTGCATACAGAAATATTCCCTTTTTTTTTTCTGTAAATAAATCCACTTTCATCATTTTAACTACAGGTATTTCTTTTGTTCTAATTTTTATGTAGTTCAGTGAAACAGCTACCATAGCAGTTTCAGCCTGTGAAAGGAACTATTTTCTTGGTAGAGAAAAAGCAAGACTGTCAGCATTTGTATTTGGGCATTATTTCGGTGTCTTTTTCAGTAATTATTTATCAGATATTCACTTTCTACAACATTCAAAATGGGATTTAAAATGGCAAAAAGCCTGTCATTTTGATTGTTTTAACCTACTTTAAAGGGACATATTCTTTAACAAGTAAATAAACTTTTGATTGGCTAAGTACAACTATTCATCATCTTCTGTACAGGAAAAGCCTTAAGGACTATTCATGATTCTGCATTTTGACAACACAATTATTAATTAGAAGCTTAAAGACAGAAGTGGATCCATGTTGAAGTGTGAATATGCCTGTGATTAAATGTTAGGATTTGTTGATTGGAAATGATTGATAGGTTGCTTTGTTTTTCAGGATGATTTACCAGTGAGATTTAATTTGAGCATGGGGGTTTTTTGGTTTTGTTGTGTTTTTTTAAGGGGTTTTGTTTTAGGACTCTAATTTAGAATATTGTTAGATGAAATAAGCCATGAAATAAAACAAAGTGAACTTTTATTATGCTCAACTATTAAAATAGCTTCCTGTCTTAGGGACACTCCTAATACATCCTCATTTTCAGTTTTAGACAAAGCTGATTTAAATCAATAGGAGTCTTTTGTTTAACCTCAATGGCCTAGGATTCAGTTTCTCCGGCTGACGAAGAATATGTGTTGACCATATAAAAATCCCATCTCTCTCATTCACTTGGACATTGCCAATGGGCTTCTCAGTATCAAATTATTTTAAATTATTCTCAGAAAAAAAGCATTCTTATATGAAAATAGCATTTCTGGGTTGCTTAGTCAATCTGCCAACATTTGACACTTGTGAAGTCAGGAGGTCCTGTTTTTGGACTATGATGAAAAAACTTTCAGGATGTACAAGGCTTGATCAGAACTCCCATCTAATTGAACTGGAGCAAAATCTTCAATATCTTTTTAGTCACTGCTTGTTTTTCTTCACTTATTCTTAAGTATTCTTGTTATTTTAGGGTAAAACAGTGTTGGGTATCTAAGAAATACCATTTGTAGATAAGTAGTTTTTCCAATGATTCTTTCTTCACCTCGATTATTAGTTTATGACCTTGACAAGGTAAGAAAAAAATTACCTGAAATAAAACTACTGAATCTCTGTAGTTTCTTTTGCCTTTTCTGTTCTTTTAATTCCCCTCCTTTTATTTTTTTTTTTTATTTCATTCTGAATAATGGGGGAAAATCTGGGATAGAGAAAATACAAAAAGCCACACACCAACCCTAACATTGTAAAGCAAGCATGACTATAAGTGCCCTTCTTTGAAACACTTGTGAAGGATATAATTCAGAAGCCGGGAGAGGGGACCTGTGAGAAGAGACTGAATTCAGACACAGCATGCTGTGTAGCCAAACAAAAGAGTGTTGCCTTTCATTGTTTAATATTCCTAGCAGTAAGGTGGTACCACTTAGGATGTTGAAAAGTAACACATGGTGGGGCATATAATTAAGTGAAGCCTGAAGAATAATTATGCAAGTACAGATCAGCATAATGAGGAACTAGGACTGGTTTTTTTAATATCATATTTTGACATTAAGTACAAAATTAGAATGTGATGCTAATGTGTCTGTTGGAAATGGAAGGAACCCGCAGATACAGGCATTTCAAAGAAAAAGGCTATTTTTACCTTCTGTGGAATAGTACAATTCTATATTTTATTTAAGTAAAATAAAGTTTTACTTATTAAGGGCTTGATGTAATTTCAGAAGAAGAATGTGAGAATTTCCATTCAACTAAATGGAAAGTGTCTCCGTCCCCGTGTCAAATTATTTATATTTTTCTCTGTAGTCATACAAATAAAATATCACAATTACTCTGAAAACTGCAATGCATACTAGTTAAAGACAAGTTTCTGGGATGTTCAGAAGAAGATATTGTAAACTGAGGATTTCAGCATGAACCTGTTTGTGAAGGACAGCTCTAGGGCTGCCACAACATTAGCTTTTTGCTGTCGCCACAGAAGATTACAGGAGACAATAATTAACACAGCATTTGTAAGAGTGAAAAGTTGTCTGTCCAAGACAGTTCTATAACTCTGGGACCTAGATTGAGTAGCAGTGGTTTTTTTTCTCACTACATGAGGTGTATTTTAAAAGGAGAACCAGAAGGTATTTGAACTTCATCCTTGTTGCTGCCATTACACTCTAGGTATAGGGATTATGAAAGTAATGTCCCTAAGCCATGCTTTGCTGGTGCTAGTTGGATCTTTAACACTGCTCTGAAATAGGGGAGCAATCCAGCTGCTTATGTTAAAGGTGTCTACTGCTATTATTAGGTTCCCTAGGCTACCCCAGATGTTAGCATGGGGTTGGAAAATGCATGACAGAACTTAGAGTTATCCTACATGTGTTCAAGAGTGCAGCTAGAGATGAGTCAGGATACCCTAAAGTGCCATTTCAGCACTGGTTGCCTGTGCTTAGGCAACAAATGCCCTCATAAGCTTTCCATAGTTTCCTCCATTCTTCTGCAAAATAAAAGGCCAAGAGAATGACAAAGTCCAAGAGAATCTCCTTCTCTGGAGATATTCAAGGCCCGCCTGGATGAAGTCCTGTGTAGAATGTTCTAGGAGAGCCTGCTTTAGCAGGGGGGTTGGACTAGATGATCTCCCAAGGTCGCTTCCAACCCTTGCGATTCTGTGATTCTGTGACATTAACATTCATCTGTACTCATATAGTCACTTAATGGGATGAAAAATCATAAGATGGAATACAAATATAGAAATTACGAAAAATCAAAAGAAATCCTGATGGAAAATGTTTTTTTTCTGAGAACGTTGTTGATTCTCTCCTTTAATCTGTGATATTAAGCTCTAACAACAGAGGAAAGTTTTGGGAAAATGATTCTTCTGATACTGAGATCGAGCAAATCTACCTTCTGTGTTAGATTAAAAAAAATATTTATTTTCCTCAGGAAGATTTTGGAAAGGTTTTGGTGGAAATATTTATCTCTTTATACTGTAAAAGTTTCAGCTCTTGGTGCCAGGAGAGATGTCAAGTCTTGGCATTTCACTCTGGATTCAAGTGGTGTATTGCACTCCTAATAGTCTGATTTTATAATTTCAGAGCAGTACTCTCTAAACAGTCAGAGAAACAATTTTGAGTCTGAGAAAAATGTGGGACTTCTAGTTCACACCTCTGTACAGGGTCCTTCAGCATTTGGAAGCTCCCATCTATGGAAGGCTTTTGTATTTCATTGTTTTCATTGATCTCCACTAGAGGTAAATATGGTCAGTAGTGGCTGGTTTGTACACTACAAAGTAATGTTAAGAAAACCTGACTTATCAGCTCAGTACCTAAAGGAGAAAGAAATAAAACAAAATGTCTTTTGAATCTTGATATAGGACACACACATTTGACTGAAGGTAATTTAAAATATAATTTAAAAGTTCTTTTAAAATTTTGCTTGGAAGACAAACACAGGGATAAGGTGACCAGAGCATAAAATCACTTAGATCTCTACAAGTAAAAATGTATGTCACTTATTGTAGAAAAGAAGCTGGCTGACCCTGCTGTTCATGTCTGACAACCTGACCCATAAACATTAGGAAGAAGCTACCTGCCAAGAATGCTCAATTTACATTGCCTGCCACATTTTTACAGCTGGAACAGAAGATGCTTGAAAGCTTTTTTTTTTTTTTTTTTTTTTCCTTTTTTT
>NW_009259685.1:1291816-1293380 GCF_000687185.1 Egretta garzetta
CTCTGCCTTCTTTTGAATCTGAAGTAGGACAGTGAGTCATTCTAGTTCTTTATACTATAAAGTTGGAGGTATGGTGGAGGACACTGTTCTGTACTATAAAACCAAAGGGAGCATTTCAGGTGTGATTCTCTCCAGTGCTAGTGTACATACTGCCACGGTAGTTACTGCATAATGCACAGTGCTTCTACACAAGTTGACCCCTGGGGAGCATTTAGTAAATTGTAACAGTCTGTGAAAGCACTAAGTAAAGAAAACTGGACTTTTCTCCTGAACCCAGTGGTCTGATTCCTGCAGGGACCTCAAAGAGAAGTAAGGAAGTTAAAAGTTGTCCAACAGCAGCAAGTGCAAGAAGATGACTCCATCCTTGTCCTTGAACGGTGCAAAGTGACTCTTGCAAAGTGATGCCTCCCCCCAGCAGCCCACAGGAGGGGTGTGGGGGCAGAGAGCAGGGTGACTTACGCCGTGCCTACTGGGGGCTTTTCTGAAATCATACAGATTTCTCTCTCTGTCACTGTCCCATAGTGTGTGCTGGCTCCACTCATTAGTTGTGCAGCTTTCTCTATTCCAGAAAGAGTAGAGCTAGACTCAATTAATTAAATGAAATGTACATGAAATATTGGGAAACATCAACCCACAGTATGAAATGCTTCCCCTCAGTCATCTACCTAGGTGTCAAAATGCAGTTTTATATGCTTTTGACTGAAAGCTACAGCTCAACCTGCTGGTTAAATCTCATCAGGCATGCATTCGGAGGAGCTTAGCTCTGATCCTTTTTCCGACATTGACTTTCTCTGCTTCACTGGGAATGCTGCATATAATTAGAAGTCTTTTATCCAAGTTTAAGTTAAGGATGATAACTCTTCCAAAGAGCTCAGGAATTCACAGGTGAAAGCTGATGTATTGGTCCTGAGTTAAACTTGTCAGTGGCCGCTTGCTAAAACTGCCCACTTGCTGTAGCACAGCGTCATTACCTCCTGTGCCCAGTTCCTCCGAGGGCGATGTTGTAACGATAGGGTCTGACTGAGCTTTCCTGGTGTGGTACTGCCCTTCCTGGAAGTGCCATGTATCAGAGAAGCAACGTGAAAAGATTGTAAGTCAAATCCTGTTAGCTTCAGTGAGGTGCTCCAGTTTGTATCTTACAGAGTCTTAGTATTAAAAATGCACAGAGATAGGCAATTACTGGCAGGATTTTAAAAAATATTTTTATGAGGGCTTTTTCTCTTCCATACTTTGGAAGGATAATGAACAGGAGAATGGATTCCCTGAAAAAGCAAAGCTAACCTTTTCAGCTATTAAGTATGCCTTGGTTTGGATTCTCTTTGAATCTGCAGTGCAGGTGTGACTTTTTCTCCAGCTGCTTTTCCATAGTTAGTTATAAAAATCTGTCAAGGCTTTTCACAAAGCAAATTCTTTGAAAATGTGGGGTTTTTACTTATTTTTATTTATTTATTCTTAGAGCAACAGCCATGTAAGCCCTCTTTAAAGGTAAACAGCAGGAGCAAGCCCATGCAGCAAATGTAGCACACCAAGTCTTTTCTTATAATTTCTTTCCCTCCTTCCTCCT
>NW_009259685.1:1293626-1316664 GCF_000687185.1 Egretta garzetta
CCCCCCATCCACTGCAAATAAAGGACTGAAGAAAGGAAGAAAAGGCTTACGCAGCAACATTTGCATCCCTGCCTCTAGTTAGTCACACTTTCTTAGCTTGAGGTGGTATGCATTATTGAAGAGTGTCCAGCACTGTCAAATAAATATGTGCCACTCAAATAAATAACTACCTACTATACTCCTCTGTACTCCTGGGAAGTGTTTATAACAATCCACACGCAGCCCAGTTTTCATTTTTCATCCTTACTTTAATTTTTAAGGAAACAATTTTTTTTTAGCATGTCTCAGATATCCAGGGGTCAATCAGAATGAAGTAACAAATCATATTAATTGTTGAACCAACACAGTAGCATTCTGACAGACCGATACTCAAATGTGGCAGCCTGCTTTCAGCCATCTAAGTCCATGCTCAGGCTAAGGGTCTGTACAGCAGCTGTTAATATGAGATTTTGGGTGTCTAACCTCAGGTGTCCAGCCTGAAATATTGCTTTCATGTTGCATAGAAGTATAGTTAGTTATTATCTAGGAGTTAATTAACCAGTATAAATTAATTTAGGAAGATCTTCCTTTTATTGCAACCTGACACAAGGAATCTGCAACAGTATTTAGTAAATTACAACTTGAGCAATTCCCCATTAACTGCATAATTTCTCTCATACATTCTGCTTCCCTAAGTTGTCCCACTAAACATTTTACTGCTTATAAGTTAGGATAATTATAATGGGCTGAACAGTGTCTGAGATTTAAAAAGAAAGCTTTTGGGGGTGATGTATAGTTGCTCCTCCTTTTTATGACTACCTGATAAAGGTCAGTCATTTATAATTTCCTTGAAATCTGGTTCATTTAACTGGTACCCACCTGTATGGTTTTGGTGTATGGCTACTAGTCTGATCTACTGGCAAGATTTACTTGTTCCAAGGTTATGTAGTAGAACTTTTTTAATCATATGAGCTGGATATTCCTAAGCCATTTGGAGTTTTGTATTTTAGCAACCTCCACGGACTTTTAAGGTGAAATGCTCAACATTTCACCATATGGCGAAAAGGCATCTGGCATATCTCCAGAGAAGATTTTATATATATATATATTTAACATTTCCCAATTTTCTTTCAGAGATAAATTCACTCTTTCTTTAATATTAAAATGACTGCATCATTTTTGAGTGTACATGTGTATACTTATACCTAGGGAGAAAGTAGGCAGGGCTATTTCTACTGGGCATTCAAGTGTATTGAGCAATATCAGTGAAGTTTTCTCTGTACAATCTGTTTCCAAGTATATCATGCCCCTTGACTATATATGAACACCTTGTGTTCGTGTTAGTTAGGAACTGTAAAAGTCATTATTCAAGTGTTCTTCCTGTATATGGCGTTTGTTGGAGAAACTGCTACCTGTAACGGGAGATGGGCATGAGTTGGAGTGCCAGAAGGGTCTAAGCATTCAAAAAGCTTGCCTGACATACCCACTGCTTTGGGTTACATGCAGCAATCAATATCTTGATTTGTACATTTGGGTTAAAGCACTCACCCTTTAATGTGCAGGATTCAGGATAGTTTCTCTTCTGAACCTAAGGATTTCAAATACACGGCCCCACGCTGCAAGGAGAGTATCCTAAACAGGATATTTTGGATAGATATGTCCTCAACTGTGAAACTTTTTGCTGTAAAATATTGTGCAGGGGAAAACAAAATGGTTCAGAAATGAATTAGCTTTATTTCATGAATGCCCATAGGTGACTGTTAAATGCACTAGTCTGGATGCAACTTATGGCTTAAAAAAGGAAAAAAAGAAAAAGAAAAGTTGTGGGTAGGGGAAACCTTAAGCTTCTTGTTGCTGCAAAGCAGAAAGTGATGTCAGTCCATATTTCATCTCTTTCTTTAAGCAACCTCTACTAACCATTGTCAGCCATACTGAGTGACCTTTGGTCTGTGCCAGCATAGCCCCCATTATGTTCTTAATGATACATCTCTGTACTCTTTTATGCCACAGGGCCCAACTTCAATCTCAAAGAGGGTGGACTGGGCTGTGGGAACAAAGTGCCTTGGAGCATGAGGGAGGCTGCTTCCTCAGGGCCCCCCACCTCCCTCTTACAGAAGCTGGAACTCATACTATGCATGAGGCAAGGCTACAAAGGTTACCTCACAGTGAGGTCATTGAAAAGCTGGTTTCTATTTCTGTCCCTGACACTGCTGCAGAATTTTTGCCTGATGCTAGGTAAGCTGCTTAAAACACATTTTTCAGAGTGCTGAATAATAATCTTTCCCATTTCTCTAAGACCTGCCTTTGATACTTGGTGGTAGGTGTTCCCCAAATGGAACAGCAGACAGTGCTGATGGACTGGTGTGGAGGCTGTTTTATTTGGGACCTGTGATTTGAGCAGGGTGGAGCAGGCAGAGCACTCTAGTCCGAGTCATCCCAGACAGCGGGCTCCCCAAATCAGTGGTTCTTAATCTTGGTGCTATAGCTACCCAGTGTAAAATGAGGAAAATATTACAGTCATACTTTATAGGCAGTTGTAAAAGTACAGGCATTGCTGTTCATGAAAAATAGTCATGGGCACCAAAGAGAAGTCTAAACAAATAGCTTCAAAGGACAGTTTGAATAATGCAGTGCAAACAAGACCTAAGGCCACACTTTACAAAAAAGAAGATAAAAAAATTCTTGAACACCTCATTATTTTCCTGAATGTAATCCATCCTTGTACTAAGGAAGGCAGGGGTCATGTGTAAGTATCTGACCAAGTAATAAAAACCCAAGACTGAATTAACACTGCAGACACGACTTTTTCTGCATGTCTGTCATTTGATCTTATTTTCCAGCACAGAGGGTGTTTTTTAAGATGGCATATGTGTGCAATATGCATACAAGCTAATATGAAAATGAGGTTAGCTGTGCTCATAAAACCCTCAATAACTTAAGAAAAAATCAGTGACCTCATTTATTTGTTTTTTCATTGCTGATTCTATCCAAAGACAAAGTAATTTGTAATTTGAGGGCAAAGCTGCTAACAGATGACTTTAGGAACAACGAATGATACCGTGGCTGCCGGAGGTGGTAGGACCCCCGAGTCACCTGGTGTCACCAGCCATCTGTCAAAGATTTTTGAGGGGGACACTCCATTAGTTTCAGTGCTACCATCAAAGTCAGGGGAATGTTCTCCTGATATTTTCTATACATTGCCTGGTGTTTTCTAGATAGCACTTCTGTAGCCTCAGAATAAGTTTCTGAAGAGAAATTAGGATACACACAGCAAAACAATTATGCCTTTTCATCCAAAGAATGGTACCATACAAAAATGGAAGCTTCAGGGAGCTGAATCAGAAACATGGAATGAGACCTCAGAGAAAAAAAAGTGTGATGTAGCTTGTACACAGGTTTTAGAACAATTTTTCAGGTATGTCAGCTTTCTGGGCACATTTTTTTTTTTTTCAAAATTGAATTGTGTGAACACTATTCATGGGGGTTTTTTTATGTGTCTAGCACATATTCAAACACAGAAGATTCTGTATTGCTCTAAGTTAGGAGCCAGTTAGGAGACTAAGGATTAGTATTTTACATTTTCTAAGCTTTCTTTTAAAACTTTTACTGGACTTTTGGTCCAGTGTGAGCTAACAGGTTTCCACAGATAAACCACTGAAGTTCTCTCATGTATCACATTGTACATTGCCTATCTGTAAAATGGGAGTAACAAAGTAAGATCCCTAATAAAAGAAGGACAAGGAAAAAATCATTGAATAGCTGTCAGCCATATATTTCTTCTGCTATTCATTGTGAAAACATATGGTTCCATCTAAATTTTACGGATAATTCTAGCCTTTGCTTCTGTGTCTTTTTTTAGTCTTCATGCTTTCTAAGTCCTGATTGCTGTAAAACCTCCCTAATATTTTAAAACAGAAATGAACAATACTTTTTATTTTATACCCTTTGGGAGAAACAGATTGATTTTTCTTGGGGGTGAGGGGTAGGGGATATTGGATTTACATGTGTGAAGAATTGATGGAAGAAAGCTCAGCTGAAAGAAATGAATTTTGTATTTAGTGCTGAAAGCAATAAAGGGTCATTTCTCAGCTAAGCACCTGTGAAAATTCTGTATCCCATATTCACAAACCTCCTCCTGCAGTATAGAAAATTTATTGATTCCAGTGAGAAGACATTATTTCTGGGATCTTGTGGTCATAGCATGAGAGCTGGTGTCTGGAAGTTAGATCTGATCCCATGGAGGCCTCCAAAGACCAGCAGATCAGCCTTAAGCTGGAAACAGCTTGAATTCCAGATGCTGGAATTACATCTTCACAGAAGCAGTATAAGGCAAATTAACAGATGCTGATTAAGGTTACACATACATTTCTTCCTAAGGCTTGTTTTCAGCTGTCTATAACTTTTTTGTGTGCTTTATTTTTCCTTTGAGCTTGAAATTTGACATATAAGTCGTTAAGTCAGAAACTCATACTTTAGATACTGAGCAAGTGCATCTCTTTTCTGAACAAACAGAGAGAAGAAAAGCCATTGCCTTATGTAGCCTTCTTATCTAATCTCATTTCGTAATACATGTACTGGTACCAGTTAGAAGTAAAGAATGTGGAAGAACAAAGTCCTCAGGTCTCAGCTGTGGATTGCATTAGCCTGGGAAAAAATCGCTGCGCTTTTTCACATTAAGGACAGTTTAAAAACAGACTATATACACATATCTTGAGGGTTTTTTTGCTACAGTGAGCTACTGGTTCATCATAGTTCATGATAATAAGATGCATCAAAGCTTTTTTAAGGCACAGAGCTATGAAGTCCAGGCTCTCAGTTCAGAAAGGACAAGAGGGGTTGTGAAGTACATGGAGGTACCAGGTTTGAAGAAGCTACAGGAACACATATGGAGACTTGTATTGCAGACAGTGAGAAGAGTCTCAGAAAGTTGCAGGTGTCATACACAGCATCCATATCCTTTATTTCCCTTTAGCTGGCTATGGTATTAAGCATGCAGGAATAACCAGGGAACACTAGTAGACAGCCCTGACTCCAGTAAAAATCTCTGTATTATGGCATCATGATTTTGCTTGATACAGATTCTAAGAAGGAATTGCAGATTGCAGGTAGGTAGGTAAGTAGGTAGATAGTTATTTAAATAACCTGTGCTAGTGCCTAAAAAAAAAAAAAAAAAAAGCTGCAGAAACTGATGTCATTAAGTACACTGGAAAAGTGTCAATGCTCTTCCTAAAGATGGTATACTTAAGAAACTTCACATGTATACATTCATAACGGTGGGGATACTTCAGAGAAAGACTGTTGAAGTGATGAAGAGTAACATCGGTGCAAATTCACATAATTCATTTTAGGCAGTTTTAAATACGTAGCTTGAAATCTCACATACACAAAATGCACACATTCCCTATTTCACAGAAAGAGACACCTACCTTTTCTCTTTGACTGACAGAGGACTTGAGCTCCCCACTTTTGGTCTTCTGAATGACACCGACATTCAAGACCAAAATAGCTGGGATAAATATTCTCTGTTGTCTTGTAATGATTGCCTGATTGCTTTTTTTTTTTTCTGCACGTGAGTCAAAAGATGGATTTTTTATCTGCCTACAGTGCAAATTCAGCTAGGAATCTGCTCTTCCTCTCTGTTACATCGTCATCAGTAATAAATATTCTGCAGCTGGAATTCATCTGACAGGTTTGCTGGTGATATATGAGCCAGAGTGAAATCCTGTGCAATCTTTCAGAGCTGTCCTGGTTTTGCAGTACTAACAGTACAAAATGTTTGTTTTAGTCAGTAAAGTAAGCAGATATACATCAAGTGTATATGGGGATTAGATCAGTTGGGTAAGAATATGGTATTTTTCATAATCATTTTTCAAGCTGCAACTGCACTTTAAAGCTTTGAATGTGGTGACACAGCTAGTTTGACGGCATCACTGCTTTAAGCCTTTTAACACCACTGCAGGATACATTAGCACACCCAGCTTTGCCATAAAGGAGAGGATCACATTCAAACCCTGAAGTAATAAACTAAGTGCTCCAACAAACATTGTCAGCAGCTAACCACGCACCCTCTGCCTGGGGTAAGCATTTCTAGCCACTGAACTTCAACCCACCTTCTCCTTAATTAAGAAAGAAATACATTACAAAAGAAGGACAGCTTTACATACTAATGGTGCTCTTGAAATCATATTTAGAGTACAAATTTACCATTGTAACCATGTGATATACAGAAAAAAACCCAAGCACTCTGGAATTTCAGAAGCATGCCATGGTTCAGCATATTTTATCATAATACCAGTATGTAACAGGACATGCTTTAAATTAATTTACTTAGCTTTAGATTTTCCAGATTTATTTTCCAGAGTAAAGAGTAAGCATTTCGGTCCTGCCTGGCATAAGCAGATGTTCATGTGTGTACTTATGTATGGCAGTTTTGCTAGTATTCATTTGCTTAGAAAAAACATGAGCCTTGTATGCATTAGTAACTTAATTATGTTTTGAATGTAATAATTCCCTGACAAACATAACTCCAGTCAATATATTTTCAAGAACTCATCAAAAGCACAAGCTATTTTGGTGTCTGTCCACTAAACACCCAGTTCATACTTGTTTATGGATGATGGTGTAGGATTCACATAGAGCAACATAAACTTTGCAGCAATGCATTTTTATAATAAAAAGTTATTTGACAGTAAAATAGTGTGAATTTTATTTCAGAGGGGACTGAATCTTTATGTATGCTTAAAATCACAGGATCTGCTTACACAGTGCCAAGAATTTATCCACTGGAATCAGTCCTGTTACAAGAACTAATGCACTACTGGTGAAATAAGAACTGGGCATATGGTGATTATACAGAGCTCTAGTGAAGAACCACAAAGAGTGTAGTACTTTTGTGCTGTCACTGCTTAAACCCTGCTCGATTCTGAATACAGTAAGAATGCTCACCCATTTAGGTCAATATATCTGACGAAATGTGCAATACTAACCAAAGTCTTTGTAGTCTCTTACAACAGAACACTGGGTCTTCGTAGGCACTGACAAATTAGATATTTTCTTTCCTGAAGTCTGAGGCACCTGGGCTGTATTGCAGGTTCCCACATCCTTTCCTTTTATTTCTTTTTTTTTTGTCCAGAATTATTCTCTGTGTTATTGTACTTGACTTTTTGGGTTCACAAAAGCCTACCTGAGGAATTAAGGAGAGAAAAACTAGAAAGATTCCTAAAGATTACTAAATTTAGTTATTATCTCCAAGGAGAATTGTGCTGTGCTTTATCCAACTGTGTTTCTCCAGCCTATTCTGGACTGCGGCTCTATCCAGGAATGGCATTTTACAACCTTCTCAGGCAATTTATTCCACTTCCCATTTTTCATTATGAAAACTATATGTGTGTATATATATTACTTGTGTATATATATTTATATTCTAATCTAACTTCATTTCTTTAAATGATCCCTGTTATGTTTGTTCTATAGCTAGTGGCATGAAAAAGACATTTAGTCCATCCTCTTCATCAGTGCAAAGTACCAGTGTTCCATGTCTACCCCTCCATGTTTTTTCCTTTCTCTCTAATACAAGCACAGGTCTTTCATCGGTGACTGTTTGCTTAGACTACTGATCTGTCCTTGTGCTCTTCTCTTTTTATTGGAAAGCTGTACTTTATAACTCTATAAATGGGCTTTCTTTCTAACATGGCCCAAATACTGCCCACGAAAATTCTTTGAAATTACTTTCTCATAATTATTTTTTGGTTTTATTTTAAAATAATTTATAACCTTGTAGTGCAGCAAATTCAGTGTTGCCACAGCACATGCTTCAGTGCTTGTTGGACTATATTTGGGCTTATCTTGGCCTTTTGGGAGCCATGTTTTAGCTTGTGCAACTAAAAAATTATCTAATGACCAGGGGACTGTTACCTCCTATGTTTAACCTTTTGTACAATGCTATGCTGTATACACATTATAAACACACACAAACATACTTTTCATATATATATAGGTGTATAACTAACAAGTTGTAATAATAAGTAGTTATTCTGTGTAAATGAGCTATCCATGATCCTGGAATAAAATGCTGCGTAGATAAGTATGGGCATGAGTTGGTAAGAGAGGCACAGGAGCATATGGCAGACTCAGGGCTGTAAACAGCTCAGTTAGGATGATTACTACTCATCAAAGAAAGGTAACCTTGGGAGTCAGCTAAAATGGCTTCAGGAATAACTAAGGAAATAAAATGAACAAGTATCCAATACCATGTATAACAAACTTGGATGTAAAGTGGAGTTGTAGACCATTGAAGAAAGAGCATAGTGTAGAGCATATTAGTAAACACATAAAAAAAATTACCCCAGTGGATCCTATAGTCAGGAAGAAGAAATCATCAGTGTCAGTGTCATACTCCTCCCAGCACAGGACATGAGATGCTTGGCAGCTTGCCCCAGCTGAAGCTGTTGATTGACCGAAGCCAAAGGGACAGTGGAAGGGTGAGCATAATGGCAAAGAAAGTCTGTAGACACTAGAAGGTTTGCATGTGTGTCATTTTAACTATACTTAACTTGGACTATAAATACTGGGATCACTATAAGGACTCTAGTGACAATTATCTCATTAGTCTGTTAAGATTTAATTAAACTAGCAATATAATTCTTGGGTATGTTCCTCTTGCCCATAAGATTTTGAGTCTAATAAACTAGCAAAAATTAAAGCACCCTCTGTACCTTGGTGCAACAAATTGATAAAATACATATGAGGCTAGGTATTTCCAACTTGTAAGCAGTTTTAAAATTTAATCAAAATGGTAAAATAAATATAATTCTCACCAATATTTTTATATTAACCTTCATTAGTTAATGAAAACAAGCGCCATTTATTAGCTACTTAAAGCAAGCTAGTGAATGTAAACACAGTTTTTTGGGTATGAACAACTCATTCAGTCAAAGGCCTGAGCCACTTGTTCAGAAGCAGCAAATTGAAATTTAAAGAACAAATCACTGTAAGTATGCAAAACGTTTTGTGTTCATGTATATAAAGTATTTTATTTCACGGTTCATTATAAATCAAGGCTGTGCCCACACTTACTAATTGCAGTGTTCTCTTGTTGGGTCTGTTTGTAAAGGATGCTGATTGCTTTAGTACATACAGGATCCAAATTAATTTGTTTCTTGAAGGTAGAGCTGAGCAAAATTACCAAATATCTTTTTGCAAATATTGGTATATTCCACAGGTGTTTTTAACTTAAGATTGCTGTTTCTTATTTATCTTTGGGGTTCGGAAGCCTCCCTTACTGAAGTAAAAATGTGTCAGATGAGCAGTGTCACAGTTGAGTGATTATTTTTTGTGTGTTTTGTGAATGGGGGAACCATAAGACTGCTTCTTAGCTCTGCTGCTAAGGAGCCTGGAAGAGGAAGAAGATAAGGCCAGACTGGGTGACCAGTAATTAAGTTTTCCTTTCTTGCTGTGTATTATATTGAACATTAGAGCAGATGTTTCCCTAGTAAATATCCAGCATTACAGTTAACAGTCCTACTCTGATTAGAACATCTGATGATTTAACTTGTACTGCTTTATGAGACATACTCCTGTAAGAATTAAATAACTGCAGGAAATCTTGAGAGAAAAGGGTACCATGAACATGGAAAAAAGCAGCCTTACCAAATTACTTATAAATGTACAAGGTCTTGAAAGACTGTGATGGTGTATATAGTGGATAGAGTCTCACTGTGTTGATTTTTCTACTGCTACACTGAGTGGGATCGTTCCCACTGTTCCAAATACTGAGGCAGTGTGATTACTTGAATCCCTGTGATATTTGCTAGTTCAAAGCTATATTCTTTTTGCTAGGCTGAATGTGCACTGAAATATAAACTTTTGACATCATACAAAAACAAAAGCTATGCTAACTTTCACGTACTAAACAAAATGAAACTCATCTTTTTAACTTCAGAAGTCCTCAGCATAGACATTCTGTCAAAGCTACAAACTGAAGATCCTTTTATAATTACTGGAAAAAGAGATTATAATTTAAATATTTGCTTTAAGATTAATTATGTCTTTGATTCTATTGATCAAGGATTGAATTTTATTGACCCTAAAGGAAGCTTAAGGTGACTAGTTCAGAGCTGGATCTCTGGCTGAATATCCCTACAGTATTCAGATACACCTTTACACTCAAAATATTGTATTAACAAGACAGAAACACACCTTACATGCAAAGCTAAGAATTTGTTAGTGTAATTGAAACCTTAAAAGCCTAATCAAATAATTATCAGTACAGATCTAATTAGTACATGGGAAAAAAAGAGAAAGAAAGTAAAGAAAATAAACTATTATAGAAAAAGGCTTAACAACAATAAATAAGAACAATACAGTTAAAATTGTTTTATGCACACTTTCTAGTACCTAGCCCTTTTCTCTGCTGTTATGCCGTTATGCTCACCCATCTAGAGCCTTCTGAGTCCTAAGGTGAGTGGCTTCAGTCTGTCTGGAGGTTGAAGAGGGAATTTACAGGGAGTACGGTGTCCCAGACTCTTCACCAGGAGGACAGTGATGCTGTTGACGGGGTTTCTTTCTCTGCCAGAAAAAGTATGAAACTGATCACAATGGCATCTTTTTCCTCACTCTAGGGTCTACTTGGCACTGATGTTGTATGCTTTCTAACATGCTGTACACCCTTGTCTTCCTTGATCTGTAAGTCAACGCAACACTCAAATTTCCTCTATATAGTGTGGTTTAGATATGCTGAATGCTTGTTCAGTGTTCTCTTTGTTACCCTTAAACTGATTTTATCCAGCATCCGTGGTTGCATTTCTTTATCTGTCTTTTTGTGAGCTGTTTCTAGCTCTGGAGTCTTCAGCGTCATCCTGTCTCTCACTATCCCATGCACTATACTGCATCTCTTGTCTTCCCTTTCAAGGGCTCTGCTGTCATACCAAGTTTGTGTTTCTCTACCTTGCATCATTATGCTGCAGTTTTGAATATTCTAGTTTACAGAGAATAGTTCTTTGTTACTACTATGTATATAAAAATTATGGTTACACCATAAAAAGATAAGAAATAAAATTACGCGTAGCCACCTGGTCATTGGAGAAATTGCTGTTTTAGCTAAATATGCCAAAACAAAGTTCCAGGCAGGCAAAACCAAGTTTGGACAAAGCATGCCGGATGGTCTTTAACCCTGAGGACTTTCAGTGTCAGTGGCTTGGTCCTAGCCACAGCAGTACAGCTTTACTGGGCTACGGGCCTGCAAGTCCCTCCCAGTAATGCCTGTGGTAGCAATGGCAGGAGGACCAAGAGTATAAGTAGCAGGACAGCATTTGGCTACTTGGGTCACTTAGATTAGTGACATCTAGAATAATGAGGATATCAAACTTCTATCTGGGATTTTGAGAAATGAATTTGCCTACTGTATAAATATTGAGTAGGTTTCAATGAGATGTTACCCTCCAAGAAGCGGAAGATTTCTGTTTTCTTCTCTAGTTGCTGAGCTTCTCATTGCACAGATTGTACAGTGTTAGCTCCATTCATCCATGCCACCCTGAAAATGAGACCACATGACTATTGCCAATAGCTTGAACATGAAGGAACTTCTAACCTGTGAAGATGTGACGAAAAGATGTGGGAAATGTAGGGGACAAATCCATAAAGTTATATTAAAACCAGCTGGGATTTAGAAGAGTGCTTTAGCTAGTTTAAGCATGGATCTACCCCATGTGTGAATGAAAAAATCTGATTCTGAGCTCTAAAGATAAAAATAATGCCTTACTGTGACAGGCATTTATAAAGTGAACTTCAGAAAGGAACCACGTAGAAAGGGGAAAACAAGATTGTTTTCTTCTCCTATGGACTGCTGGCCAATAGTATCAGCAGGATTTCATGAGATAAGGGAGTCCCATATGACTTCAGAAGGGAGAGAGGTAGAGTGGACATTTATGGATGAAGAGATGTAGTGAGAGGACAGCAAGAGCTGTTAGACTGCAACAGTGCATGCTATCAGTGAAGGAAGGACACAAGTCCCTTTTAGCATGTTCCTGGCTTGCTCAGCAAGGATTTTGCACAGCAAGAGGTGGTGCATTACAGCCAGCAGCTGAAGGAGACTGACACACAGCAGCCGCTGTAGGATGCCAATGGCTGTCGGCAAGTCCAAAGATACATTTGAAAAGGATAAAATCCAAAGGACATGTGCCAAAACTTCTTTGGTCTGAAACACCTGTTTTGTGGATTCTTTTTCTCTTAATAATTTGATCCTTTCCCAATTAGAAAAAAAAATACTGTCTCCTTGCGGGACACAATTGAAAGAAGGCTCTAGAAAACTGTTAGAAATCTTAAAATTGTGAAGATTAGTCTTTATGCTATAGCAAATCAAATGTCAAATAGTGTATTTTGACTTTACATAAAGAAAGCAACATGGTGCTTGGAACTGCTGTGCTATCAGGAGCTACCCTTATGTTATTTAACCCTTTTGTGTGTGTTAAAACTTGTTTCTAGGGCTTTTCTAAATATCTTGAATGAGAGCATTTGTGGAAGAATAATTACTAGAGAGTGGTACAGTCTGGAAGTGTTTATTCCTATGTTAGGGCAAAAAAGGGAGTACAAAATAGGGGTGATGCTTCTGCCAGCCACCTATGTAAGCAATGATAATGCAGAGTGCATCTGAAGCAATTTAAATCCTTCAGTTAAGTTCTTATCTACTCTCTAGTTAGAACCACTGCAGTAACATTAAACAGGTTTCTTTACCACACTTGATATGATTTTAACCCCAAATAAAGATCCAATTTGAGCCATAAAGTGATGATGTCATTTTACACAACCTGATGTGGAGTTTTTTGTTAGATTTCTTTCAATTTAATCACTCCATTTATATTCATAAAATATATCAATGAATGAGTGAAGAAATAACTGAAATCTACTTGTTAATAAAATAGAAGTCAGCATAATTCTTAGCTATTCATTCTACAGACTCGATACAGAAAATAAATGTAATTTTATTGATCGCCTTCCCCACCTTTATTAGATGTTCATATGTTATTGTAAAGAATGTGTTCAAATACCTATTTGCAGTACTGTCAATTCTAGTTTTTCTAGAAATAGAACTATATTAAATCCTTCTGAAAATGCTTGCATATAAAAATTGACAAATTTACAAGTAAATGTGTGTCCTGTGCATTTCTTACATTAAAATTTAAGTTCATCGGTGATAAATAAATACATCCAGGGTTAATGAACTTTGTTAAACATCGCTAAAATGGCAATGCATTGGCTCGGTTACAGTTAAATCTGTGAACAGCCATTATGTTAATGAAATCATTAGAGTTCTGTTCGTTGAAATGTTACTTGAAAAGCTGTTTCACAAAGCTCTTCACATTGTAAGAATGAGACAGAGCCTGAAAATATTCATCCTCAGATATAAAGGGCTGGGAAGGAGATAATGCAAGAGGCAGATATCAGAACTCTGTTTACTTCTGAAGGTCTAGGTTCAGAATGATATTAAGTCTCCAGGAAAAATGTATGGGGTGGTTTCTTTGAAAAGTCCGAATAAAGCATAAAAACATTTCCAAACTGGGGATATTTTTTATTATTATTTTACACGGTCCAGGGTTTTTTTCCTTAATAATATAACCTAGTACTGCTACCTTCCATTCCATCCCCTAAAATCTCCCAGCTACTTCATTATTATTTAAAAAAAACCAGCAACTGTGATGTCATTACCGTATAATGCATATAACCGTAACACTCCAACCTGCCACCTCTGTGTACAAAAATCATGACTGCTTGTCTTTAGAGGTACACAAAAGTTGTTCATAGAAATATGTGCTTGGTTTTGACACTTCTTGTCACTACACCTCTAAATACGTGACTGCCATGTGCAATTCCTTCATCGGCAACGAGTAAGATTAAAAAATCTCCTATTTTGCAGCCAGACAGCCAAGCAGAAGTCCTTTCCATTAAAGTAAAGCAAAAATAGCTGAAGGCTTGATATATTAAAAATGAAAAATTACTTAATATTTTCAGTGTTTCCTTCTTTGCTCACCAGCTTACGGTACATGCCTACCCTTATCAGTTATTCTTGAGTCTTAAACAGCTTCCTTTTGTTGGTAGTTCAGTCTCATCCAGGCACCAGGAAAACACCAAAATTGTTCAGTTGAGGGGTCAGAAAAGACATGACAGTATACTAAGTACTTGCTAACGCTGTCATGAATCAGACCTGATTATTTCCCTTGAACTGCAAAAATGTGCATAACACAGTTAATATAGTAGTGTTATGTACTTGTTAATGTAATTGAGTTGTTTTAACTTTGCTGTTGAAGGAAAGCTGTAAAAATCTACACAATAAACTTGTTGTACAGCTGTGTCTCTTTCCCGCCCCTGTCTCATGAGGTGTTTCTAAAAAGGATAAGCAGAAGCACTTCTTTAAGACTTTGGAGGTCCACAGTACAAGAAATGCTTTTTTAACCATTCATAATCAGCATGGACAATCTGATCTTTGTCCATTACAGAGTCATTAAACCAGTTTCATGAGACATCTGGTCTTGACTTTCACCAAGTGAAATTGAAAGCTCAATCAACCATTAAGATTTTTGGTTGCAATCCTTTTACTAATCTTACTCAAACAGAATTTGAAGATCAAACAAATGTAAATATAGGTGTATTTGCTGGACTACAGGAATTTTAGTATCTTAGTGTCTCTTAAGTGCTCCTCCATTTTTTTCTCCATCTGTCTCTGAAGTATGGGGAGCTTACTCATGCGTACCATATTGTTTCTTTCTGGTTTCTCAAAAGCCAGAGGGAATCTGCAGCAGTGTAAAGCAGCCTGCATTGTTTTGTGTGTTATGCCCAGTCTCTCCATGCCTTCTGCTATGCTGCATAACATGGTCTGCCCACATTGAGAGGTATGCTGTGGCTTACGATTTCAAGGACATGAAATTGTTATCTAACTGGGCAAACCAGGGGGGCTTCAGAATTTTTTAAGAAATTGTATGACTGAATCTAAGAACATATAAATATTTCTTCCTGTCTTTTATCACAGCTTTTTTCAGTATGCATCCTGATGTGTTATAAAAATGAGTGCGGACTGCATTTTCTTCACAGTTATGAAAAACAGGGCCAACATTTACAAGCCCAGATGAGGATTTAAGAAATTAACTTTGGCACTCTGACTGGCTTATTTGTTTATGCGTGGAAATATGCAGCTGAGAGTGTAACAGTAATATAAAATATCATGTACAGATAAGCAAGCTAAATTGTGATTATTGTGAGATTCAGCAATCTCAGCTATGCAGCGTCTTTGTTCTCTGTGGTTGTTACAGGTGAATAGCCAATGGCAAAATTTGACCCATTAGCTCACCCTCTCTGTAAAATCTATATCTGTATTCATAATATAGGTGTGCTTATTTTTCTTTTCCTAATGTCTCAGTATAGTGTTTCATTAATGCTAGGTACTCATAGGAATATAGGAGAGTCTGATATTGTCAGTAATACACTTTATGCAGCTAGCGTAGTAGTGATGAGTCAGGGCAACAGTCAATCAATATTGTAAATTATTGTTCTTAGCATCATAGCCACGCTGCCACTTACTCTTCTGTACTTCTGTCAACGCTTACCTTATGCTCCCAAATTCATGAACTCTTCTGTACTACAAAATTCACAGAGACCAATGAAAAACATACTGGTATCATTCATTGGATATAAACTCTATACAAAAATAAACCAGAAGTAACATGCTTGCCCTTTTTTTTCCTAAAGCCTTTCTGGAGTGGCACCGAAACGGCAAAAGGAACAAAACTCCCTCAAATCCTTATGTGTATTTAGACTATTTAGATCCTCTTCTGTGCAGCATTAGACTGGAAAACCAAAAGCTCCAGCATCTTCAACAGATTTTTTTTTTACCACATAGTGAAAGGTAGAGATAAGTGCAGAGCGGACATGGTACAAGGCAGCTCTGTGCAGACATACTGCTCATTGTTATCAGAAAGATACAATGCCTACTTCCCATTAGTGCTTATTAGTGTGGTTGCAGAACCATGTTGAAATGACTATTTAACTTCCAGTCCTGGTGTTAGCTAGTGCATAGTCATGTCTAGCACCTGCAATACTTCTAATGTTGACGAATCCACAGATATTCAAGTTTGGGGTGTCTCTTACTGAAGTACCCTGCTTAGTTTTCAAGATTAAGAGCTCCCACTAGACACAGGATGTATCACAGTAGCATTTTTTTTCTGTGATGTTTAGGCACCTCAATTTAATTGAGGTATTGACCCACTTCTGAGCCAGCCATGCAGAAACTTCAGACTGAATGTTATTAAAAATGATCCTGCATTAATTACATCTGGTAAATCATTGCTAGTTATTACCTTTTGAGTTCAACTGTGGTCCCAACACTTGAGTGAGATTTAGATAGGTATAGTCCTTGATTATTGCAATATGAGGCCCTGTCCCCAAAACCCCACCATGTTTCATGAGAATTGGACACAGAGGTAGTAGTTTGACTCCTGTTTCAGAGCACAAGCCACCACTAGTTTTTCAGAAACTAAATAAGCATAATGAAAACCCCCTCGGTAAATACATCCTTCTCAGGCTTCAGTCTAGCTCCTGAGGGTAAGGTGCTGGCCTTGAAATGAGAAAGGCTGAGGTTAGCTCCTTTTTCCTGTTAGCAGTCACTAAGATGACCTTGAGTAAATGCCTCTGTCTTTTAGTTTTAATGTCTGTTAAGCATAGCTAATGATCTTCAACACCTTTAGTGGAGTGGATTGATAAACATGTGAGAGAGTCTACACT
The DNA here is from genome assembly GCF_000687185.1 of Egretta garzetta. Lineage (NCBI taxonomy): Eukaryota > Metazoa > Chordata > Aves > Pelecaniformes > Ardeidae > Egretta > Egretta garzetta. Next base: position 1,310,373 of record NW_009259685.1, read on the forward strand.
GTGGAGTTATATAATTTTATTATTTCAAAGAAGTTATATATCCAAGGACGAAAAATGACAACCTATTCAGTGACTTTTAGGAAAGAGTTAAATGGGAAGGAAAAGAAAGCACTCCTTTCCTGGATCTTTGCACAAAACATTTCTTTGTGATTCTGTCCTGTTGAAGTCAAAGGCAAAATTCTCATGGACCACAGGGGAACTAGGATTTGTCTCAGGATTTTCAACGTAACAGGAGAGTTCACAGACCTGACCTAATACTGAAGTCTAAAGCCCTAGTGAAACAAGAGGAGCAGCCTGCAGCTACCCTTGCTTAAAGAAAAAAGAAGAAAAAAAAAAAAAAAAAAAAAAAGATGAAAGAAGGAGGATGACGAAGAAGGAGGTATACTCAGAATGGACAAAAGGAGAGTGCCCCAAAGATCCTGCTCAAAAGATTCAGGCTGTGCACAATACAGCTATAAATTGCTAAAAGATAGGCTTGCTTGTGTGATGTCTTGTACTTCCCACTTCTTACTGAGCTGGAAATACCCTAAGGACAGCCTTTCATCTGTTAAAGTATTTTGCCATTTCTTTACCTGGGAGTCAGAGCAGGAAATATACATCAGCAAAGCAATCATTACAGATTCACAGTAATAACAATAACAATAATAATAGTAATAATAAAAAATTCCTGTAGCAAAGCTCTCTTTGGATGACCTGTTCACATTATGTGCTGTAACCCCCTAAAGAAACTGCAAATGTTGTAGTGCTGTATTCTGTTGTCACTGAACTTTGTGCCTCAGGAAGTCCCATGCCATAGGAGAAGGCTGTTAGCTGTAGGCTTGCTTTTTAATATGACATCTTTTTCCTTTAATCTAAATTTCCAAATTCTGCTCAAATAATGCTTCCAGGGGTGCAGGCAATATAGATGTATTGTTTCTATTTATACAGAGAAAAGATTAATACTTGGGTTGACGCGAATAATGCAGCCCTTCCAGCAAAGCAGGGTTAGTAATGTGCCTTTCCATCAGTCGACAGAAATAAAAGACCCAAAGACCAGTCATCAACCGGAGAAGTGACAGGGAGCATGCTAGCATTCTCTTCTGGGCTGTTGCACAGGCCTTCAGGCAGCTCTTGTGCATGTGGAAGAGCAGATGGAACCATAACCCACCATGTTGTCCCACACCAGGCAATGCACACCCATTGTTGCTCAGTTTAAGGAGAGTAAACAGAAAAAGGAAGCGTTACCACCTGCATTTATAGTGGGGAAGAAGCGTGAGAATCTGGTATTTGCTGAGGTCATATAGAAAATTTGAGGGAGAGCTGGAAATCCAAATATATGAAGTCTCTGTCACGAGCCTGCATCTGGTTCAGTCTGATGCTTCAGGAACTCAGTAACTAATTCTAGGGCTGCTAGAGGAGTCAATGGACTATTTGTAAGGGATCCATGAAGTGCCAGTATGGCTTAAATAAACTATTTCCAAGAGAATGATCTTTGTGTATCTGGAACAGCTGACTTAATTGAAAGCTGAGTTACAATTAGCTAACACATCTTTAAAAATTCAGGCCAAATAGGTTTTGCACCACACACTCATGAAGGTGTGTGTTTTATTGTAATTCCAAGAATTATAATAAGAATTTCCAACTCATTTGGCATGGTGGTACATTGAAACTCTGCATAGCATATAAAGCAGGCATACCTAAATAATATTCTGCTCCCACTGTGTGTTTCTGCCTATTAAGAGGCAGTTTTATAAAGAATAAATATATAATTTCAGATCATCTTTACTCCTGAGAACATTACAGACCTCTTGACTAATGCAAGTGACCTTTTTTATTTGATCCACAAGTAGGCATATAAAAAACAATCTGATACCACAAGTCATAGTGAATAGAAAGGAGACACTTTGCCAACATGTAGAATCTAAACGGAGCAAAGAGATTATTTATATGCTTAGACTTTTCCTTCAGATCAACCTATTCACTCCTGGACAGGAGAATTTGACCCTGAAGATAAAAATAAAATTATCCACAAGGTTTTGGGTTTTTTTCCATTTCAAATACATTCATCTTCCTTTCCAAACCCACCCTTCTTTCACAGACCATACTTTTATGCTGGCCAAAGAAGGTCCTTCAAGAGTGATGCACAATTTTCCTTGATTTTATGCTGGGGAGACAAAATAGGAGGCTGAGAAATATCACTGTTTCACTAATGCCATTGTACTGACTTGTTTCACAGTAAGAATTAGTAGCCTGAGACAAGATTGGCATTTTAGCCAAATGCTCAAGGACCCTCATTTAATCCATGTTTTATTCTTAGTTTTGCTTAGTCAACAAAAATTTAATGGTAACATGACATAAAATTAATTTTTAGTGAAATATATAGTTATATTATACAACAGTTTACACAATAAAAGGTCCCGGTTTTTATACTGGAGAGTAATTTTCTATTCTCCTTTGTAAGGATAGTTTTGTAATCAGCAATCAGAGGGATGATCAGAAGTAGGGGAGTGGGATAGTCATAGTTTGCCTTTTTTTCCACCCTCTCCTATTCTTTTCTTGTCAATTTACTCACCTTAGTACACCAGGTTCACTTGACTCAACATTTTTCACAGGAGGGAGAAAATAGTTCAAGTTTTCTCAAGAAGGTCAGTTTCTTGACATAGTAATTGTTTTTCTAACAATAGCAGCTTTTGTGTCTGTGCATCATAGACTAATCTGGGTGAGAGTAAAGTTCCAAGAATCCCTATTTTATTATACGTTGGTATAAATGTATGTTTATGCCAGTGCCAAAAATAGAATTTCAGCATATTCTTTTTAAATATTTGACATGAAGAGGAATTCAATAATGTTAATTTGCTTAAGATTTTTGTTCAGACAAGGCCTATGCAGTAACTTATTTACATCATATATTTATGGATTTCAGTTTTATTTATCACCTCTGTTAAAGGTTTGCCTTGGTGGTGGTAGTGAAGAGCCAGACATCATCCTTTCTTTACTGCAGATCTGAAAGGGACTGTGCTGTATTTTGGGCTCTGCAATTTGGGTATTTCTGTTAATTTGTGGGCTCAATTTGGAAAAGAAAATATGCTTTCAAACTTAAATCTACTAGTGTACTCAAAGGTGTTTATAACTCTCTATCCATCAATAAGCACATGCTCAAAACTTACTTAAGTCAGTCTGCTTAGGTAAGCATATCTTGCTGAGGAAAGATGGAATTATACCATGGTTAAAGTCAGGAAAAGTGCAAGTGATTTGTTAACAAATGCCTTTCAGACTACCAGCTTTTCTTTTTTCTCTTTCCCAGGAGCACAGCTGGAAGTACCCAGAAGGACTTTTTCATCACTGTATTCTTTGGGTCACCCCCAATGGTATTATCCACTGGGGCAACTCCTAGTGCAGTATGTTTTGAAGAGCTTCCAATCTCGCCAAGCAGGTGTACAGAAGTTGTTCCCATTTAATAAATTCTAACCCGATGCTGGACTTTTTTTTAACTATTAATCATGGATTTGTAAATGTACTTAAAAATGCTTCTACAGTAGCCAAGTAAGCATGAATCACCTAGTCCATTCGTGATTCAGGAAGAAGGCTCTAAAGCTTTTGCAATCATTCAAAAGCAATACAGTGCTCATATCACTGTCAATATTTCACACAGTTGGGTCAGGAACTATGGTTGCAAAGACCATTGAATTATGGATATGTACTTTTCAAAAAACAAGGTCATTTTTTGGAGTTGTTGGCCACCTGAATCCAGAGAAGGATGTTTAATCAATTTTGCACAAGTGAGTTAATGGGTGAAGGGCACAACTGTAATGCTAAACTTTCAGAGACTAGGTAACCATTTAATGACTCATTGTCCATGCAAATTTTGATGCCTTGGATTCTCAAGAATATGGTCATTTAGAAGGAAAGAGAAAATTAGGTGCCTCTTGAGGCAAAACCAGAGTATGATACTACAAAGACAGAAGGTACAATGAGAAGGGCTAGTATTTGTGAACTGTGATTATTGATGTGGAAATTAGACAATGAAATGAACTGTTCTTCCCTCCCACCCACCAAGGCCTTGACTGCCCAGATGAGCATATCTGGATAACAGTCACTTTTGGCAGGTCCCTCCTGATATTAAATGATGTGGAAAATTTTGGTTGTACAGATGAGTTCTCAGATGCTCTACATGATGAAAAACACAATAAAAGTAATTCAAAAGTATAATTAAATTTAAAATATGCATTTGGAAATAGACTATTTGGAGAGAAGCTGAAAAATCACATGGGCCCATGACAGAGGATGTTGTGAAATCTGCAGTTTAATCCTCAGGAAAAACAAAAGGAAAAAGAAAAGGAAATTATGTATTTGGGAACATGTCTCATAGACACTTAGCAAAAACTGTGAAGGGATATAACCTTTGTGCAATGAGAAATTGGTAGACAGGTAAAGAGCAGGTATCTTTGTGCTAGTGAGTCTTTTGTATGGACATGGAAATGTGCTACAAACAAGCGCATCTTTTTGGCAGTCTTATGAATTTTATGGACACTAAATATCTATGATGTTGGTCTTAGGTGTTGGTATATTTGTTGATTCTGCCAGGTTGATTGTGTGCTAGCAGCATTGATCTGTCCTAAATTGTGTGTCCTTGTAGGCTGCACGGGGACACTGGATAGAATTTGGTTTCACTGAGGCAGTGTTGCTTCCAGAGTCCCTTGGTGCAAAGGAAAATCTGCAGTATACCAGGTCCGTTTTGGATCTGCACTACAAGTCTTTCTTCCTAGGCAACACTTAAATGTCAAAGTTATTTTTTTCACAGATACTGACATGAAACTAGCATATCTTAAAATGTTTTGCAAAAGAAATTGCTGCAAAATTTTAATAAAATAATAGTATGAAAAAGATTAAGAAGAGCAGATTTCTTGTAGAAGTCAGCAATAATTTTGTGAGAAATGTTGAATTGAAAATGGCCATTTTCATGACCATTTTCAGAGAAAAAAAACCCCAACCGTTTATCTAATCTACCCATCCATCTATCCTGAGAGAGAGAAGTGCTAAGGAAGATATATAAGAATGTGTGTGTCTGTGCATGCATGTGTGTATTTGTAAATACATACCAACAACGCTGAGAAAATACACTTTGATAGCAGTTGATAGTAGGAGTCATTTCACACACTGGTGCAGCCAGATCAGGAGAAAGAGGTCAGATTAGCCCTTTTCTACTTTCTCAGTTGCAGAGTGTTTCAAGAGCCAGAACTGCTGCCAGTATAATTTAGACAGGCCAGGTTGCTGTTCTAAGTTACAGATGCTTTTCCTGGGTTGCCTGTGGGTAGTTCTGCAACCTGCAGCTGTCAAGGGTATTTGGAGCAGCCATAGCATTGAGTGTTATCATTTCCTACTGCGCAAAGTGGGCTGGAGTTTACATGGAAAGACCTTCAGTTTGACTGTCTTTGGTTGGCAAGCGAGTCTTTATAGCCCTGGGAAAATATGTGTGAATGTGCAAGTGTGTGTGTATGCAGATGAATGAGCTGGGAATTTCTTCCCCTACAGAAGTCCTTCTCTCTTTAGTTCATTAACACCCTCCACACTTCATAACCCCTCCTCATGGCATCAGGGATTTACTAGATCCCAGAGGAGCACTGAGGTTTCATTCCCAATGTGGCAATGTAAGATGCCCAACAGAGCCACCTTTCTGGCTAAATAATTGCACTTGCCACATGAGTCCTGAGGTGGGAGATGTGAGCAAAGTCCCACTGGTCATCTGCAGCCCAGGGCCACCTGCCAGGATGCACTGCTATGCAGAGCCAGCGTGCAGGGGTCACTCTTCCTACCAGGACAAATGCATCTCAGCACTGCTATGGAGTAGGAAACAAGTAACTCCCGTAATCTAATGGAACACTATGTGATTTTTTTTTTCCTCCTCGGATTTCATACACAAACCATTCTGCCATGTACTTTTCAGTATCAAAAATAAATGTACGTGTTGGTTATTTTGTTGATTGCTGTGTTCAGTTTCTGAGAACCAAAGTGATCATTAGCTTATAGACTTCCATCAAAATATTTTATTTTATACCTAGTTTTTCATGGAAAACAAAATACAGATTTGTTTAGTTGCAGTGTTTTGCTTATTTTTTACGTTTCTTGCTCTCACAATCTAAGTACTGTTAGAGAAAGGTCTGGATACACTTCAAAGTCAAGGAGCATGCGAAATTCACTGTGATAAATTATATGTTGTGGGCACAGTGGAATTTAATGTGGAGAACAGAAATCTGTGGGTCCTTTTCTGCCAGAAATTAGTGTACATGTGGGTAGGTGTGTAGGCACATTCCTG
>NW_009259685.1:1316717-1322706 GCF_000687185.1 Egretta garzetta
TCCTGCTATTTATCCCTTTGATAATCTGCACTCATTAACCTATGTGTACACATTTTTATCTGGATAATTATCATTGGGATATTCATTTTATGCCACTCTTGACTCTAGCTAGACTTTGCAAAAGACTCTGAGGAAACCTAATCTGCAAATTATTTTGAAAATCAATGGGATGTGGGCATATACCTAGTTTAGGCAGCACTGAAAACACAGCTGACACAGAAGTTAACAAAAAGTAGAAATACAGCAGAAATTCCAGTGTCAATGAATGAAAAAGGTTATGTCACTTTAGGACGATTTTACAGTGCAGAAGACTTATGCAAGGGAGTTGTATGTAATATAACACATTCCCTGTACTATTTTATTAGGGAGGAAAAGTTCACTGCTATCACATCTGAAGAAGACTACAAAGACCCTTTCCTGAAGACTGTAATGAGAACAGGTTACATTTCTACCAAGTTCCACATTCTCATTACAAGCTTTTTAATGAGAAGGGATTAATTTTCTGCCATTTTCCATTCTCATTACTACTCAGTCAAGGGAACGAGGTATCAGGAGTTTAATGCCTAATTTATATTCAATGAATCTTAGTAGTGAGCTGCACTCTTTTGACCTTTTCAATATTTTATACTTTGATTGGGTGGTCACTCGACTCCTTCATTGTTTATAGCCTTATTATAGTAGCATATAGAAGAAAAAGTGGACTGGCTATCCAATCAAAACCGCAAAATAACAGAAAGGTCAATTTAGTACCATACACGTGTATCAGTTCAAGAATATATACAGCATTAAACTTTGGAAATCTTCTTCCTGTCAGAACTACAGGAATGAAAATGACACTCCATTCCATGTGATCAACCCTGTGTCCAGAACTGAGGACTAGAAGAAACCAGATATATTCCGTAGTGACTGGGGTTGCTTTTACTTCCTCCTTAAGTACTCACTTAAACCTAAGAGCAATAGGGTAAAGATTTACACAAGTATTTTGTCATGTTTTACAGTTCATTTACCAGTATTTTGCACAAAGGCCAATGACTGCAGAAGGAGCAAGATGATGAAGAATCAGGTCTGCTGTACTGCCAGTTGTTAGTGCTTCTAGAAATTCTCATTAAATATATATCTATGTAAAATATTTTAATATATTTTTGTAAGACTGGTATAGTAAAAGTGAAATGATATAAGGGTCAGTTGGGAAATTTTAAGTCCATGAAAAATTGAACTATAATGCCAGACTATTAAAAAAAAACCCAACATCCCACAAATAAAATTACCAATCCAAAATGATGTGCTTCTGGTACATCATTTGAATTGACTTGGCTAAGCAACCAAAACTTTGGAATCAAATTTTCTCTGAAGTACATACCTTAAAAAATTCATACAGGAGTGAAACTTCTTCCTATCTGTTAATTTCTTTCAGACTTATTGTAGCCCAAAAATACAAAAAAACCCCCTTCACCCTGTAAAGAACTGTACCTTGAAAATATGATACCTAATTTATCCATTATTTAAAATGGATTGAGTGCAAAGTTATGGCTACAAAGGTATTTTGACATTACTTATTTTGGAGAAGTGATGAAATTCAAAATTACCAGTAGAAAAACATTCAGAAAAGAAAGATTTAATTTTTTTAAAAAAAACATTTTTTTTTCTTGATTAACAGAGCCTGTTTACAGAGCTCAGCTAGTTATTCACTTAAAACTGACTAAATAATTAACTTATGTCAAACAAATATCACTTTATTACTGGGAAGAAATATAACTGATGTTCTGTAACCCTCTATATAATAAACATACTATTCATTCTGTAACTATTAAGTCTCAAAACCCACATTCAACAGTCAGTTATAATTAATTTGCCATACAATACATGCCTTATTAAATGTAAATTAAATCCAATTTGAGACCCATCATTTAAAGCATTACTTACAATGTCATTGCTGGACTCCCCCAAAGAAACATCATTTAATACAGTTTGTGAGGCCAGAGGGAGAAATAACAGTTTGGGTAATGAGGGCACTATCAGACCTGTGCCATTTTAACTGAAAGAAAAATTAATATATGAGATCCTTACAAGAAAGATTAGAAAGAAGAAAGTGACAAAAGTAATAATGTGAATACTGAAGGGACTCTTCACCTTAAATGAGCCCGGTCAAATACATTTTTAGCCTCAATGACATCAAACTGAAATACAAGAAATGAAAGATAAGTGCCTACTTCAGTAAAAGCAAAACAGAGGTCATTATTGTAGAATGTAGTGGAGTAAGTCACCATTCCAAATAACATATGATTATGTTCCTCATGCAATAAAGCCAGTGCAGCTTTAGGGATCAGAAAGTTATTTCAATTTCCAGAAAATAATTACAAGTACCCAAGTAGTAAAGCAAAAAATATTTTGCTTTTATTGTCATGAAAAACTTCAGATGGAGAGCATGTATGATGAAGCAGCTGAGAACAAAAATTTGTTGGGCAGGTAGTAAACCAACAGATTAGAAAAATAGGTCTGAGTATCACTCAGAACTTGTGTTTTGCTAAAGGTTGGTAATAAAATTCAAGACAATACAGCTGACTTTCTTGCAAGGTTCTTTGCCTTTCCGTTTTAGAAAACTCTTATCATTAAGATGAAGTGATGCTTTCAAGAGATTAGATGTGTTTACTTCAGGATATAGTATGCACCATAACTTAAAAGGAAAAATTCTTAACATAATCCTTGCATATGGTTACTATGGGTTAATAATGGAGCAATTCTTGCTACAAAAAATCCTACATATTCAGAGCTTGACAACAACAACATACTCCCTGGTTTTTCTTTTTTCTCATAAGCTTGCTGCTGTATCAACAACGATTCCTCTGATCTGATCTCTTTGGTGAGTCTACAAGACAAGGCTGAGCAACACATGGTTACTGCATAAGAACAGTACCTGTTAACAGTATTGTCATATTTTGAGACTTTCCTTTATGTAGACAAAATATGCAGCAAAAGGTGATGAAGCAACAATTAATTATGTGGGGTAGCTGGGAATATTCTGAAGGGAGATTACTGTATATGTGGTATTTATTCAGTCCATTAATCATTATATGCATAAATTCCTGGCAAAAGTGCATTGGATTTATGCCTGGTTTACCACTTGGTTTGATATGTCATGTCATACTTAGCGGTATCAATGATATATGTAGACATAGACATAAATAAACACCATGTATAATCACTATACTTATAGATAGAATCATAGAAACATTTAGGTTGGAAATTACCTTTAAGATCATCGAGTCCAACCATAGATAAATATATGATGAAATGTGCAGTAGTTGTAACAGAAAAAAAAAAGAAAAAAGAAAAAAGAAAAAAAAAAAGCAAGCTCTATATTTTCATTCTGCTAACTCTCACACTTGTGTTTTGCTGGTTTTCTTCTGATGCTTCCAGTTCCCTGTGATGGCAATGGTAGTTAAAGGCAGTTTGGGCCTTCCACAGCTGAGTCATATCCTATATGTTTCCAAAGGGTCTAAGCCAGCTAAGAGTCCCAGGTCCCGTTTTCAGAAATGAATTAGGCATTTGAATCAATAACCCTCAGGGTAGTCTTGCAACCACAGATACGTGAGACAACTTTAAACTGACTACCTCAGGTACTGCTAGGAGCCTTGTTATGGCACCACTGAGTTTACTGCATCCTATATTAAATCCTATGTTCCTCTGAGGATTTGGGCTTACAAACATACTTCACTTTTGGAAATGGAACTTGGGCTTCTAAATCGCTTAGGTGTCTTCATGAATTTTATTCTTTCTCCCTAGGCACCCTACGTTTTCTGCTGTGTTGTTGTGGGACACCAACAATAGATTTTCTATGGAGACTTTCTGTTCATAGAATCTTTCAGAGCAATTATATAGCATCATGGGGTGAACACATCTGCTGCTACTTTTGGGGGGACAAGAATGTGAAAGAATTCACTGAAGACTCGCCAAGGACTCTAGTGAGCTCTCCATGAAGACATTTGTTGTTTTGTGCTTTTATGCCATACTGTGAAAGTTAGGAAAATAAAATAAACTTGTCCTTTATCTCTCAGCTACATCTTTATGCTCTGGTGACAGTCTACTTTGTACAGTATTTCATTTCCTTGTGTGGAGGTCAAAGATGAAATGTTTTATTGGATGAAAATTAATTCAGTATTCAATTGGTCTCCAGTGATCAGAAAGTGGCATAAGAAGTAGGAAGTAAAATACATTCCTTTGGGTATTCCTGGGGAATATACACCTGTCACTGAACTAGCTGATTTGCAGATTTCATTTCTGTTGCACATAAAATCACAGCTTGGTAATTTTATTGTATTTTATTTTTAGGCAGTAAATAACTTAGCTCATATTACAAAGGAAGTTGCAATGCCAGATGAAGGAATGACAGAACAACAAGTTAAAGCTGAACAGTTCTTGAAAGTCTAAAAACCAAAGTTCTGATGAATGCTTAAAGGACAGGCTCTTTCTGTTACTATCAGTTGACCTAGCACAGCACTAAATCTTGCTCCCTAGATGTGGCTAAATTTCCACATCCTTTCAGCAGCATGCTATCCTACAAAGCTCTTAGCTCTGTAAGACCTATATAAAACTCTTGGCCACTTTCAATTACTGACAGAATTTTACAGTGCCTTTTTGTTCTGGTTTCAGCTGGGACAGAGTTAATTCTCTTCCTGGTTGCTGGTGTAGTGCTGTGTTTTGGATTTGGTATGAGAAGAATGTTGATAACATACTGACATTTTGTTTGTTGCCAAGTGATGCTTACACCGGTCAAGGACTTTCCAGCTTCACGTGCTCTGCCAGGTGGACAAGAAGCAGGGAGGGGACACAGATGTGACAGCTGACCCCAGCTGACCAAAAAGATATTCCAGACCATATGACATCATGCTCAGTATATAAACTGAGGGAAGAAGAAGGAAGAGGGGGGACATTCAGAGCGATGGCGTTTGTCTTCCCAAGTCACCACTACGTGTGATGGAGCCCTGCTTTCCTGGAGATGGCTGAACACCTGCCTGCCCATGGGAAGCAGGGAATGGATTCCTTGTTTTGCTTTGCTTGTGTGCCCGGCTTTTGCTTTCCCTATTAAACCATCTGTATCTCAACCTATGAGTTTTCTCACTTTTACTGTTCTGATTCTTTCCCTCATCCCACCAGGGGGGAGTGAGTGAGCGGCTGTGTGGTGCTTAGTTGCCGGCCAGGATTAAACCATGACACCTTTGTATCTTTTACCTGTTCCATTTGAAACCCTCATAAATAGAGAAGCAAATAAAAATTAAAAATTTGTCTTTACCTATGACCCCTAGGTTAACTTTCACACACACACCCCCCAAGAAAAAAAAAAAACAGCCAACCAATAAACAGCTCCCAGCTCAAGAATAGTAAAGCTGGGATTCAGTAACCTTAATGATATAAAACTTTTCTTGCATCTCCATCTTCTTTTACTGGACTTTTGCCCATTCCTTCTGCCAACTCTTTTTTTCTTCATGCATTTTTCAGCACTTGGTGCTTTTCATAAACTCCTAGCTTCTGAAATAAACAGATTGCCTGAATCTCAGCTTTACATTTTTAAAAGTAAATTTCTCCCTTTTATATTTTCTTGGAGAGCAACTCCAGAACATGAGCTAGTGCTTTGAAAAAGCAAATAACAGAAATTTGATAAAAGTTCCTGCTTTAAAAAAAAAATTCTTTTTTTTTTTTCACCAAACTCACAATTTTTGACTGTGTAACTTGTTGGACAATAAAATTTATTATTTTTTCAGTCTTTTGTATTGTGTTTACCCTTTCTTTTTCCACTTGTCCATCCTGCCCATTATGGTTTTTAGAGTGGCGTGCTGACTTGTAAAGCCGTGTGTCATTTTCTCTCCCCTGTCATTTTCATCAACCTTTCAAGCTGGTTGACATCTAAAGTGGCAGAAGGTATATTAAAAGGTAAGGCTAGCAGGTAGAGCAGCTGTTATCTTAAGTTATGGGAAAAATATTTTTTCCATCT
>NW_009259685.1:1322749-1373586 GCF_000687185.1 Egretta garzetta
TTCATCTTTCTAGCCTACGGTTCTTTCTGCTCTTGCGTTTCTCCTAAGTATTGCTGCTCTTCCTCCCCTGTCCCTGAGAAATGAACATAGATCCGTACATCATGGCTATGGTACTACCTGCAATGTCTTATGGGATTTTTAGTTCCAGGACTCCTCTGTTCCAGTATTGTCTCTGGAGCACTGCTTTCTAGGTACACTGCACCTCTTAAAGTGCTCCAAAATTTCCTCTTTGCTATTGATTTCCATAACGAATCATTTTGTGACTCAGGTGGAAAAATAATGTCAAACTTACTTACATGAACTGAAAAAGTTTTGCATTCTTTCAATGCTGTCTTTGAAAAGAAACAGATATAGAAGGAGAGAAGGGATTGCCTCCATCAAGTAGCCACTGGGTTTTAAATTATTTCTGTTAATTAGGTGTATTTTTCCAATCAGTTGCATTTTATGGAAAGTTAGATGACTGTGTTACATCCATAGAAGTAATTCCTGAACGCATTTTTCAAACAAATAGAGAACAGGGCATGAGCGAACAAACATCTTGCAACTGGCTTTTGTAATGACAGTAACAAGATATTCAAGATTTGTTACACTGCAAATTATTCATCTGAGATTAGACTTGGTTCCTCAGTGTCGTTTGATTTGAAAATGTATATGCCGAATCAATTATCTTCATACACATAAAAAATTAAATTTACACAAACTAGTCATACACACATCCAATAATAAACCTGGGTCTTTGATACTTACTATATAGACACTTAACAGTTTTCAGTGCTGCAAGATTTTCTTTTTCTGTCCTCAGTCCCAATTCTGACACTGCTGTGCATGAAAAGTAGCATTAGAGATGTAGAGAAGCCCTTGAATAAGCTCTGTGTTATTAATCTGGGCTGGGATCCCAGAGCAAAGGCTGAACTTTTGGTGTTCCCAAACAGAGTATGGAAGGGAACATTAATTCTGATGTACATGGTAAAATAGAAGCAATATGGGACAAAGCATGGTAAAGGATTAGGGGTCCTATTTTTCCTGCAGCTGTTGGGTGTAGAAGCAATCTTGGACCTCCTTCTTAGAGGAGAAGAAGACCTCCTTAGACCTTGGACCTTCTTAGAGGCCACTACTAATCATTATGGGAGCATCATGGGTTGTGTCTTTCTCTCTTGCCACCAAAGAGAGCTATGAACTCTGTGCAAATTAAACAGAGCTTGGTTAGTGTCCTAAGAGTTGTAGTCCCAGGAAAGTTTTTGGAGCATTTAGGATCAGTGCACCATGGTGCTCCAAATACTTCTTTTCCACAGGAACATTAAGTAATTTCCTGTCCTCATTTCCATGCCCCATCAACTCCACAAATGTATTCAAAGAAGGGTCTTGTCTTTGGCTGCCAACAAAGAGAAATATGCTAGTTGGAATACAAACATCAAACAGTAAAATTTCCCAGAGGACAGCAATTCCATTTTCCACCCAGCTGTGACACCTTCTAAAGTAAGCTATCTTGGGACCATGCTAGAGTTGGTTCATGTAACATCTTCCTTACCTGATATAACATTTGTTGAAGATAAGAGTCTTCCAGAATTTATCTTTCTTTTTTTCCATATTTAAAAATATTCCTCAATATAAAATAATGTAATTTTCAGTGTCTGAATAGTGTCCAGATTCACCATCATTAGAATAATGACTCAAAAAAAAAAAAAAAAAAAGGAACAAGTCACAGCCTAGCTTCAGAAGGACTGCATAAAGGAGTAAAGAGGATTAATGTGGAAATGTGAGGAGAATGAAGAATTGGGAATACATGGCAGGAAAAAAGCAGACAGTAGAGGTGGGAAAAAAGGAGATTAAGAATTTAAAGGAGACGTCCAGCAGAAAGAGAGTGTCTGACTGACTCCATTTAACTGCACTTGGAGGTTACTTGGCTCTTCAAGGAGCACAAAGCACTCTTCAGTATGAATTATATAAGACACTCAAGAGGCCAGCTGGTCTGGAGCTGAAGCTGGTTATTCACCTATTCATTTTCATTTAAAAATGTGACTGCAAATGTTCATAGAAAAATGAATACGAATAAGCCAGTCATATCTTTATGCTTGGGTCTGTTTGAATGAAGAACTAAAGTCCTTAGTTAATCCTAAATTTACTTAAGCTCTGGATAAAGCAAGACCATCAGAAGAGAGTAATGGCTGAGGGCAGAAAAAGGCACCCATGGAATCCAGTGGAAATGGTTTATTTATTTGAAATAAGAATTGGTGTGCACATGCACACATCTTAGGTACTCCAAGACCATGACTGACATTTGACTGGGAGGAACACAAGAAGGGTCAGTACATTGCTCAATAGCTCCCTTTCCACTTGTGTTCCTACAGATTTTACAATGGAAAAAAATCCAGACAGAATCAACAGAATTTGAACCAAATAGAAAACCCACTTGGATATGTTCAAAGCAAAGTGTTCAGTAATGTCTTCATATTCAGACAAAGAAAGGTCACTTTCTGATGTAAGTCCTAGGAAAGGAAGTCTGAATTTCAGAGGGAAAAGGTGTCATAGAATTTTGTGATGACTTACAGTTTTTGTAATCATATGAGCAAAGCTTGATTGGATAGAAATACTGAGAAAGAAACACTTTGATCCAAACATCTTTGAACACTGAGGAAGTTTTTCATTGATTTCATTATAGTTGGGGCCTGTAATTCACATTAGAGCCCTTGTAGATGCATCTTTCTTCTTTTCAGTTGAGGCATCAGGCCTCCTCGTAGGAATCTTGGCTGCGACTAATCAGCTGATGCAGCTGAGTGAAGAAGGCATTGAAGTGCTCTTTGTGACCCATGACTCTAAAGTAATTTAAATCAAACACATTTTCAGGTACATGCTAGAGGAACCATAAAGATATTCTAGGTTGAAGGAGCTGTCACATCTCAAGGAAAAAGAGCATCATCTGTATTTGATTCTTACAGTATCATTTAACTATCATGAAAGAGTGACACAGCAACTGATTCTGCGTTTGAAAACATAACTTTTAAATAACATTTAGCAACATAGATCTTCATGTCACTTTGCCCCAGCATAGAGCAAGGCAAGGTCAGGACCATTAGCAACAACTTCCCATTGTTTCTTGCACTGTTTAAAAATATCACAAACATAATGCAAGATATTAATCTTGTGAAATATATGTAATGAATTATTTTCTCTGTTGTAGGCTTTGATAATTTCAAGAAAATGTGATATACTTTTTGTAAAAGTCTAAATATTTTGGAACAAACCACTGCAACTGCATGCTACTGAATTTTAAGTCTATTCCAATCTGGATCTGGATCTGAATCTGGTTCTGGATTTGGGGGTATTTTGATCCTCTCACCACCCCACTGTGTATAGTGTTAACTGCTTCTAGTCTTAGCCCAAAAAGCTGACATTATCTACTGGAAAATGCCATCCAGTAATGAGAAAACTTTAGCTAGTCTGCTTCTAAACTTTGGGGTGATGACAAATAAGCTTTCCAAAACTATTGACAACTGTATAGATTCTCCATTTACATTACCTGTATTTTAAAACCTGTGTCACCAGGAATCAGCTCATCAAATTCATTCCCAGCTGCAAGGTGATGGTGCATTGACAATACCTGGTTAGCTTCCCAACCTGCTTTTCTGAAGGATACGAGTCTTCTCAAGAGAATAAAATGCAGGTGCTCTTGAAGAAAGAAGCAGAATAAATCAGTCAAATGATACCATGCTTCCCTTCTTTTGTATTTCAGGGAATACTGAATTAAGCTTCTATGCTCTTTAAATTGCAGTTTTCACAAAGACAGTTCGGAATCAGTAAATATCTAAATGCCAGAACCAGCTTATTCAAGTTTCCTTGTAGGTATTCACCTCAATATCATCCACATTATGCATTTAGAAGTGAGCCTGATTGCTGCATTCTGAGCTGTTTCTTTTTTCTGCACCTTCCCAGATTTTGTTCTCTGCAATACTAGGATACAGAGGAAAATGTGAAGCATATAGTTTTATTCAATCAGAACTCAGATATCATCTGATTTTGACCTGAATGCTCCCCTTCATATCTACCAGCGACATTTAGTAGAGATGGAAACCTGACTAAGAAACAATGGCTAATCACAATGAGTAATATTCCTCAACTCTTGTATAGATTGCGATCTTACTTTTTCATTAACTACTATTCATAGGAGCAAAGATGGATCATCTTAGTCACAGAAAGACTTTCATTGACCCTACAGATTCAAGAGACTAAGGCAAGAAAAAAATTGTCTGCAGCAACAGAGATGAGTTTCCAACAGCAATGAAAGTACTGCTTTGCCTGGCTAGTAGATTTCCTGATGTACAATATCACTCCACCTCCCTTCCTCTCCCCTACATCCATTTTCTTCAAGCAAGAGAGACATGAGCAAGTGTGATTACACCCCCTTTTCACACCGTGAATATTAGGACCACTGATAAAGGTCTCTCCTTATGACTGAAGGAAGGAGGCAAAAGAGCCAGTCATGGAGCAGTCTGCAGAATGCACAGGGCAAAGCAGGATGGTGGTTGAACCCAGATTTCCAACGGGGGAGCTTTAGTCTCTGAGCAGTCAGGGTACTGATCTCAGCTGACTTGCAATAGGTAACTGATCAAAACTAACTTGTCTGACTTGGAGGCACTGCATGACAGTGAGGGGAGACATTTGCTGGTGGCTTAGGAGAAGTCTGATTGATTCCTGGCTAGTGGAGCAATTTGTAAGGCTGCTTTTGCTGGGGATGCAACTATAGCTTGTGTATTTGTCTTGCCATGGCAGTTTCTTTGGGTCCATTGTCCACTGTCAGGTTCTTTTGTTCTCTGTCCCTTCAGATTTGGAGAGGAAGTGATCTGCAAGCCACATAAACTGTTCCTATTTCTGTCATTCCCCAAACCTGTAAATGTAGGCAGCTCCTGTTGTGTGAGAAGCACTCAGACAATTGTATTATGAAGGAAGTGTCATGAAATGTGATCTCTGATTAGTTAAATAGGAGATTCCATGAGTACCACTGCTTCACATTAAACTATTAATTTGAATGGTCTTTGGCCATCTTCAATACCAAAGAAAATTAAAGACACCTTTCCTATTTCCCTGTCCTGGAGCTATGCAGAGAACAAACTCTGAACTGTTACAAACTGCTGATTTGGTCTAGCATTGGAACTAATATTTATCTTTAAGAATGTAATGCTCCATAAATGGAAGCTGAATAATAATTAGTAGACCTCCCTTTCTTTTATTTTTCTGGGTGTTTTCTAGACAAATTTTCATTGACTTTTCAAGTAAATGTTATTGTATTAAGGGAAGATATAAATGATAGTGAAATAAGAACAAAATGTAGAGACATAAAAATAATACAAAACTTTTATCAGCATGCCACTGCTCTTTTCTGCATGACTGTATGTATTACTAACATAGGAGCAGGCTATTCAGTGATCTTGCTAATGATGGGCTATGTTTTTGAAGGGCCCTACGAGAGTTTGGAACAAAGCTTCCAAGGAAAGTCAAAACACCTTTACAAAACATCAGTCTAAGTGGGTGTTTTGCTAAACTGCTGGAAGGTATTTACTTCAACCCATAGTAATTTATGGTCTCCAAATTTAACATAGACAGAGAATACTAAGATGATTTTATCTGAAAGAATTTGCTTCAGTCATCATTCTAGGGCCAAAAAGCAGTTCCTCTCTACATTTTTGTTGAGGTTTGGGTCAGGACTCTCAGCTGGTGTAGTTTAGCTGAACAAAATTGGTGGTTTAGCTTAAATGAAGTTTTGTGGGGGAACTTTCTCTCAGCTGGAAGTGCAAATGGGTATTGGCCATGGGTTGGTCCTGCTGTCAGTGATAATAAGAAAATTGATGGTAGATGGCAGGAACAATTTGTTAAGAGCTCCAGCTAACTCCTCTCACAGTTTAAAAATGTCTAATGTGATTGGTTGCTAGATGAACTGGCAGTTCTGAAGAACAGATGGGACTGCAAAATCAGGGCTTGATGAAGCATGCCAGAGGTGGGGCTAGATCTCGTTTTGAGCCTCTGCTAATGAGTGTGCGTGGGGATTGTTTCCCCAGTCTGGAATGGTTTACGGCAGTGTGAAATTTCTATGCACACACAGCAAACTCTCATCCCCCCACCTGCAGTATGCCCATGATTTCTCCTGGAACATGTGTCATCGCATACAATATGACTGCTAATATAGTGGGAGATGGTATTAGATAACAGTTTGCTAGCACATTCTTGTGTATTAGCAAAATATGTTGAAGTTGCATGAGAATTTTTACTTAGTTTTTAAGTGCTTTAAGGCATTACTTGCTGAAAATTAATATAACAGAGAAAGGCTGACTTCAATTTATTGCGAGAGTCGAATTAAGGTTTTAAGTCTGCTTGTTTCAATAGAAGCCAAGAGGTAGACACTGGAATATGTTGCAACCCAATCAAGAGAGCAAGTAAGTACCCAGCAGAATCAACAAATGTTTGTGTAGTAGTTTGAATCTCATCCATCTATTAGTCATAAACCATAGTAAATGGTAATTAACTTCAGTGTTTTTAACAAGCTCTCTGACTTTGTAGCGATGTGGACTAGGAGCTGCCGCATTATTACTGTACCTCAGCTGTTGGAGTGGCAACCTTTAGGGAAAGGGTGGTAAAACACAGTTGGTAGGCAGCAAACAAGGTGTTTAGTTTCCTAAGTACTGTTACAAACCCCTCCATTAAAATATTAATTTTAATCAGGTAGGGATGATAATAAAAACAGATCACAAATAAAAGAAGTTATCAATCCATTTCATTAAAAATTTAGGTATCAGAAGTGTAGGGATCATTGCTATTATAAATTCAAGAGTATGAATTGTAAATCACCTTTGTCTATGTAAAAGCTTTTATTTTGATGTAGACACTTTGGAAAGTTTCCATTTGCAGTAACTCCAAGGTATCAGTAAGCATATGTGCATGTATATTCCAATGAGTTTCTGAAGCAGCTCTGGTCCCTGCATCATTGTTTATATTTATTTAGACATTTTAGGATCAAACAGGGTTTTGAATACATAGCATAAAATTGACTGGCTTGCTGAAACCCAAAGTTTTATCAGAACTTTAAATTCCAGTATTTTAAATAGTATCAGGACTTTTTCTGTTGCCATAATGTACATACATATTCATTAAAGTAGGGACTGAGTTGGAAATGTCCAGTTTTCCAGGTAAGCTCTCCACCTACCAAATTACCAAGTTATTCTTGTCCTTCCTCTCTAGCTCAATAAAGATTTAAATATTTCAACAAGGAGGAACAGTGTCAATAGGACAGCTAGATAGCAGCTCACTTCCAAAAAATCTTGTGGCAATAGGTATAGTATTCTCTCTTGAAGGTGGATCCCTCACAACAGGAGAAACTTCTGATGCATTCTCACATCTCATGACTGCTGAGGTGAAGGTAAACCACCATCTGTCCCCTGATTTTGCAGAACATGTCTGAATCTACAACTTCATCTCCATTGCTTTTTTGGGGTTAAAATTATCCCAAATGAAGCAGAGCAATTTTTATTGAAAGTAGTATAAATGGGGTTTTTTGTTCCTTTTCTTTTGAATCCAGCACTTTTTTACTTTGTTTGTTTTAATGCAGAATAACAGAGGAAAACCTTTTCTTTTACATTGGTTCAACTTAGTCTGGTTCTCCTTCCTTCACCTCTGGTTTGTTTTCCTGGATGGGCAAATGAAGAATCAGCTAATTTAAGTTAGAAAGGAATAGAATAGAACAGAACAGAATAGTTCAGTTGGAAAGGAGCTTCAATGATCACCTATTCCAACTGCCTGACCACTTCAGGGCTGACCAAAATTTAAACATGTTATTAAGGGCATGGTCCAAATGCCTCTTAAACACTGACAGGCATGGAGCATCACAACCTCTCAGGAAGCCTGTTCCAGGGTTTGACCACACTCTTGTGGGAGCCACTCAATTCAGGCTAAAGTTGTAAAAGACATATGTTTTCACAAGCTGCTTCTGTTGTGATGTGTTGTATGATGAGCCACAAACAAATACCAAGACATTTAACATAGCGCCTGGTAAATGCTGGTGGAAACACTGAAGGGATTAAAAAGTATCTGAAGAGATGCCTATGTGCTACAGTCATTCAGAAGGATGATTTGTCATCATATTAGCCAGTGTGCTTTCTTTTGTAGGATTACATAGTGGATGTCACTCCATAGGTTTTCCCTTCGTCAAGAAAGTTGTGTTGCATTGGCTTTGTTTCTGCTGTCACATAGAGTGCACTGAATGCATCTCGCCCATCAAACATGCTGTCCATCCTGCTGCACTGTGTGCAGAGATAATAACCCCTCTATGGCTTATCAAGGTCAAACATTTTCAGAAGAAGATATACCAAGGATCACAATATCCCCCAAAATAAAGTCTTACACTCTCAAAGAGCGTAAAGTACTTGCAAAGTTTAAGCTGGCATCAACAGCTGAATGAGGCTGATATATCCTTAGAAACATAGACAATTAGACTTCTGTTACTGCAGAAGAGACGTACTTGGGTACAGCATAAACCAACAGGCATAAATGCAAACAGAGTTTTAAATCCCAGCCTGTAACACCCAAAGTATTTAAGTAATTCTGAGAGACAATAATTTAATACATACTACTTCAGATTTATGGGAAAAAATTCCCTTCCAATTATTCAGTAATTAAACATCAAATCTTTGGCATGATACAGTTCAAGTATAAATAAGCTAAATTTTTGAATTATTTGCAGCTTTTGTTTCCTGTGGCTCAGTTAGTTTTTATTGGCCTTGAACATTCCTTCCAAATGTTCCAATACACAAATTCAAAGTCCAAAAATACCCACTTCAGATCCTAACCCAGAGTGTTCACTAAATGCTTCCTTGATTATTCAGTCCCTTGGATGCCTTCATTCTTGAAATGAGGTTTCCCAAAATTTTATCATTATTTTAAATTTCAAAACCAGTGTCGAGTTAACCTTTTTTTTTCACTAATATTGCACCACTTTTCAACATATGTCTCTTCCTTAGCTGGCCTCGTTATCTGTACTACTGGAATATCTAATTTTTCTAATCTTCTGTCTATTAGTTTTTACCCTCAATTTCCTCATGTCCTGAGAATGCCTTTCTTTACACGTGAAAGGGGAGAGGAAGTGGAGAAATGCAGGCTAGGCATAGCCCTCCCTTTGGCTGCTGGTGCTATGTTTGTTATTAATTCTTCAGCATTCTTTTCTGAATGAGAATTCTGATGAAGGATTAGGTTGTTTTCCCATTTTGGATGAAATTTTGCTATCAATAAAGAAAACATCTAATGCAGATCAGGTGACATCTGAAAAATACATAAATACAAATCTGGAAATAGAAAAACTGACCAAGTAATTATTAGGATTTTCTCCTATTTAACAAAAATGTAAATTAAAAATGGATACAGCAATGCAACTTAGTAAATAGACCCTTGTGAAATCAGCTAGCAGTCCTTGTGAATGCAACAGTCTGACTGCAAGATCAAGCTGAAATATTAGAAAGGGATTCTTCCATAACATAAGACAGTAGCTTCTTCATGGAAAATGGGAGATAGAATAATTTGTTCAAACCCCATCACTGCAAATAAAAAAACTAATGTGCCTTGTGTAAGGTTTGCAATGGTAATATTAATAAGGTAAGGTTACTGATGAGAGAGATAGAAATTAAATTTGAGAAAATAATTTTCTCCACTGCCTAGGAGCCCTCCACTTGGAGCTTTTGTTCAGCAGATCTCTCTTCTGAACAGAAAACAAAACAAATAAGCAAACAAAACCCACATAGTCACTTGAAAACTACCTTAGAAGTAATTGAGGGGATGCATATTGTGGTTGGGCTCCCATTGGTCATAGATACCGAAGTTTCATAAACTCATAGTGTCATAGAATGGTTTGGATTGCAAGAAACCTTTACTGAACACCTAGTCCAACCCCCCTGCAATGAGCAGTGACATCTTCAACTAGATCAGGTTCCTCAGAGCTCCATCCAACTTGACCTTGAATGTTTCCAGCAATGGGACATCTACAATCTCTCTGGGCAACATCTTACTTTCCAGTCAAAGTAATATATTGTTATTGTATACATTGCAGTAGCCTTGCCAGACTTTTACCATACCCTGCATTTTTAATGGGGAAATATTTCCTGTCATCTTGCCGCCATGAGTTTATGAGCAAAACCTGTTAATAACTTCTGCCCCAAATGGTCTCTGTCTTTTTCCTTCTTCTTCCTTTTTTTTTTTTTTTTTTTTTTTTTTTGTGACAATTTATTTTATGTTAAACTTGTTGCTGTGCACTGCCATATCACTTTTGCAACCAATTTCCCTGTTTATCTCAATTCTTATGTAAGGTATCAATTCTTAGAATGGCTTCTGGCTACATAATGAAACATCTTCTTTTGCCCATGATAAATTTGTTCACAGTTCATTTATGAGAGGCTCCCACAGTTTTTATTTTCAGAACAGGTTGAAATGTTCTTTTCTTCCTTAACTGTTCATTTTTTACTGAATAATTCATATTATTCGCTTTCACCCTAAGCTACAAATGTGGGGGCTTTAGACTCTTCTATAAATACTTTTGATAGCTCATTTCCCCCATAGTTAGAATATATCAGGTGAAATTAAAATATCCCATTTGAATGTCTCCACCCAAAACTTTATGTCTGAGTTTCGATTCATATTTTGTTTTGTTGGAGTTTTTTCCTATAGAATGGTCTGTACTTAAACTTTTGGTCCAAAAATCTGATACAGAAGTGTTTGATAATAATTCATAGTTCTAACTATTTTGCTTGCTGATCGAATTATTAAACTATTGTTAGATATTAGCTGTATCAAGGAACAGGAAAGAGAGTTCGGACAAATCAAAACATCTTGGAAGACCAAGCTTTTCTGATGTCAGTGGAGTTTCTATAGGTTTACACCAATAGAAGATTGTTTGGGGAGGTGATACTTTTGATTGAGGGCTTGCCTTGGATTAGATTTTATTCTCTGCTCCTTCACTTTTTATGTACCCATGTCACTGTGCATTTCTCATAAATTTATCTCTTATTTTGTATAGGTTTTCTGCTATCTGACCATATAGGATCAGTGGCACTGAAGGTCCCTCTGAGACTGCATTATCACATGCAAACGATACAATCATCTGCTTATGAGATTTAGCAGAAAATAAAAAATTAACAGAAAATAAGATTTTAAAAAATAATTATTTTGTTTTCTTTCCAACACAAGATTTTATTTCTCTGCTATTATATTACTCTTTCAGGCCTATGCAGAAAATACCAGGTGAGGAGAATTATTTTTGGTTTTGTATATCATCCTTGGAAGTAATTTTGATATTCCTTTTTATTAATTCTGCAAAGTTTCATGAGCACCAATGAGAGCACATCTAAAAGGAAACAAAGCATATGTCATGACTTGGTGAATTGTCCAGGTTTAACTTGATGTCTAAATCAAAAACTGCACATTTGATCCAGGAATCATTAAGAGGTAAAGCTCCAAGGTAGTATTTTCACAGTCACTTGTCAAAGCAAAATGCACTTTAAGTAGTGCAATCTAACTCTGGTTTTAAAAAGGAATTGCTTGTAAACCTGACTATCAGAGCAGGAAAGGACAATATTTATGCTTTAGTATTCTGCCTCATAGCACCAGCAGTTTCCTTGTGTGTCTTTCATTTAACTACAGCAAAATACAGACTAGGTAGAAAATTGCTAAACTGATCGTTGTATTATACATGGGACTGGTAACTATGTAGGTACAGACACTTCCTACTCTAAAGCTATTTTCAGATGGCTATGGCTTTGCAAAACCCTAATAACTAGTGAGGTCTTGCCCTTACTGGTTGCATACCTTAGGATGAATACTTTGGTAGTCATATTTCTATTATACTCCATATTCCATTCCAGGAATTGTTTCTGATGCCTGTATATTGTATTCAAACCTCATCTAGATACAAGTCATCTTCAATGTTTGTGGTTGAACAGCTCACTGTAGGTCACTGCTGGTAGAAATTATTTGTAGTTTTCATAGTTGAATTTGCACTCTAATATTTTGACTCAGTACTTTTTATGATTTGAGAAGTATTAGAATCTTCAATTCTGTTTGGGGAAGGGCTGGGTACTCATCAGTACAAAGACCAGTTATCTTTGGCTGACTATAAAAATTTATGGTTAAAAATAACTTTTCAATCCCAATATGTATGTGGGTTGTGCTGCCACTACAAAACAACAAAACCAGACCACCAGATAATGCGTAGTTTTACTTTTCACTTATTTTGCTGGTCCAATGACTTTATTTTGATTTGACCCAGAGAAATCCTAAATCATATTTCTCAAGGAAGACAATGAAGTGAGAAAGGAAATATGTTTGACAGATATTACATCTCGGGAAATGTAGCATTAGAAGAGCTTTTAGGGGTTTAGAGTTGGATTTTTTTGTTTGTTTTTTGCTTTCGTTGGTTTTGGGCCTTTCTGAGAATTTTTCAATCTTAGATACTGTTTGTGAGTTTGAGAGGGGTACCAGTGCCGATCATAAAATAGTATCTTATTTTGTTGGTTGCTGTACATCCGTTGGGTATATGTTCTGGGAACTGTTTGACTTCTGAGAACATGATGCAGACATATTATTGAGCTTAACATCTCTAAGGTGTTTCCCACTCCAGCTTTGACTTTGATATATGGATAAAGAATACCTTGCAAACAGATTGCTTGTACAGTTAGAATATGCCTGACTACAGGAATTTGCAGTATAAGGCAGAAGTCATATCGGAAATCTTAGCTCTAAAAATGCCATAACCTTCCAGTACCTCAGAGATGTAAAGTACCGGAAGTTTACTAAAGACCTACAGGGTTTCTTATTACTTTTGGAATAACAGTACTATTACTACTAATTCTACTGCTGCTACTACTACCACTAGAATTTTATGTTCCTTGACCTATAAATTGTACCTCTTCACTGTGAATCTGGGCTTTCACCGAAGGAAAAGGACCACATGAGGATTTAAGCATATGCATCAGCATGGAGAATATGGCATAAACAGAAAATGTGATTCTGTCTGGACATATTTGCAATGCTAATGTAGTATAAAGGGGCTGTAACATTACTGTAAACCTCTTTTTATTTTGTGCTTCAAGTCACCTTTGCAAATGGCAGAGTTCCTGTAAACCATACATTTTTTGTCAGGGGCTTTTGAATAAATGAATCATCATGAAACAGAAAGTTTGATTGCTTCCTTCTCTTTATTTTAAGCTCTAAAATCTCCCCAGACTCACAAAACTAAACAGCTTAAAATAACAAATAATGAAGCCACGTGCATTTGCTCCAAATCCATAATTGCTTGGTTTTCTTCCTAGAGTATCAGAAAATAATTAGGAGACTACACAAATGGCTGGATGCTTACATGAAATCCACATGCATTCTCAGCTCAGCAAACTCACAGTAACAGAATAGTGAATTAATGTCATGTACAAGGATTAAAAGAAAAAAAAATCCACATGGAAGACTGCATTGCAGGGTCTCTCTAAAATTAATTATTATTATTTTTTGCCTAATAGATGTGTAATCATTCTCTTCAGAACTGTCACAGCTTGAGCTGAAATAATCACTCTATGATGCAAAACCTTCTCATTTATGCTGATAAAATGCAACTCCTGACAGTGTCAATCCTGTAGTTTTGATGTGACTCAGAATAAAACATCTGCAATAAACAAATGTATTAGGGATGCTAAGAACTAGTAGAAGTACACTTTGTTTCAGTTTTAGATCAATTTGGTTTGTGTGAAGAAAAATAGTATTCACCAGATTTCCTTGCAGAAAATAGAGCAATCTCCTCTTGTAGAAGTTTAATTCAGGGTCTAGAAACATTAAGATCTTCTGGTGGTGTTAAGAGGTTTAACTATGCTGAGGAATATGCAAAAACTGTCCTGGACTTGTGTCAGGGAGAATTATTATTTGCAGGTGACTTAGTAACTCAGAGCAGAAAGAATCCAACAGACTAGTGTTAATAGCGTGGTGAGCAGTGAAATACATTAGGGAAATACATGTTCCCAGCGGGCAAGTAGAAGTGGGCAATATTGTATTCATAGGTCTGTATTAAGTTGCATGAGTGTTAGTAGATATGATAGTCTCTTCTCAGAATTATGGCTATGTCTATAATGGCATTCATTGTGTGAAAGAGCAGAGTCTCACTGAAAATTGAAGGCTAATAATCTCTTAAAATCTGACATTGAAAGTCAGTATTCAAATTTGATGGGCCTAATTTTTCCCTTATTTACACATTTTTTATGATGATCTAACTCCATTCACTTCAGTAAAGAGGTTGTGCCTGATTTACAGGACTGTGTGAGAAGTGGTGCCAAAGAGTGTTGCATAATCTGTTCATAAAAATTCCCACCTTCTCTGACAACATGGTTCTTAGGTTAAATGCCTGACTGCCCAAAAGTATATCATTAAAGCCAAATTCTGTCCTTAGGTTCACTCCAAAGAAATATGACTTTGGTCTGTAATACACAACACAAAACACTGAAGGGGACCAATCCATCTAGCCATATGTCTTTAAATTAAACCACACATTTTAAACAGTGAGTTAACTGAACTTACAAACCAAAAAAATGCAATCCATTTTGATTTTATTTTGTAAAACATCTCAGTATAGAATCATCTTCAGCAGCTTTCTCCAAGTGATGCCGTCGTTATTCAGGGCAAGTTGTAAAATCCATATGGGTGAAGTGATAGTCAATGTGCTGAGCATGAACATAGTGGAAAATCTCAATATGAGTTTCCATTATGTTTGGGAAAAAAAGGTATGAGACAGGGATCTTTATTATTAATAATAATTTTTATAATCTGTGCCATCTCCATGCTAAAATCTGGTCTCTAAATCTTCTGTGGCAAATGTCATTTCTGAGGCCACTTCTGGAAGAACATACTAGTATGAAATATTTTATGATGTCACAAAACTGCAGGCAGGTGGAAGAACACACGCACTAGGGCAAAAGCCTTTAGTAATGAACAACCCCCCTCTCCCACAGCCCCCTCCTCTAATAAAACAGTGGTACTCCACAAACACTTGAGAGACCTCTGCCAGGTCATACAACAAGCCTCAGGCAATTAGCCATGGCACAAAAGGTGCCACAGCTGGAGTTTACCACTGAAAGTTGCATTTGTCTCCCAGCCTACTCTGAATCCTGCTAGTTTAGCTGTACCATGACCCTGGGACCCCAGATGCCCCAAAATGATTTTTGGCAGGTTGCAAATTATAATGGCCATCTATGCCTGGCTTGCGGGGCCGGGGAGTGAGAGCGAGCTAGGAGCATTGACCTGCAAGTGCATGACGTAAAGCTGTGGAGGAGCACAGAGTGGGGGTCAGTTTTATGGCTCTCATGAATGATGCACCAGTATTGGTGAGGCTGCCCTCAGCCAAGGCCTTCTTTCTGACTGCAGGCTGGGAGGAAGACCATGGAGAACTTACTACACTTCTGTGGAGACGCCTTTTCCAGAATCGCTCTCACTACTGCTCCTGTCACTCTTGCTGGTTTTAGGATGCATGTTAAATGTATTTACTGGGGTATTTTTGTTTTGATTTAGCCTCAAATATTTATATTCACTGGGAAAACTTAGTAGCTAACTGAAGAATATGTTCTTGCATTGACAACCAGTCTTTTACAATGTAAGTATTTATTAACCTAAAAGTGTGACACAGTCCTAGAGAGTTCAGATTAGTCAGGTTTCATCAGCCATAAAAAGCACTTGTGTGGTACTCCACCATAAAAATGCCCATTTCAGCTGCTGCACATACATTAAAAAAAATACCAACATATCTTACTGTTGTGCTGTATTGTCAGTATTCAAAATAAGTGTGCATATATAAATATAAACTCTTTGCCTGCCTGACAGAGTAGGGTTTCTAAGATAGCACCAGAGGAGAGTTTACCATAAGCTATGACCTTATCTATTATATATAATCTTTCAAGGCTTATTGCCTTGTTCTTTGTATGTATAGCGTAGTTCCGAACTGTGACTAAAATCACATAACCATAATGGAAATAATAAATAATATTAAGTTAAAATTTTGAGTTGAGAGTATGAATAGAAGCTGGTGATTTGTCAGAAGCCTTTGATACATTCTTGATTTTTTTTTCCTGTTTGGTTTTGGGGGTTCATTTTGGGGGTTTTGGTTTTTAGAAGGTGTCCTTGTTTTGGCTGGGATAGAGTTAATTTTCTTCCTAGTAGCTGGCATAGTGCTGTGGTTTGGATTTAGAATGAGAAGAATGTTGATAACACACTGATGGTTTAGTTGTTGCTGAGCAGTGCTTACACCAGTCAAGGACTCTTCAGCTTCCCATGCTCTGGGAATCTCTCTCATAAACACATACAAATATCTTAAGGGTGAAAGTCACAAGGATGGAGCCAGACTCTTTGCAGTGGTGTCCAGCAACAGGACAAGGCGCAGTGGGTACAAACTGAAACATAAGAGGTTTCAGTTGAATATGAGGAAACTTTACTCTACACCCTTCTTTATTCTAAGGGTGATGGAGCACTGGAACAGGCTGCCCAGGGGATTGTGGAGTCTCCTTCTCTGGAGATATTCAAAGCATGCCTGAAGTCCTGTGTAACATGCTCTAGGAGAACCTGCTTTAGCAGGGGGGTTGGACTAGATGATCTCCCGAGGTCCCTTCCAACCCTTGCGATTCTGTGATTCTGTGAACTGGCCACAGGGGTATTCCAGACAAAATGACATCATGCTCAGTATATAAACTGGGGGGAGTTGGCCAGGAGCAGCGATCACTGCTCGGGGATGGGCTGGACATCAGTCAGCAGGTGGTGAACATTTGCATTCTGCATCACTAGTCTTGTATATTCTTTTATCATCATCTTCATCATTATTATTATTTTCCTCTGCTGTTTTATTTGAACTGTCGTTATCTCAACCCATGGATTTTACTTTTTTTTCCCCCTAATTCTTTCCTCCATCCCACTGGAGCGGGTGGAGGGGGAGAGTGAGTGAGCAGCTGTATGGTGCTTAGTTGCCAGGTGGGGTTATATCCTGACAGAAGCTGGTAGTTTTTTGTTTTTTGGGTTTTTTTTTCAGATTAAATCCTGTTTCCTTGAGTGTAAGAACAAACAAATGACCACAAAAAGCTTCTTATCTCATGACACTCAGACCTAAAGCTCTCATTTCTAATTTAGCATTTTCTCAGAGCCAAGTGCTCTGTGCTTCTATGGCTGAGTTTGGTACTCCTTTGACAATGTTTCTTTCCAGATCTGTAGTATTGGTCTATATTTCTTTATATATTGCCTCTGACAATTTATGTTTCAGGACTTTGAGAACATTGGTTTAATTAATTTTATAATTCTTAATGGATTTATCTTCCTTGAACATGTTCATTCTCCTCTTAAGCCCCTTAAAATACGAAATTTAGCATCCTATGGCATCTTCAGATGCAACAGATCTGAAAGATGAAATTTATGTAAACTATTTGTCAGTATGCAAAAGTGT
Organism: Egretta garzetta; assembly: GCF_000687185.1. Classification (NCBI taxonomy): domain Eukaryota; kingdom Metazoa; phylum Chordata; class Aves; order Pelecaniformes; family Ardeidae; genus Egretta; species Egretta garzetta. The sequence goes on from NW_009259685.1 coordinate 1,340,229, forward strand.
ACTGTGGGAGCTGTCTGTCACAAATACAATTTTTCAAAGTCTTAATGATTTTTGGTGCTGAAATCCTCTGAGGAAATGTCAGGGAAGATCTTGGTGCCAATTTTTCCCTGATGTTTTCCTTGACACATCTACTTCTCCCTCAGCCTCTCTGCTTCTTTTCTTTACACAGATTCAAGAGGTTCTCACCATACTCTGTGAGACCTGGATGGTGACACATAGGCTGTTGTTTCTTCTAGTCACATATGATATCTCTCAATTTTGTAGGACAACTGAGCTTTGAAAGGGGATATGATTTTATGAAACTCATTCCTTTTTCTATTCCTGTTTTCTCTGAAGTGTTTGTCTTATCTATTCAGGCTGTAAACTTTTCAGGGCAAAGATTTTTTTCCTCATACACAATATATTAAGACACACAATGTGCTCCAGTCCCAGTTAAAAATCTCACATTGTTACCCTGAGAGACACTTCAGCCAATGAGTTTGAAGACTGTGAAAAAAAAAAACCCCAACATATTGTTTCCCTAATCAGAGAGAACAGAAAAAAATAAGTTCAGCAACTGAGCTCTCATTACTTTAGTATATATGAATTATAGTGTTTCGTACCTATAAAGCCATCTGCTGACTTTTTTTTCATTAGCTGAAATGTAATCTCTAGTTAAATGATAATTAAGTAATATTACTACAGGGAAAGGGCAAAGGGAATACACAAAGAATCTTACCAAGAAAGGGTCATTCTATACTATCTTCTCTAAGGAAACACACACACACAATCTGTCAGAGAGTGAGCAAGTGCTGTGGTCATAGGGTGAGGAATTGTTGTACAGGTCCTATTTGTTTCATGTTTTCTTTTGATTTGTTTGCAGAAGAGCCTAACCAGTCATGAAGATCTTATTTCACAGTGCTAAATCTACTGAACCAGTTGAAGAAGAATGAACACCCTGGAGCTGATCCAGAGAGTTGCATGGTGGAGCATGAACTGTTCTTGCTGGACTAGTGTGAAAGAACCATCCCTTTACGTTCTTTGGGCACTACACAGATATGAAAGTAAAGGTTTGGATGTGGGCTAACAATTCTGAATAGCTGAAATTCAAATATTTAGCATTTAGAATGGCAGGAGTCACCACTTTTTCAATGCAATTAGTTGTATACACTTCTTCTATGCCTTTGGGGTAGAGCGATTTTTCTTTTTTTTTTTGAATTTTCCTTTTTCTTTAAATTGTAGGATTTTAAGTTAGATGCCAGGACAGATATCATAACAGCAATAACCACAGCTTTTTCACCTTCTCTTAGGGGACTGAAAATGGGAGAGGTCCCATTTGGAAAGGTTGTTTCAGAATCTCATTTCACAAAGTAGACAGGAGGATGAACTTCAGTCAATCACAAACTTCCTCTTTCATTACCTACATTCAAAAGGGAGTTTACTATAACTGGGCGTGAGGGGGCAACAGTTTGCCAGGGAAGTACAGTTCTCTGGAGGGACTAGTTGTTTTGGAGGAAGAGAAATCCAAGTGCTATCAGGCACCAGGTCTTGGTGAATAGCTAAAAATAAAAAGTAAACATTAGCCTGAGCTTTGAATGGTGCTCATCTTTAAAGACTTAATGTTCTTTGCCACATTTTTATTTGTTATCTCAAAAATGAGAGATCTGTAATAAACCACAGCTTCTATTCAACATTCAAAGACAACCACATATGTCCTAAATCAACAAAAGACAGATATCTTTTGGAGTTTACTGCATAGGTTTCCGGAGTTAACTGTTGACAGTAGTAGACACTGAATTTTTTATTGATTTTTTTTCTCATTTTATAAAAATTCTTTTCTAATGATCTTTCCCTGTCCTAAACAGATTCTCTCCTTCTACCAAACTTCTCAGCTTTTCCCAGTACAACCAGAATCCAGTGTGATGTTGTCATATGTAATTTCCAATTTCACTGACCAAGTCCTTTCTTTTCATATATATTTCAAGAGATGTATTTTGGGAAAGCATTTGTTTCCCCTTTTCTTTCCCATTTTTCCTCATGCTGTTTAGAGTGCTTTTTATCATCCCTCTTCACTTTTATTTCCATATTAACAATTGAACCTTTGTTAAGCTGCAGGCTTGAACAGCAGAGAGGGTAGGAATGATCACAAAAGCTTTCCTGTCTTAAATAATCATTCTTCTAGATCAGCCTGAACATCCTGCTCTTTGAGATAGCACTTCTACAAAACCCACATGTTTAGTTGCCAGTAGTAAAGGTATTGATTCTCTATTGATTCTCTTTTATATCGATTGCCTGTCTCAAACAGCCTTCTCATATGTGTTGCTTTACTCCACCCTCTTTATTGGGTGTGTTTGTTTCAGGGATCTCACCAAATATGTCACACAGATTCAAGTATTGTCATCAGTAAATTAAACCCTGAAATGGATTTAAGGTCAGTCAGAAAGAAAGACCCAGAAATGGAAAAAAAAAAAAACCACAAAAAACCATGTGACTAAAACCACATGAGTAAGAACTATTTATGTTGTCTGGAGTGATACGTTTTAGTACTAGCTATCAATTTATTTTCTAATTTTGCAGTTAGTTTCTTATGTTACATTTTGTTTCTCTGCTGGGAAGGACAATGTTGTTCTTAATAAAAACACAGTATTGATTTTACTTAGAAATATATTATACTAATCCATGAATAAAATACTAAACATTGTTTGTTTCACCATGAAGCATGTCAAAACCCTTGTAAAACAAATTATTTTAGATAATATTGATATTTCTTTGGCTATTTGTTTAATTAGTGTACAACAGCTTTGTAACAGTTGGCCTTTTTTTAGTACCCCAGCAGCAAACAAATCTCTTCTGAATCTAAAATAATCTTCCATTGTATTTGGAACATTGCCTTACATTACTATATGTAATGCTTTATCACTGCATTACTTCAGTTTTACACTAGTGTATATTTGCTGATGAAGAACTTATCAGTAGAGTAACAAAGTAGGAAAATAAGCTTGTTATTTGTGGTCGTGTACTCAGGGCAGATGTCAGAGGGCTGGGGTTCACAGACTTGTTGAGGTTGGAAATGTCTTTTGAAGATCATCAGGTCCAACCTCACTGCTCAAACAAGTTCTCCTAAAGGAGGTTGCTCAGGACTGTGTCTAGTTTGGTCTTCAGTATCTGCAAGGATGGAGCCTCCACAACCTCCCTGTGCAACATGTTCCAGTATTCAATCACCCTTAAATTATTTTTTTTCACATGTTTAAATGGAATTTCTTTCATTTTAGTTTGTGGCTGTTGTCTCTTGTCCTGTCAGTGGTCACTGCTGAGAAGGGTCTGGCTCCCTTTTCTTCATTCCCTCCAGCAGGTATTTATATGCATTTATAAGACCTTCCCTGAATCTTTTCTTCAGGCTGAGCAGCCCCATCTCTCTCAACTTCAGCTGCAGTCCCTTAATCATTTTCATGGCCCTTTGCTGGAATTGCTCCAGTATGTTCTCTTCTTCTACTGGAAAGGTCAGACCTGGACACAGTACTCCAGATGGGAACAGGAGCACATCCATCCATTTGATGTATTGGCCACTTCTCCCAATTTTATATCATCCACAAACCTGCACAGTGTGCACTCTGTCCCATCATTCAGGTCTTAAATGAAGATGTTAAACAGTATTGGCCCCAGTATCAACCCCAGCGGTACATCACTGGGAACTGGCCTTCAGCTGGACTTTGTGCCACAAGTCATGAACCCGTCTTCTGCAGCTGAATCTAGCATAGCCTAGACCCCAACTTGAAGAATTTATTTCAACATTATGCATCTTAGATTCACACTACCTGAAAAATTATATAGATCTTCTTAAGCTTTTGATAAAAATTGCTATGTAAGAGCTAGACATTACTTTTAGTCAAGTATTTTACCCCCCTTTATCAGTTACGAGTTGCAAATTGCATTTTCTCTATTAAGAAGGTTGCAATATATATTTTTATCACAGAATGAAACAATTTCATTACTCCAAGTCTTTTTCTTAACTTTTTCTTAATCTTGGGAAAAACTTTGCAAGAACTCAGATTTAATTTCATCAGTAACAGATATTCAACTTCAAATAAACCACATTTTCAATTATTTTTATGTTATTAAAAATAGTCTGGATTAAAAGGTAGAAATTAATTCAACTCTTATAAGTAGCGTTGTATTGGCTAAAAAGTGATTCCTTTTTTTTTAGGAATAGGTTTTTAAACTAGTTTAACAAGATTTTACACCAAGTAACGTCAACAACAACTCTTAGTGGTACTGTAATTCTGCTTTAAGCACACTTATAAACTATCTAATGTGTCATGTCCTTTATTTTGTTAAAAATACAGTGTAATAAAGAATAAGCATTTTCTGCGTAGAACAAATTGAGACATGACAAAGAGTTAAGTATTCTATAAATGCTTCTGGCACCCTATAAATCATCAGCTAAAGAAAATGCTGACAAATATCAACATCAATGGAGTATTGATCTACCAAATGCACTTCAGCCTCTCACTAAATAGTTTTCCTTAAGCATACAAATTAAACGGAAGAGAATGGAAAATCAGATCTCTGGCACTACTAACACCTTCAACAGTTTTGCAGGGAGTTTTGTAACTATTCTCTCCTGGTCTTCTACTGTTCTCAGATGAGTTAATTTGAGATGGCAGAGATCTCTGTAACATCACATTTCATGTGCTTTGATATATGAAATATGAAAATAAGCATTTAGTAGCATGCCACTTTGTGTGTATTCAGTGTGTGCTGTAAATTGGATTGGCAATTAAGGACAGTGGAAGATTGTAATACAAAGAAAATTCCATACTAGACTAGTATATTGACTTGCATCATCTGGATTCTAATACAGCTTTTTATCCGTTTGGGTAGCGTGGTTGATATCACTGGGATTCCCTATAGAAGGAGGGCCTCCTGAGAATGGATAATGTTATCAGAACCTTCTACCAGGTGACATTTAAAAAATAACATCCAAAGGCAGTGTCATAAGATATGTCTTTTTTCACCTAATAAATTAGGGCTGGATGTTAAATGCAGAAAATAATATTTTATTAAAATTATCAGGGTGTCCAAAAAGAGGTTATGAGGCAAACAGGTAAGTGTTCTTCTACCCTTTGATATGAGTTGTAAAAATTAATTGCTACTAGGAGGCAGGTTATTTGGATTTATTTTCTCCTATTTCATGGATGCCTTTGTTAATGTAATGATTTAGGGGTGCTCAACTTCTCCTACAATTCATGTCCTTCAATTTTTCATGAAGACAAAACAAACTCAAGCATGTAATCATATAATTCTTGGGAACAGTGGGTTAATGATCAAAATCTTAAAAAGCCCACTTCTTTCCATTACTCTGTTTTTTATTTCAGTGGTATGTTTCTGGTTTTAGCTAAATCAAGGCAACAATGAAACAAGCTCAGTTTGATGTTAATTTCTTGCACCATTTTATGAATAATTCTATAAATGGAGGAAAAGTGGTGAGTCAACTTAAGAGTGGGAAATAGCAATCACCATTTTAACTGCAGATTTTTCATTGAACTAGCCAAATAATCTCCATGCAATAATGACTGGTATCAAAAATGTTTGCATTCCATACTTGAAAATGTAGCCTTTATCATGATTTTATCTTATTAACATACTTTCTGTAAATACATATATGTTTTTGTGTGTATATGCATTTTTTCTGAGTAATAAATGAAACCAGTGCTTTGAAATTCTTTACCCATCAATAGCATGTTCCATCCCAACAATTAGTTATACTGCAAGACTCATGAGTTGTCACCTATCATGACTTTCTCCAAGGTCCCCCCTCCGCTCTGTAGAAACTCTTCCTTCCTACTGCTGCTGAACTGGCAACACTAACTGCAGCCTCTGCAAGAATATGCATGCCACGCCTGGCTGATGTGATGTTGATGATAGCAAACTCAAAACCTTGTGGAAATATGCACCTTCTGGCTAAAACCAGTCTGAATCTGACTGTATAAAAGTGGAACACATTAACATGGGGCTAATGACCTCGGGTACAGAACAACAAAGGTTATTACGTATTCTGAGCCTGAGTGGAAGGAATGACTCATGAGAAATATTGTGTATTACATAAATAGGTTAGCCTTGTTTAAAGGTTGGCAAGTTCCTCCCTCTGGTTCATTTTCATTTATGTTTTACAAGTCGTATTATGTTTTAATTATTGTATTTTGATCACGTAGCTTGTTAGATAATGCATGATCATCTCTCAGATCTCGGCTGAAATGTTAAATGCACACTGAAGCACATGTCTACAGAGCAGTTCCTCAGAATATGCTTTTAAAATTAAACACCAGTGAACAACTTCTTAACAGTCTAAGACTGCAGATCATAATGTTTTTATAAAATGGATTTACACACATAGTGAACCTGTAATCTAGATGGTAACTCTCCCCTTCCCCCCCGCTTTTTTTTTTTTACAGCAAGGGGCTAAAAATGAGCTTATTAAACAGATTATGTTAGTTTATCTTGTGGGTCACTAGTTATTAGCCAGTGACTTTCTAAACAAAGTTATTGTTTAATAAATTATAAAACTTGTAGCTCCCCATCAGCTGAACCAGCTGACTAGACACTTATATTTAGGCAGAAATATTGTAGACAGGAACATATATAATACAAAATCACTTCTGTTCTGAAGTGACAGATTTAGTTGCATACCTCCTGTACTGTGTTCCTGTTGTCTCTATATTTTAGCTTCACATCTGTTGAATTATTTCCCCATAGTTTAATGGCATGTCCAGACGACACGGTCTTTTCTCTAGAGCTCATCAATACGCCTATTAAAAATCCAGGGAGAATTTTCCAAGTTACATGGGAACTGGCCACCTGGCTTAACTGACTATCAAAATTGACTTGAACCCTGCCATGACATTATCTAAAGGAACCTAGAAGCTTATCTCATTTCAGTCTAGGTTGTTCCTCTTCACATCACTGTAGAAATCTGTAGAAGTTTAGGATAGTCCATAGTTACAAATGAGAAAAAATATGGTGGTTTTGACTGTTAGGCAGCAGTGACTAATGCAGCAGTGTGCACAGATTTTAATATCTTAAAACTAAATTTGTTTATGCTGAATTTATTCAAGATTATCACATATTTGTGATTCAAAGATAAGGAAAATAATTTGTCAGAAAGCTTGAGGTAGTTTAGGTAGACCGATATTTGGAAAGAAGTACAACTGTAAGCTAAGAACGGAAAAACCTTGCAAAGGATGTGGCTGTGTAGATGGCCTTTGTCAGATAGGAAGGCAATTTTTTTAAAGTAGCAGTTCTCCAAGAGAAAGACTAATTAGGCAAAGGATTTGTGCAAAGATCCACAATACAGCATTGGCTGCTTTGGTTTTCAGCTGTTATTATAATTAGGATATTAGGTTAGAATAATCAGGACTCTAGTCTGTTACTTACTGTATTCACACATAGTAAGATGATACTAATCTAAAGAACCCCCTTACAATTTAGGTAGAAGATGAGGAAGAAATACTAGAGGAAAAGAAAGGTAATTGAGAGATTATCAAAACTGGGGAATATAAAAATTTAGCAGCACTGATGGCAGCACATCGCTTGCTTGACCACTGTCAAGTGGCACCAAGGTGTAGGTAGATCTGAAGAAAGATAATGTGAAAGCTCATTAATAGAGAACTCCTCCCTCTGTAGCATTCACTGTCTATATAGACAGAAGAGTACAAGACAGGCTCTTTCCTGCATTAAATCTCTGAGTGAATAGGGGCTGCCTTACCTTACCATTTGCTACAATGTTCTTACACTAAAAGAAAGCAACATGAAGTTATGTAGAGGAGATGAAACCAAATTAAAAAAAACCCCAAAACCCCCAAAATGCGACCAAAAACCCCATTCCTGTAACTGCTTCATATCCTCATAAAAAAAAACCCTTAACAATTGCACAAAGCTCTATGTGAAGATTAAGAATCCATCCTGACACCTGCAGATAATCAATTTATGCCCTGAAGCATGATATTGGGTTTATCCTTATTATTTATTTTGGCATGCACAGCTACAAATGTTGTTAGTGTTCATAAAATTAACCCACTTCTTTTTAACATTCAACCAGGGTATTTGACTTGATGGCCTCCTGTGAGGGTGAATTTCACAGGTTGATTATATGCTGCGTAAAGGAGCATTTGCTTTTATTGGTTCTAAATTTACTGCTTTTTAATGGCAGGGAAGAAAACTGAAGAGTAAAAAGCCATTTTATTGGCAAAATCTGTTAGATTACCACAATGAAAACTAACTAGCACATTGTTCTTGTTGCAAAAGGGAAGAAAAGAATCCCAGAGAATCCTAAACATGATGATTTTATCGTATGTGTACGTGGGTAGGAGTGGGGAACGAAGAAGTAACTTCACAAAGCTCCAGGAGAAATATGGAATGACAGGGACATTAAAAAGATCTAAAATACAGCAGAAGGGAAAAATGAAATGATATCTCTGAGTATATTGGATAAAATTAAGACGTTGACCTATGTGGTATATTTTGCGGGAAACTTAGTTAAAAACAGTCCAGGTTCACTTTAAAGGAAAGAATGGGTGACAAAAATGCCAAATGGGATTAGTATAATATTGATCGCAATTACATTAGCAATAGGGCTGAAACAAGATTAAATAGAATTGAGGACTTTACATTATAGTAGAAAAAAATAGGGAAAGTACAAGAAACTTTGAATTAAAATTAATAGAATTAAGTACAAAAAGGAAGTACCTTAAGGCATGTCCAAGCTATGCAATGGCAATAGGCTACTTTCAAAATTCTATGTATGCCTTATATCTACTACAGTGAAAACAGACCAACATGATTAGCAAAAAGAAATACCAAAAAAGGAAAAGAAGTAAGAAAAAAACGCGGGACTTAAGCCAGGGGGGGTTAAATAACTAAAGCTGAAAAATCAAGTTAAGCTGAATAAGATAAGCTGAATAAATCAAGCTCAAACTCTAAAGGCAAGGAAACAAGAAAAGAAAAGGAAAAAAAATTTATGACATAACTGATCATAGAATCATAGAATCATACAATGTTTTGGGTTGGAAGGGACCCCTAGAGGTCATCTAGTCCAACCCCCTTGCAGTGAGCAGGGACACTGCTAACTAGATCAGGTTGCTCAGAGCCCCAGCCAACCTGGCCTTGAATGTTTCCAGGGATGGGGCCTCCACTACCTCTCTGGGCAACCTGTTCCAGTGTTTCACCACCCTCATTGTAAAGAATTTCTTCCCTATATCTAGTCTAAAGCTACCCTGGTTTAGTTTAAAACCATTACCCCTTGTCCTGTCACAGCTGGCCCTACTAAAAAGATTTTCCCCATTTTTCCTATAGGCCCCTTTAGGTATTGAAAGGCCATAATCAGGTCTCCCCACAGCCTTCTCTTCTCCAGGCTGAACAAGCCCAACTCCCTCAGCCTGTCCTCATCATCTTTTTGTCTGATAAATTTTGCCACACATAGCAAAGAGTACCTCGCCAAAATCATGTGAAATCTAACTCTCCCGGCCTGAGGAAGTTTGGCTTACCTCATTTTAGGTAGCTATGGAACGAATTTATCTCTGAACTAGCTGCTTAGAATTTCTGTTTTAATAAATGGGAGAAACAGTTCTTCTAGGATCACCTGGTCTATTTTAGATAGCTACCTTACAATACAGCAAACTGTGCTGCCAAACTGCTTCTTTTTACTTCCCTTACCAAATAACGACTCTGGACAGAGACCAGTGGTAGGCAGACCTCTCATGGCAAATGCAGATGTGATAAATCTCACTCCCAAAGTCATCTCCAGAACTCCTAAATAAATCAGCCAATCGCTTTGGTACATTTGAAAGTATAAGGAAAATAGGATATTAGACAAATACTGTGCCAGGTGGTGACTATATAGAGGACCCTGCACGGTACTTCAACCACAGGATGAGTCATCCATACATTTTATCTTTCATTGTATCTCACCCCCTGCATGGGTAGCAGTGCACTAAAGATAAAGGATAACAGTCTTACATGAATTGCAAACTGCTGTTAACATTGTCCTGGGTAGGCTGAGAGATGAATAAGATCCCTTGGACACCAAAACCAAAACAAAAATGTGCAAAGGTGTTGCAATAGCAACTAATTACCTTCTCAGAAGGACTTATTTCTGTGAGCAAAACTCTATGCTAGCATGGTTATCCACCTTCTGAATGAACCCACAGCAAATACAGAGCTTGGTCATGTAGATATGCTCTAACTAAGCAGAAATAGGTGTCACAACAGAAACGCTTTGTTGCTTGCTGGCACTACAGACTTCCAAACACTAATAGGCCAGAAAAAAAAATAGGGCCAGAGTAGGAATGCTGTGGAAATTACTCTTTGAGAAAACTAGGGGATACTGAGAAGCTGCTCAATAAATTACAAATTTTAGAAGCAGCTTGAAAAAATAAGTGAAAATAGGTAAAGCCATAGAAATGATTGCCATATGGAGAACCTGCACAAAGGTCTGTAAGAGGTCCCAGTGTTCATATCAGTGGCTTGCAAAGGACAGACTTCCACAACAACCTGATAAACAAAGATTCAACAGTCTTTGGTGAGCAATGGTCTATTATGTGACTTCTGTGCCATTAATCCCATAGGAAATACTGATCTACATTTCCATGCACCAGTAGAAATGGTGCAATAGTTCCCCCCTCCAAGAGATCATGCAAGGATAGAAAGGATTGGATGAGATGCTCATATATGGTAATGATAACCACACATATAAGAATCTAACTCTTAATGAGGAGGAGTATGGAAAAATCAGATGGTGTCTGTGCAGGGACATTTGCCTTGTGTATTAGATAAAATATCTACATCTGTAAACATCAGGCTAAATTTGCTGCCTATTCTAGCCAAAACAGAGGTTAAAATCTCTCAACTCTTATGAAAGTCTTCAAACAAAAACTCCTGCGTTTGTTGATAGGCAAAAACAAGAGAGAAAATACACAGCTTGGGTGCTAAGGGAGAACATCACCCCAGTTTTAATGTGGGGATGTACAGTCATTTAATGACATCATAATGCATAATGTAAGGAATAAGGTACCCTCTTAGCTGGGGTGGTGTCCACAGCTATGCACATGACACTCACACTTCTTTCCCTTTCAGCTTTAGGAGGCAATAAATCATCAACCCTGAAATACCTGCAGTGGGAAATGAACATTTACATAACACAGTATTGTCTTACTTTGTGGTCTCCACAAAAGATTCAGGAACACCATGTGGTGGCCTTTATCCAACTTTTACAAGTACTTCAGAGAGAAAAAAGGAGAAAATATGTGTGTTCACAGAAAAAAAGATGATAAAAGAATGAATATTGTTGAAACAAAAATGTGGTTTCTCAAGATGAATATTAACATTTTCTTCAGCTTTCTTTTTGACTTTGAAAAATGTTAGTACCTCAAAGCAGTCTGTAGTATCTATCTATACATAGAGAAAGTGGCTTTATTTTAATTTTTTAAGAAAACTGGTGGAAGTAGTAACAATGTGAAGGCGTCTATGAAAAAACAAAACTTTGTGAAATCCACTAAAACACACTGTTTCTTTAGTGGCATCAGGACTTTATTATCTATTTTATTGATAAGCAGATAAAGTTTTGGGCAACCACCTGGTCTCAAGCAGATCCTTTAAGAATGTAAGGGAATGTGTATTCCATTCTTCAACACTAGCTGATGCTAAAAACCAGCATTAAAAGAAGATAGTTATAGTTGTTCTCATAATTATTAATTTATTTTTTAAGTTCAAATTTTTTCTCCTTACTTATCATTGATTCTAAGTCTTGGTGCATAATGAAGTTTTCCTCATCTTTTCCAGATTCCCTACTGTTATTGTTTTACTGCTGATGTAGCTATGGCAGACAGCATCTCTCTTCTTTGAAGGTTCCCTGCTTCTCTTGCTTTGGTTGGTACAGGAAGAACTATTTAGCAAAGAAAATTCTTCAAGTAATTTTGCCAACTTTGCGCAATCTATTTAAGCTAGGAATAATAATGATTCAGTACCACTTGAAGGCAGATCTTTTACCTCTTTGATTCCTGAATATATTGCAAAGCCTGAGCTGTTTAAATGCATAGAGAATGTTTTTTCTAGCTAAACAAGAACACTTGATATGGTAACTGTGCAGACTAAATAGCTCAATAAAAACCACTTTTAAAATAAAATTTGTGTGTATTAAAACCCCCAATATTTTAGCCTGATTTCTCTACTTATGCAGTAGTAAATCATAGTAAATGGGCAAAATACCAAGACAAATTGAGTAATATTACAGAGTATCAGTACAATACCACACCTGGGTGACTAATATAAACCTGAATGGGTACAGTAGACCAAAATTAAAGACAATATTCTAAGTTTCTGCTGCTTCATTTGGTATTCAAATGGATGTGTTTGAATGCTATTTCTTCAGTGTTAAACTAGACCTTTTACTCCCCTTCTTCTGCCCATCACTGCACACCTCTTTAGGCTGCATATAATGTGGTGGCTTCAGCCTATGTTAGAAAGTTTAATGCTCTGATACACAGTAGTAACACCCCACCCATCTTCATTAGAAATTGCTCTTCCACCTGTCCACTCATAAGGCTTTTCGCTCACTTCTGTATAGGATGGTGACATGAAGACAAAGTTAGAAGGCAACAGGAGAAAAAATGTTCAAGTGATTCGATTTTAAAAACATCACACTGACTGGTTTGGTCAAGTCTGTAAAAGAAAAATGAGCATAACAAAAAAGTTGGGATAGTATTAACTTTCGGGGGAGTGGAAGGCTTTTGCTTTCCTTCTCCGCTTCAATTTCTATCTTTTTCTTTTTTCTTTTCTCATTTTGCCATCAAGGAAGAATGACCAATAATGGAAAAAAAACAATGACTGAAGAAACACCTCCAAAACAAACAGGTACTATTCTTTCATTTTGTCATGTTCTTTTCAGAAAAAAAAAACATTATGAAAGATTTTTTTTGGCAAGCAAAACCTAAACTGAAAAGCTGGCTAACTAATTCTAATATACCTTTACTTTGCCAAATTATTGTGTATATAAGACTTCCAGTCATTTTTTTTTTTTAATTTTTACTAAGAATGTATAGTAATTACTGTTCACTAAAGTTATGGTGCCACGTGATTCTTTTTATGTAATTGTAAACTTTTAAGTTTGTATTTGTAGAATTTTGTCCTTTTAATGATCCTTACTTCTGTTACAACTCTAGCTGTGAAAAACCTGGTAACAGACAGATTAGGTCATCAGAAAAAAAAAACAAAACTGTTTAAATGGTATTGATTTGAGCCTTTGCAATGTCTTTTGGTGTGAAAGAATAATTACATCCTGTTCTTCCAGAAATCATTATATGTAATTCCAGATGCTTTCTTTTCTGAAAATACGAACTAGCAAAGGCTTACTAACTATGCAAGTACTTTTCTCTCCCCCTGTATAAAGGATAAATTTGAGCTTCTGAAATCAGAGGTAAAATAAACTCTGGAAAAAAACACACAGTGTCCCTCAAAACAGCATATGGTTTCTAGTGAAGTTAGCTATAAAGTACTAAGTATATAATGCAAAAAGAGGAAATACCAACTCCCTTTTTGAAGATTCCTGCAGAGTTGTCTCACAGAAGACAGTGTAATAGCTCTTCAGATAAAATAAAAAATATTTTCGTTTGGTTACATTTAAATTGTAACAATGCATTTGCACATTCCATATCTCCTAGATAGCAGTTCCCAACATCAACAATTTTCTTTCCCATCCAAAAGAAAATATTGTATTTTTAGCCCACAGGGTAAATAAATGGGTGGTAGCATGCCACAGAGATAAAACAAATTTAATACAAGTCAATGGTGTATATTGTTTATTTAATTAATTAACATTTTTGACCCACAAATTGAGATCTCCTGAAATGAGACAGTATTGAAAAATATATTAGCATGAACAGCAGGAGTTCCTAACTTGTCAGCTCCGAAGGCCACAAATAGTGATGGACTTTTAGGTGACTTTGGAAATCTACTCATATGATTTAAAAATACATACTAAACATTTTGAACTGTTACTATAAATGTGTCATTGTGTGCCAATATACTTTAAGATATGGTTAGATATATGTTAGAGTGTCATATATAAACAACTTTGAAGATGTTAAAAATGTAGATGTGGATTTCTTTAAAATAATAAGAGGGATTGATTAAAAAACTCCTTTTTATTACACGGAGAAAATATTAGAATAATATATTAAAAGTGAAAACAAGCTTTATATTTTCCCCTTATTAGAAAACAAAACCACAGTCATCTTTACTGCAACACCTATAGGCAGAACATATGAATATGCTGTTAGTGAACTGTGTAAAATTAAAATTGCACTTTTTTTCTGTGTAAATTGCATTCCTTCCTGCAATAAATCATCAGCACAGCACCAATTTAATTTCCTTTCTGAGTACAACCTAATGGGAAAATTGAAGACTAAAAAGAATGGTCTGAGGTTCCCCTCCCCCTTCAGGAATCGGATGAATGCACATTTGCAAAACAAAAGCTGCAGACAGCTTAATTATATACTTAAGAGGCAGCAGGTAGGAGGTGCAAGTACAATGGACCAAATTCTGTCCCCAAGTTGCCCAGTTCCCTAATAGGGATGGCTCTAAATCTGGAAAATGGTGTACCAGAAGGTAGGTATTGCTTCCAGTGAGGTTTTGGGAGGTGAGGAAGCAGCCTCTTTGCATGGGTTTGTTACAGGTTCCTGACATACCTGGCTGCAGCCCATTCAAAATACTAAATAAGAAACTTAGTAAGCCATTAATTTTGCAGTGCATAATACAAATCAACTTAGAGATGGATTTAATTGCGCATTCATTTCAAGCTAAATAATCTTACGTTAAATAATTAATGAATCAAGCCATTTAAATAGACAGAATGAAATCACGTCGTTAAATTGTAACTTCTGTATTTAATTTAATAGGATATTCTGACAAAACCAATTTAAAATAAATATATATCACTCACCTTTGCCAGCTGAATTACTTTCTTGGAATTAATTTAGTTATATGTTCATGAATTCACCATAATTTCCCTCACTTTTTTTATTTAACTTTACAAATGATTTAACATTGCAAAGAAAGAGGTTGATGAACCAATACAAGAGATCAGGTAGTTGGGTCTAGATGATTTACTACTAAGTCCTTATAAAGTGCTGGAAGAAGTAAAGATGAACTGTAGTGGTTCCCAAAGCAAAAATAACTTTTATGAAGGTGAACATGAGTCATAGGATTTGGAAGAGAAGCAAACAGACTTATGTGCCCCCACCTACTGCAAGTAATTTAACCAATTTTCAACACTTAGTACAACATTTCTGCAAGCATATTTTTAGAGGATTTTCTCCTGAGACACCTGTCTAAGCTTTCCCTGTTGCAAAGCTGAACTAGAATCATTAAGCTGCTGTAACATTCTTCTTACAGAAAATGTGTCAGGAAAAGGAACATTTAACCTTTAAGGAAAACCTGCCTTTACAAGAGCACAAGGATTTCTTACAGGAGGATATGAGGTACCATGACAGTGGACCAAGAAAGGCAAAGTGAGCAACCTTATTTTCCTTCATATCTAGATAAAAGGTTAACTGTTGTAAACTAAATAGAAGACTCGGTCGCTAAATTCTAGTCAGAATATTTATTCAATATAAATTGAGTATAGGTCAAGCACCCTGGCTTAATATCCTGGAGTAAATAATTCAAGCCCAAGAAAAGACACAAACAGGCAACAAACAGCAACGTGAGTTCAACCACTTTATACGCACAAGCATCAAAAGCCATGAAGAGTGCATTGCTGTTGAAAACAGGACCAGTCTTTTCTCTGGTTAATATAGTGAAAATACAGCCAGGGTTGTCTGAGAAGAAAGAGTCTATCAAAAAGCCCTTGGAATATGAGTATGTGTCCCATTCTAAGGAGATGCGGATACATTTCAGGTACCTTCGGCCCTGCTTCTAGTTTCCTTTTAATGTTTCTACTCATATACAAGATTACAAATAAATAGTAAAGGAGGAGAGAGAATATTACACATATTTTCTCATTTTGCTATTTTACTAGTCTTCTTTTATAGCAAAATAATTTCACTAGTAATTTCACTAGTCCTCCTACATAGTCATTCCTTTTTTTTCCTAAATGAGGGGTGATTAAATAGGAAACCATAAGTGGAATCACATTGCTCTTCTGCATTAGCTGACAAGAACTATGACATAGATGTCATGAGATCATTATATATGGGCAAAATGACTGGATTACTTTTGTGCTTCTTTCACTTTTTTGAGGAAAAGAGTCCATATTTCTCTCTGGGCTAGAAACTTGTTGTGATAAATAGAAATTATTTGCTAAAATATTTGAGAAGCTGTCATAGATAAGGCAGAATAAATGACAATCTGTATCAGATCTGGACACTGGGGTTTATTTAAGAACCAACAAGATTAGTGATTTTACCCTTCTTGATTATGCCACACACTCACTCCCTTGCTCCCTTGTTGTCCTTTATATTGTTTTATCGGATACAGTAGTGTAGCAAACTGACTTTTGGCTATCAGGCACATTTTGTTTCTTATGCATAAGATAGACAATTGTGTACTTAAGCTTGCTTAAGCTTTAGAGTTACTTATGCCCACTCCTTATGTCTAGGAATACCCAGGAATCTATCTAGGAATAACCTGGAGCTGAAACGCATAAGGTATAAGTTAAGACATCGTACCATAACTAATTTACACCTTACAGTTCCTTCACATGTAATTTGCACCCATTTAGACTTCAGCTGAGTGATTATAGGTGTCCTGTGTGGAAACGTAACTAGGCTTGTTGCCACAAGAAATCTGGATCATTAAAAAAACTAGACATTGCAGAGTCTGCAAACTGATACAAAAGTGATCTCAGCTTTGCAATTAATATGGATGAGGATGGGTTATGTTCAAGAATCATGCCAACTTTTCGTAAGTTAACAAGATTAATTGGCTAACGCGTACCACGTGACTGTGGAATATGCCTTACATAATTATTCCATAAAATTAACCAAAGATAGGTTGTATTGTCTTATTTATTTTACCTTGATGTTTTTTGCACATTAAGACAATCCCACCATGTTTATGTATAGCACTGGAGATTCTTATAAGAGGTCATAGGTGATACACAGTCAATTATTCTGACTTTGGAAACAGCAAGAGGGCTAAAGCCTGAAAAACTGGCAGATTTAGGGGTTTTGCTGGCATCAGAGGCTGATAACACAACTTGGAGAAGTTATTGTGTACTGCGGCTACTCTGTCTCTAGTCATACAGAGTTTAACACAACTGTGCCTAACGCTCAATTTCTGGATCTATACCTCAAAACCTAACTAGGTTTTTCCATCAACTATTCTGCCTACTTAATCAGATTGTTTTACATAGATAACAGGATCACACTCCTAAACAGAAAAATAAACACACATTTTCCTCAACACTTCGTCACCTGTGCAATATAACTTCATTCCATTCACATATTTGCTTTTGCATATCTACATTCTGACGGAAATAGACCTCTTCTTGTAAAATTCCAGAAATCTTTCTTTCGTCTTCAGGAAAGAAATACATGACTGTTGGTATGATAATGACTTCTCTCAATGTGGTTGCATAAGTAACAAAGTACTGAATGGGGAAACAATGTACTTTTCTTACTAATTGTTGCTCACCAATCCTCTTTATGTTCATTGCTGTATCCTCATTGCATCCACCACCTGCTGCCAAGAGAGTTTTCTTTTAGTCTACCAGGCTATATAAAGTTATACAACTGTTTGCTTGTTTGATTGCTTTCTTTGCACACTATTGAAGGGAATGATACTATTGTCCTGACGAATAATTTGGTTAATTACCTTGCATTTCTGCAATTTAGATTACTTAATAGTAAAGAAAAGGAAGGAAATTGCACCTCTTTCTATGCACTCTTGCCTTAAAATCTTCAGAATATGCTCGAATGAATGATATCTACACACCAGACTTTTTTTTTTTTTAAACTAAAGAAGGCCACCTTCGTTCAGCAAACAAATGTTTAATGATTTTACCAAAGGGGACCTCTAAATCATTTACCAGAAAGAAAGGGAATACATTAAAAGAACATTAAGGTTCTGTCAGAAAACAAAGATATGGAAAGCTATTGTTAACAGGTGAAATGTGCTGTGTATCTGCTGCTTCTTGGGTATAATAAAGAAATAATAGTATTGTAATCAAGAGAGGGTTTCAAAGAAATCTTCTATTGCAATGTTGGAGGTATTGACAGCATTATTTTCTGCTATTCAGATGTAAGATTCATAGTCACAAAGAGTCATAGAAAGCGAAGCATTGTTGAAGTTTGGTCGTCTCGATTTACAGTGCAGAAACAAGCTCTTATCATTTTGGAATTTCCACCCAAGTTTTTCCTTGTTTTTCCCTAACCATCCTTAATGTTTCAATGCTTTGGTTGGAAAAATGCAAAAACCACTTTATACTAATATAAAATATGCTTCTATTTCATATTAACTATTGTGAATAGTTTCTATCAGGAATGAATGTACAAAATAATTATTTTTTTCCAAAACCAACACCTTTAGAACATTCCTCTATATCATAATGAACTGTTTCTTAGAAGAAAAAAAAAAAGTATATCCCCTTGTAACCAACTCAGAGACACAGACATGAATTCAGAAAAATAGTAGGTATAAAACTGCTGTATGTTATATCCCAAGTCTAGCATGACATTAGTGAAATCCATTCTCTATATACTTCTGTATTTATTTTTTTAAATTCCATTTGTCTTTTTAATTTTTTCTTTATTCTTGAAGTAAATGTTCTTCAGTTACCTATGTGTGTTACATATTCTCTGTAAAAAAAGACCAGTCTTCTCTGTCTAGTCATCAGTTGAGCATACATTAAAATTATAGATAGGACAAAATATTGTCCTGAGAAGAACTTTGGAAAGAATCTATTCTTCATCAGATAACCTAACTCATAAAAACAGTTCTTAACAGTACAAAATAATTTTCTGTCATTTTTCTTATTAAAACAAGACAATATTTCAATTGTTTTTCTACTTTAAATGTATTTTAGAAAAGCAAAACACTGTAAATTATGTAATCTGTATCTGTAATTGTCATATATTGCATCTTCCCTGAATTGAGTGTAATGACATCTGAACTAGGTTTAAAATGGTAGCAATGCATGTTCAGGACATGATCTATAGAAAGAAACAAGAGCTGAATCTATTTTACCTTAATCACAACTGCTTTGGTATTCCTTAAGCAGAGAGATCATTGCTCAGATATCTCCATTAGTTTAATGCTTTCATTTTTTTAAACACAAAGATACCACCCCTGGGTTTGGAAGTCCCTGAGCTATGAACCCTTGGAGGCTGGGACAACAGAAGGGAGGAATACTGCTATAAGCTTGTCCTATTCTGCTTTTTCCTAGACTTGTGCTATCAGCCCCTGCTGGAGATGCTGGCCTAAATGGATATTTAGTCTGATTTAGCGCAGCCATTCTTACTTTTTTTTTTCTTCCTAGATTTTCATAACCCTGCTGGCAACTCCACCTGTGCATCCTCACTTCTTGTTTTAATCTGTATAAGAAACAACTTGGACCAGCTGTCTCTGGAGCCTGGACTGGTAGAAACTCATCTAGTGGCACACAGCAAAATACCTTTTTCTTGGCAGAAAAGATGTCCCAAATAGAAGGATGAAGCCAGATAGTGTACTTGTAGACTTAGGTCTTCTCTTTAAGAATTGTATTTATCTGCTTAAATTTCTGTGGTTTTTACTAGATGACACACAATTCCACATTAAATCTACAGTTTTCTCATTATAATGTGTCTCAGGATTTGGCAGTTTGTGCAAGTTTGTATAGTAAATGATACCGCAAGTAGTTACTATTTTTACTTTGCTTGCACTGTCTTTTGATACCCTGACATTTGCTCTCTTCAAATACATGAACTATAAGCCTGTCTTGCCACTGTGCTACTTCAGCTTATACCAGTGAAAATTAAGTTTGATACCTATAATGCACTTGAGAAGTGCTTTCCTTTTTACCATCTTCCTATGTATTATCTTTTCATAAGTATCACAGAACTCCTATTTTCCAAACACCGGTGAGTTGCTTTTTGTGTCCTTTGCATGATTTCTTGCTCAGTTTTGATGTTCTCCAGCCATTCATAGTTTCACAGCTCAAGAAGAGCCCCAAAGGAAAGCATATATTTCTGATTTCATTCTGATCTCACATTAGCCAAATTCATACATGGAAAGTAGTGTAAATAGGGGGGGCACAAAAGGGGGAGGAGGAAGCACCATAAATTTTCAGCTTATCAGTCAATCTTCTATCTATTTCTGTAATACTATATGACAATGGCATATGGTGTATTTGAATATGAAACATTTCTGATCTCAGAATGAGGCATGTAATTCCTTTATGTTTACTGCTTCAGTAGTAGTACTGTAGTTATAGGTAGTTGACAATTTCCTATCAATCAAAAATTCTGTTTTGTTTGTCTATTTGAGAAGCACATAAATTTCAACAAGAAATACCACTAGGAAAGAGTTTTCAATACTAGGCTGAAATTTCTGGTTGTATCTGTAAAAAGAAATATTCCTGGAGAATGGAGGTTCTCCATCCTTTTTCTTTTCTTCTCCTGATTTGTTGGTAGATTTTTGTTTATTTTGAGGAATGGGTCACTGAAAAATTACGAATATCCTTATCTCATCCCACTGTGAACTAGAAATGTCAGTATTCTCTTATGTTTCATGGGATATGAAAACTAATTCTTAGGAAGCTATCAAATTCCAATTGCAGAATTGTTTATTGTTGGGACAAGATGTTGTAAAGAATGGCACAAAAAGACTCCAGGACTGAAGATAACTTTTTCCTCAAAAAATTTCATACAAAAGTAATTACAGTATAATTAGTTAGATAAATTAATGGATGTTTAATTATTATTACATCTAAAGCTGGGTTACAGTAAATGGTTTTGGTTAAAAAGGAAACATTCAGCTAATTGGGCTTCAGAGAATCCAGAAAGAAATGTACTAGTGGGCACTGATAATCCTCAGTATCTTGAATAAATATGATTGTATTGTTGATACCACTTTTTTTTTATATAAACCGCAACCTTAAATAATTAACATTCACATTTAGTCACCTTAGTTTTTCCTCAGTTTGTCATGAGTGAACAAGAACACAGAATTTCGCAAATTCAAAATGTTTTAGCACAAGATAAAACTTGCTTCAAATATTATCGCAAGTTCTTGGGTTTTGTTGCTTGTTGTACAGTAAGGAATTAGGTGAAACCACCAGAGTACATTCATAATAAATGTCTTTTGTGGTCTTGCACCACACTCGGGTGTAAAAAAAGCCCCATTGCTGTTTTCTTTGCTCCACCGCATACAAATTTCTCTTGATTATTCCTTGCATTTACTGATTAAAAGATATCATGGCAGAACATGTGATCAGGAAGTAAACAGCAAATGATTAATTTAGACAGATGTAGGCCTAACCTATTCATTTTATACCTGTAAAGACCATCTTTAGCAATTTTAAATCTCAGTATTTGTATCACTGATATGATTAAAAAAAACCCCAAACCCTGCAGTATTTTGAACACACTTGCACAAAGAGTGTGAGAAGCACCACCTTGAATTGCAAAGTATTTGTTCCAAACACAAATACCAGATTGGAGTTGCAACCCAGTATTTATCTTTTGAAAATACAGTTTTTAAAAGGCAGACATTATTATGACAAGCATATATACTTCAGCAGTAAATTTAGACCCCAATTCATAAAGATATTTGAGCATTCAAAGACTGCAAAGTGATTTTAATCTGTTCAGCAAGAACTACGCAAGTGTTTAAAACTATTCATGTGTTTAACTATCTTGTTTAATTAGAGCATACACTGTAAACATAAAATACTGATAATTTGGGTGAGTAATTGTTTAGAATTTTTTGAAGACCATCAGATATTTTTAACCAGCTATCTAGCTTTTGCCGTGTCAAATAAAAAGTAACTGGATTACAAAATTTATTGTAACTTACTCTAACACTATCAGAAAACATGTATTGTGTCTCCAAGATCCTTTAGGGTCATTAAACCATTTTGAGAAATGTCACAAGAAGCACAGAATATAACTGATCCACAAGGTAATTTGAGTGCTGCTCACTGGCTTCAGTACATGGACATTCAGGGAGGGCAAAATTGAAAGATAATTTGAATACCAATATTTGTAGAAATATTATTAGGAAAGTCATCTCCTGGGAATGGTACCTGTAAAGAGCTATTTCAGTAAAACAACAGAAAGCAATAACATCTCATTCACTCTTATGGTAACCTTCACAAGGAGAAAGATGAAGAGAAGTATGTGACTTTATCAGAGGTCCTGAAAAATAAAACAATATTTTTATTCGAATTGTCTCTAGTGGTGGATGAAGACTGATGAAAAATAGGAAAGGCAGGAAATATATGTGTCAAAAAAATTATCTGGCTAAAGTCCTGAGTTGCAAATGTATAGAGAGATGCTAGGCAGCTAGAGGTGACTTGTGAAGCCCCCAAGAAATAGGGTGATTTGTGACAGCAGATTTAAAGCTGATGTGATTGATTTAAAAATAATTGTGATGGTAGATTTAAAACTGACGTGAGTGATCTGAAAATAATTAGGTGGATGGTCATAATCAAATGATCTGTATGACTGCTGTAATCAGAAGACCGTAGCTATCAGCCTTAGCTTCTTCATCCATTTTGTATCAGAGTAAATCCATGTTTGAAGGATTTACAACCTTATGATGGCTTCAGAGCACTGTCCAAATATAAATAAAGAAATATAATCAGCAACATTATATTATCTTTAAATGGTTTATTTTGTATTCAGTTGCAGGACAAAGTCAGGTTTTGCCTATGCACACTGCTGCCATTGCTTCAGATGGAAATTCCACCTGATTACAAATTCAGGCCTTTCACTCCTTACAGGAAAATAATTAAAAATCTGCAATAATATTTTCACCCAAATATCTATGTTAAAAGGACTGTGATACAACATTATTCACAAACCAGCTATTGAAAAAGTTCTTCTTGGCTTCAGTCTCTGTGGGGATTTTTGCAGTACACACAAATCCTTCTTCTTTCCCACACCATGGCTAAAAAACTGACTTAAATTTAAAATATCTTGGACTAATCTAAATTCTAATAACTCCAATCTCTTCTGTTTTCTGATTCTATGTACTACCATAGCAACAAGTAGTTCTTTTATGAAGCAGAAAAATTATTTCACTGAAGCAGTAGTGTACATATAAGTGCCTGGCAGTAAGTACATTTGTGCAAATGACCACATGCATTATATCCCCAACAGATATTGTTCATTACTAGCTGAAGAGAAACACTGCAATTGATATTTTGCTTTTCAATCTTTCTGTAAATGATTTCCAAATGACACCACCATGCAGTGACCCACCTCTGCTACTGACCAACCTCAGCAGCTATGAGGGACAGCAGAGCAGTCCCAGGACTGGAAGAAGATCACATGTTAGACCTTTTCTCCAGACCATCTACCAACAGTGTGGTGGAGAGGTGGGTGTGTTGTACTGCCATGTGTGTGTTGTGTGTGATTACTCCCTGCTGCTCCACTACAGCTGTGGATACTAACATCACCAGAGAAACCACAGGAGTGTAATGCATAGTAAAGTGCATAATATTGGCAAAGTAATGCAGCACTGCAATATGGCTCACAGATATGACAGTGATCCACCTCCTGTCTTAAAGGAGATACTATTTGTGTCAACAGCAATGAAACCAAGCAAATGTGCATGAAGCAATACACATGAAACAAAACACTGTGTGGTGGTCAGAGAAATTCTGCCCCCTCAATCCCACTGTGTCTCATTCTGGCTGTGTGTAATGCAGAAATGTGCCTAATTTAAGGCCATCTGACAAATTAAAGCAGCCACAGTAGTGTTAGGTTCTTTCTACCAGAAAAAAAGATGTTGCACAACATAACCCAAGGCACTTGTGACTGCTTTGGTTCTGCCGAGCTCCTTCCTCAATCTCTTCCATAGTGAGAGTGAATGGAGAACTTAACTGACCTCCTCATATCAGCAAAGATTTCCAATGCAAAGGATTTCCCTCTTCACTTTGAAGAACAAGCACCCCTGTCAGACTGACATCTTTCCCATTAGTTAAAGCTCTTGGAGACTGGGAGAAATAGAGGTCATTGTCCACTGCTTAGCTACTTCAGCTGATGATAGGCAATATAATTACACATGAAAAAAAAAGAGCTTTTCAAACACCGTACTATGTAGTAGTCACAACAGTGAAAAATTTGGGGATGGAACTGAGCAACAAGAAATTTTTCTCCCTTCAAATGTTTCAAATATTTGAAGGCATAAAGGTTTCAAAGATCTTCCTCTTGCGCAGCAGGGCAGCTCTAAGGCTTTGTACCATGACCAAACCACTTTCTTTGTGTAGCAAACTGTGGAGTGTGAGCATAAAGTTATTTCTTTAGTAATTGACAAAAACATGGCTGAATTTCTTTTCCATTGTGGGCCAAGACCATCAAAACTGTCATATTCTAATGGGGAAAAAAAAAAGGAAATTATTTCTTCAAAATCGACCTTCTCTGTTCAGAAAAGTCAAAAGCATTTTCACTGGAATTTTTATCTAGCTCTGGTTTCCAGTACTACATTTTTGTTTATAAAATATGATTTCAAAGTGTGTGGTAGTATGGTCTTTATATTAGCAGGTTTGAGTTTTAATTCTCCAGGCTTGTCAAGGGGGCTGATTTAGTTTTTAATTTCCTACAGTTCTATGTGAGTGAGTCTCATTAAATGGAATAGCTTTTTGGCATGCAAATCATACAGAACAGATCTGCTAGTTTTGGTGGACTATTCTAGCTTAGCTTAAGTTGAATACATGACCATGCTTGCTAAACACTATTGTCTGTGCAATGAGGGCAAATGTTAATTTTGCATGTCTTTTGTTGCAGTTTTTTTTTTTTTTTTTTAAATGAGGGCAAATGTTAATTTTGCATGTCTTTTGTTGCAGTTTTTTTTTTTTTTCTGAAATGTCACCTCATCTGTCATTTTGACCAATTTACAATATGCTTATCACTCTCTGCTTGTTTTTGCATAGCAATAATATAAATAATCCCCATCTGATATCTCTGAGCTAAAAACCTAAGCTCTTAAAATTACTCCCATCATGACATCTCAGAAGGTCTTGGCCAAACTTACAGTAACATCAGGGAATATTATTGGTCCTGAAATGTCACCTCATCTGTCATTTTGACCAATTTACAATATGCTTATCACTCTCTGCTTGTTTTTGCATAGCAATAATATAAATAATCCCCATCTGATATCTCTGAGCTAAAAACCTAAGCTCTTAAAATTACTCCCATCATGACATCTCAGAAGGTCTTGGCCAAACTTACAGTAACATCAGGGAATATTATTGGTCAGAACATTTTTTTTTTTCTTTCAGAGTTTTGATTTTCTTTAAAAATGAGATCTAGTTCAACAAAACCTGCAGCATATCACTGTTAATATGCAAATACAGGGTGTGAGTTTCTTCCCCAGAATTTAGTCTGAAAGAGACAGTGAGCTGTAAAAATGGTGGAGTAGATAAGTTTGCCACAATAAATCATTTCTATCCCAAAGCTAGACAGTTTGGGAGGACCTTTGCACTTATCAGTGAAAGGGGATATCAATCACTTAACCTGATGAGAGGCAAGGCTCACTGTTGGTTTAGTATGCCTTCCTATTCCTTGTGTGCACACTCCTGAGGTGAAAAGGTACAGCCATACATCTGCAGCTGCTGCATGCTCAAAGTTCTGCCCTTTGAAGAAGTCCTGAAAAGGGTCATCTTATGAAGGGTTTGATCATACAGAGCTTTACTTCATTTTATAGAACTTCTCTTACTTAGAGGTCGTATCAAATAAGATTAAAAAAAACCCAGCAAACAAGAAGAAATCTGAAATGTCTTGAGGTTATTATCCCTTGTGATATCTTATTGCCTCATCCACAATTATGGTGATCAAGTTACACTCTGCAAGTGAAAGATAAGTTTTCTTTTACTATTGTTTAAATCATTTTGGGAGGCCTTTATGATTATAACACAAAATGACTGATCTGTGTGACAGCTCCTGAAACCTTGAGACTTGGTGGGACTTGCTTTGTAATATTCAGAGTACTATTTCATGATCCTGTACTCACCAAACTGTCAATCATTGGGAGCAATATGTAATTATTTATTGCTTAAGACAAAAGAATGGGTTTTAAACTCAAGGTAACATAAAACATGTAAAAGTAATTTCTAGGGGTATAATATTTTAAATAGAGATGCTGCCTCAGGTGCAGAGTTCAACTGTAAAATAAGTAAAAGATAATCATAAAGACAAAGTAAAAGCAAAACTAAGTACCATGGCACTGCCTGACAAAGATACGAAAATATTGCGTAATTGCAAATCCATAATTAACAAGAGACTGTGTCATGTCATAATTCTGGAGTCTATACTTTAAATCAGATGACACATCTGATAGAAACTTTGGAGAGCTTAGCTGTGAATCATCCTTAAATATCACAAAAGAATATGTTTAATATCACTACAAGCAGAGTGTCATGAGGTGAACAAAGCAAAGCAGAGTGCATTTATCACTTTTCCCATAGGAACAAGAGTAAGGTAGGAAGTTGACATTGCACTGCTTTTTTACTGTAGATGATACAACTCTTTCTGTCACTCTAGTGCTGGAAATGAGACATGAATTATTCCAGCAAAACATCTGTGTGAAGTTGGGATGTGGTTTTTGCATATCTGTGTGCTTTCTGCTCTGACACTGGCCCTGACCCTGCCATAGGAGGCATTTTGTTATGGGCCAGAGCTGAGGAGGAATTTCAAGAGACAGCAGTGCACAGTATCCCACCTCTCCTGTGGCAATGTTAGTGCCCACAGAAGTCCATTACAAGTCATAAAAGTTCAAAGAAGCCTTGATGGTGTTCAAAAAAGAGGTTTAAGTGTGTTTACCCAGAGCTGGAGCTGGCTATAGAAAGTGTAATTGTGCTTACCTCACCTTCAATCTAAACAAAATGTTGACAAGCAAAGAAAGATTATCCAGGTTTCATTTTGCAATAAGAAAAAATATTTTAGGCAGAACACAACTTTTTGCAAGTCATTTCCAGTTGGCCATTTTGGGTACCATTTGTCTCACTTAATTTTAATTGGTAAAGTTCAGGCATAAATCAGCTGAGGCTCATTCCACAGCCCATAGAGAGAGCAAAGCCCACTGTGAGGGTGCTGTTTACTTGAACAATGTAGATCTCTGCATTAGGATGAGATGAAGTGTACTCTAGACACCACTGACTGGGTCTCAGTGCTGCAAAAGGGCTTTGGGTGACTTGATAAAATGCAAAGAACTGCAATCCAAACATCTTCATTCAATAAGATGAATGACACTCTCAGCATCTGGTTATCATATAGGTGGAGGGAGGGGGGGACAGGAGCAATCTCTGATTTACTCCAAGACCTTTTTGCAGTTGTATTTTGTTGCTTTCTGCAGTACTTCTGTCCTTTCCCTCCTTGTTTGGTTCAATATGAGTGCAAGGCTCTGGCCCCTTGCTTTGCTCTCATAGTGCTGTGCTTGCCTTTCAGCCTCTCACGCTCTCTTGAGCCATATGTCCAGCTCTTGAATTTATGGCCTCAGTCATTTTTCTGTTTATTGTTCACCCTCCCATAGCACAGACTCCACTATGTCAGTGGAGTAAAAATCCGTTTCTACAATAATATGTTGACCCCTTAACATACAACCTCTTACACTACTAGGCATGATTAGGTATTCAGAATAAACTGACACTTTCAAGCACTGTCTTCCAGGAATAACAACACTAAGGTCTACAAAAATTTCTCACCTAGCAGTTAAGCTCTGTTCTCATTGTTTGTAAGCCACCACCTACAAAAAGAAATACTAACTTGGATGAACCTCCTAATTCACAAATAGCAAGCTTAGCCATGAAAGACTGAATGCTGAAAGTATTTTAGAGGCAAAATTAATGTATTCAGCTGGTGCTGAGGTGTGCCAAAGAAGACACCCTCATGTTCAATTCAACATACAATTAAGCGAAAAAAACAAGGCATCTTCAAGGTGTGGACAATGTCCTTTCTTTCTAACCTTTTGCTTCCCTCCATTAGCTAGGAAAAGAGTGGCTCTCAGAACCTGCTGATATGAATACACAG
Source organism: Egretta garzetta (assembly GCF_000687185.1). Taxonomy (NCBI): domain Eukaryota; kingdom Metazoa; phylum Chordata; class Aves; order Pelecaniformes; family Ardeidae; genus Egretta; species Egretta garzetta. Next base: position 1,368,428 of record NW_009259685.1, read on the forward strand.
GTAAAAGTGTTGCTTGAAGTTGGCCACGGATAAATAGGTTTTGTGAGGAGCATTTCACATTTGTGTCTCTTGTATTGCCCAGAAAGATGCAAACTCCCCAGTGTTTTGTCTGGAAAAAAACCCCAACCAACCTTTATTTTTTTTCTTTTTGTAATTAATTTTAATCTTTTTCATTTCATAAGGTTGTGGTTTGTTTGTTTTTTGTCTTAATGGAGCAGTCCATAAGGGAAAGTAAAAAAAAAAAGTAATAATTATACCATACCAGTTAATACCTAACCCCACAAGATCTGGAGCTACTTACATACCAATGTTTTATTGAGTCTTATAAATGCTAGGTTTCCTTGCTTTCCTTTCTCTTACTTTCTTCTTCTCTTTTCTGCCTCAGTCCTACTTCTACTTGAATTATAGTGGCTGAGGGATATAGCCTTATGAGAAGGGAGTAGTGATAAAGAAAGAATTGTGAACTGTGTTTGAAGGCTATGAAAAAACACAGCCAAACCATTCTTCCTGACTGAAAGGCATTATGAGTTTATGATCTTTTCTTTTACAGAGAAGAATTTGTAAACTGTCCTCTTTTTCATCAAAGCCACAGCTGATGTCAACAGAAACTATGTTAAAAAGGATTAGCCTCTCTAGTCATCGAATCTTCAGTAAATAATTCAAATAAATAATTTTGAAATCAGAAGTCACTAAAACTATTCACCTGCCTATAGTCTTCTTTTCTTCTGATTTGGGAAGTGAGGCAGCATATCTAAGTTAAAATGTGTTATATCTATTCTGCTATTATAAATCAGAGAGATTTAAGAAAACCGCATGATTACAGAAGTACACAGAAGTTCTTGGCATATTAATGAATACCTCTTTATTATCTTCACTGAATGTCTATTTTCAAACTTACAGTTTCTTGAAACAATGTGAAAAACCCAGCTACTGTCCTGAAAGCTCCACATGTCTCTGCATCCAAATACAGATTCACTTCCTTCCATTTTTGCCTAACAGACTCCTCCACCCTTCTCCTTCTGCCTTTCTTTCATAAAAATATAGCAAAGAATAAAAAACTGTTTTAATCTAAAATAATATTTTTAATCAACATTTGAACTCTTTCTGAAATGCAGAAAAACACCTCCAAAGTTTACCAAAAATCCCTTTGCGACTGTAAGTGATAACCAGCTTTCACTGACAAGCTCTAAACTGATTCTTGCTCACTCTACTTGGAGGTGGCAGTGAGGCCACACTGCTCTAAGTAGAGCCCTCTGAAAGATGGTTTATTTCACGAGGAGTCCCTCTAAACAAAATGGAAGTTTTGATATTGATTCATGATGTTGCCCAGAAGGACTATAGCAGTGGCTGATATCTGTACAGATACAAAATGGAAAAAAAAAGTGGCCTGGGACAATACGTCCAAAAAAGGAGAAGCTATTCCTCAGTATAATTGACTTTATATGAATTTTTCTTGTAGAAAGAGAAGAATTCCCTAGAAATACTTCACAATTACTCCTCTTGAGCTTTCTGTGTTTGGAAAGGGATTTTGAAGCTGGAGAGAACAGGTAGAAGAAAAGAATAGAAGAAAGCAATGAAGATTGGGTGGAAATGGAGGAAGCAGAAAAGATGCATGTTTGGAAAGGAATAACAATTTTTCATTAAGTAAGAAGAGGCTAATAGTTTATGAGCAGGGTGAAGGCTGGTGAGGAACAGAGGGTAAGCAGGGACTATAGAGTTTTTCTTGCAGCCTGGGGAAACACTTGTTTACTCTGCATCAAACACATGCTGTCTGCAAGCTGCCAGACTTTCACCCATCATATATTCCCAGGATGTAGGTTCTTCCTTGTAGAGGAGGTCCTCCTCAAACAGTCACCAAAATGATCATTCCTGGCAGATGTGGGCTGTTCCTGAGATGCCTCCATTCACTTGGAAGGAGCAATGGCAGCACTCCTGAGTGCGTGACACAGCAGTGGCTCGCCATCAGCTCGTGTGGCTGTTACCCACACCAGTGGTGCCAGGGACAAGGCAGCAGAGTCATGCCAGAGCCCCATTAGCTGTAGAGAATGCAGTGAGGAGTTCCTTGAGTTTGACATTACCAAGTCACAGCTGGTGGTTTAGTGGTCTGAATGCCAGCCTGAAACTGAGCCCCTGGGAGCCCTGGTCGTTGCCCACTAGTGAACTATTCCTGCAGCTCCCACTTCTCTCAGCTCACAGAAAGGACTGTGTGTCAGCTACTGAAGATTTCAGCCTGTGGGGAAACTTTAAAAATTTTTAGTAGGGTGAAGGAAGCAGTAAAAATAGCAAAAGCATCCCTCTAACATCCTACACTTTTATATCTATCTAAATCAGTGGTTCCTGTGCACACATGCAACACATTCTGTAATCCTAATGAGCAATTAAATACACCACAGAAGAGACAATAAACATCAACACAGTCCTGTTTATAGTTGCCATGCAATATAACATAAAACTAAAATTAATTCTGCCACATCTCCATTTTTTTCTCTAAAGATTGGTTAACAGGTTGCAGTAAAAAGCCCAACATTCTGGTGTTTGCTGACTACAGTCAGCTGAAAAGTTTTGGATTACCTCTCCTCCAATTAAAGGCAAAATAAAATGAAATATGAAAAAAAAACATCACTCTTTCAGATTAAAGTAACACTCAGTTGTCAAAGGCAAATAATTTAAAATTCATTTAGGATAAGCAGAGATTCTGCTGTGAGGCTATGGCTGTCTGCAGGGGAAAAAAGCAACAAATATTTTAAAAAGTCAGTCTGGCACATTACTTCATCTGTAAGAATCTTATTATGTTTATATTAAATATTGCTTGATTCTCCCCTTACGTCAATCAAAGGTCAACCCAAAGCAAGTTTTCCTCTTGCTTCAAGATAACGAAGTTTCAATGGCTTGCCTGACTTATCAACCTAAAGAGCTCTGCTTTCAGGCCAGAAAAAAAAGAGAGTCTTCACTATTTTGTAAGTATAAAAATCTATTTCAGAACACCAGAATTTAAATATAGTGGTAGAGAAAGAAGGAAGGAAGCAGGGCATCAGGGAGACTTGTTGAAACATATGTAAAGCAAATATACAAAAAGGAACTCTTTAGAAGAAGAAAACAAAGAGCAGCAATCAATTCAGGAATCATCTTTTAAGAATGGTTAAGAAAACATTAATATAGGAATTACAAAACAGAAAGCTAATGAAAGTGAATTATAATTTGCATAGCATAAAAACCAAATATTCTTTTATCCAGGCACATAATTAATAATATTGTTTTTTCTTTCATATGAGAGATCAATTTTATCATTACTGAAAGGGGAATTATATTTTTAAAATTGTATCCATATCTACTCAATCTTGTGTTTTGGTAAAAAATGTTGACTGATAGATCCAAAGTCAAACACCTAGCCACACTGAAGTTAATTAATGTGTTCATTGTTTTTAACAATGTTATTATTCTATTTACCCTTGTCCCACAGAAAAAAAAAATCAACTTTGCACTAGTAAATTATTTTGTTTAGTACATAATAAACAGAACTCAAGGGATGGAGTAAGCAAGGCATAATCATCATCTTTAAAGTGCTACATAATATAGAAGCCATCTTCTGCTAAATTATATTGCATCATCAGAAATCTATTATATAGATTTGTGTGTTAGCATATATTCCTACAAAAGTCAATAAATACTGAGTACTCAGCACTTCTTTGGAGTTGCTCAGCAAGTTTGAGGTTTAAGCCCCTTATTCCCCTACCACAAGAGCATAGCACAAGACCAGGTGACATTGGAAGGCATTAGATATTGTAGTTTAATCCCTAGTTGCTGGGATTTACACTGTCCCAGATAGTTATTGGTATTGTTTGTTGGTTTTTTCTCTATTGACTACAAAGTTTCTATTATGAGTGTCATCTTCAGAACAGTGTTTTGAAATTATGGAATATTTTCATCTCCATACAGAGTTGTAGTGAGCTATTGAGCTGTGAAGGAGATGAATGCAGTGATTTACTTGTGATCCACCTGCTCAGCACCTGGGATCAAACCCAAGCTGTGTCTATCATCATTTTAGTCTGTCAGGGGAGTCAGCTGGGTGTACCCATACACCGTCACCACTTCCCATCAGATTGATGGTATGAAGAAGTTCTGGGGTGAGTTGCAGGAAAGAATGCTTCCTGGAGCAGAGACATTCGTGAGTGAACACAATACTCTCATTTATGAGGGAAAAAAATGGTTTCTACCAAAATAGTGTTCCTTTTTTGAGACATAAGTATGTCTCAAATCTCTGCTCAAAAATGCTCTTTTCCTGGAGTGTGAACAGGTGCTATATTTGAAGCTAAGTAGGGCTACGGAGCTGCCAGTGGCAGTAAGAATCATATGGGTGCTGGTATATCTGTACAGTGGTATGAACCAGGCTGAACAGAGTGCTGCCGTCACTCCCTGTGCACTCTCCTGGAGGACTGGATGCTTCTTCCTTCTCCCTTTGGCCAGTCATGGTGTTACTTTGCTTGCAGCATATTGCACCCATTTGCACACAGAAAGCGGCAGAGGCAGAGGCCGAGGCCACACGTGCAGGGCTTCTTCTGTGGTGGTGTGTCTCTGCACTGCTCTCTGGTGAGGGCAGTAGCTCATAACATTTTGGCTCACCCAGAGTTTGTATTCAATGCCTGAGAAAGTATAAGCTGCTTTACTCCCCTCAGTCAGTGGACTGGAAACCCTGCAGTTGCATTTACATGGTGAAGGGGAAATACAAATTGTAATTTCTCAGCAGTGGTAATTTGTGACCGGGGAATGATCTGGCACAGAGGGCAAGACAGTCCAGCTGCAGAAGGGGTTAAACCATCTGGAAGGAGCAGCCAGAGACAAAAGGGCTCCTTGCAAGGGAGTGAAGTTTCCCTGGGTGATGAAAGAAGAAACAGCCTCTTCATTGTCTTGCAGTCACCCTGGAATGGGACCACTTAAGGGCCCAAGCTCAGGGGACCTTTGGGCAGCAGAGCTGGGCTGGTGAATTGACCCAAGACTGGGCTAAGGTGCCCCTTGCAACCTCTCTCAGAACTGGTGTTGCTGCAAGTTTATCTAAGGAATCAGCTCATGACACATCTTTGCAGGCTCCTTGTAGAATCACTTATGGCCATAGGATTCTGTCCAATGCATTATTCATTAATATTTTATATATTTTTTATATA